>NC_091828.1:126150000-126518750 GCF_038994185.2 Dermacentor albipictus
TCGCACGGGAAAGGGGCGTGACACTTGCACGTGGCTTACTTTATAAAATCTAAGGGTGTGTAGATTGAAATAAACAGTTGGTAGTAGCGCTCGTCCCCGTCTGTCGTGTCTTCTTCACGTGTATGTACTTCTTCAATTTATCAATTTTCGTTAACTTTCACTACTCTACGACCCAAATGCAGATTTTGTAATCCGTGACGTCAGGATGACGTAGCAGCGCTGTGGTTTCGGCGCGAAATAAAAAAAAAATCAATTTGAGCTTCACTTTCTCTTCTAGTACACAGCTTTTTACGATGAAATTAAGAAAAAAATATAATTTTGACAAAATACTTTATCAGACTAACGGGATTTGATGTTCCCATTTAGTGACCATTTAGTTGTTGAGCATTCCGTTATTAATTTGTAGACGCACACTGCTACTACGGAAGTGAACCCGATCAGAAGTGTAGACATGTTTAAAGAAAAAGGCGAAATTAAGATATTTAAAGCAGTCAAAAGACGAAGAACAGAGGAGAGACGTGGCACACACAACGACTGGTCATTGTGTGTACCAGTCCTTGTGTGTGCCACGTCTCTCCTCTGTTGGTCTTTTGACTGGTTTAAATCTCAATAATATGCATGAACTGACCCAGATCGCAGCTCTTCTACAATGCTTCTCTTCTTCGCTGAGTAACCTTTAAGAAGAGAGTCAGTGTGTGTCCCACGTCTCTCCTCTGTTCGTCTTTTTACAGGTTTAAATCTCAAGAATATGTACCGACTCAGATCGCAACTCTTCTACAATGCTTCTCTTCTTCACTAGATAACCTTAAAAAAAAAACAGTCGCTGTGTGTGTCACGTCTCTCATTTGTTCGTCGTCTTTTGAAAGGCTTAAATATCAAGTATATGTACTGACTCAGATCGGAACTCTTATGAAATTAATACTACACCACCAGTTTCTAGGATTTCGAGGTTCACATGCAGTTGGTGTTGCACGAATTATTTTTTTCAACAATGCCTTTGTCGTCCTCTACACAAAACAATGCTAAACATGTACCCATTTCGACGGACGGTTGTATTGAAAGTGGAGCAAGCCTCTGGAATCCTAGTGCTGGGAATCCTAAGAACGTGCGAAACAATGGTAAATGAAAATTCGCAGAATCTGAACGTTCGGATGGTCAACATCGGTTATTGGTATTGTGTGTTCACTGTGTCACGGACCTACAAGCTGATACCCAAAAATATTTATGTAGAGCGCACGTGAGCATGTAAGAAACGCACCGAGTCGAGGACGCCAATTCACACTAGCTAGACTGAAGAATACAGCCGTTGCTTTAGCGCATAAATAACAAAATGGAATGAACGTCGTCATGTGTGTCAGACAGAGGGAGACAAAATTATTAGCCTTAGAGAACCAAGTCTGATACAAGTGCTTGGTTCATTTATAGGCGGGTCTCAGCAGCCCCGTTGCACATATTGCCTCCAGTACATATGCGCTTAGGTTGACTCTCATTTCAGGATCCTTAGAGCAACAGACCAGTCGACGGCTCTTCCTTGCCTGAAACCAGTGGCATATAGCCAGGGGGTGGCTCACAGGGAATGTGCCCCTCCCTAATAGCACGAGACTCTGCCAGCTCCCCAACCCGGCCCTGCCCCTATCGTCCCCGGTCCACAACCCACCTTCCCCAAAAGGGTGCCCCCCCCCCAGAAAAAATTTCCGGCTACGCCACTGCATGATACCGCGCGATTTCTGGAGCGGTTTCGTTGCGATGAAGCCGTGGGTGCTTGTGATGCCACCCAGACAATACTGTCATATTTACTTGCGGCATTTTCCCATTACACTGCGTTTGGTGCCCGATGTTCTCCGAAAGCAGATTATGGAAAGTCGAAATACGCTCGCTGTGCCCATAATTTTGCGTTTCAGTCCCAGGCAATGACAGCGTAAAACGGTCGTACGTTGACGCTGCAGATTAACATAAACACTGGGATGCTAAGCATTCGATTAAACGCTACCCGAAATGAAAATAAAATCCATGAAAACGAAAAGAAGTGCTGTAATAAGTGGCTTATGTTACCTGCACTTCATTTTCAACGCAAAAGGTTGTTAACGTGCATACTCACAAAAAAAAAAACGACAAGATCGCGTCGTCGGCAGCTTGCTCTTCAAAATCATACATCTGAATGCGGTTCGGGTTCGCGATCCGAATAAAGTGCAAGCGAATTCCCACGCTCGTAAATTCACCGCCCTAATAGGCTGACAAGAACTACATGCAGCATGCGAAACACCGCACGTTTTAAACAAAACAAGGCGCAAGCTAAAGCAAGCAGCATAGCAAGGAAGAAACGGCTAAGTGCAGCAAGCGGGCGAGCCATGTTTCGGTAGCCCGGTGTGTGCGCCCCCTTCCTACAAGATCATGGAACTCTAATGCCCACCATCGCCGACGAGTGCACGCCAATTTGCGGCCATCAGCGCAAATTTCGGCAGCGACAGTACAGAAGGGGTCATTTGGCGATGCACTGCGCAAAGCTGCACTGCGCGCAACAGTGCCAGGCGATGACCGGGGAACGACTGGACTCGCCCGTGCGTCAGCTATTTAATTATCGGCCCCCGGCGTCAAATGTGTGCACGTTGCGCGGATTGCTCAAGAGGCTCGCCCCCGGAAATAGAATCGCCGAGGGAAAAAGGGTGTGGGGAAAGATATGCGGCGTTCGAAGGGGGCGCTTCACACAAAGGCGAAGAAAGCAAGACATTTTCGCCGCCGCTTATGCGAATGCCACAGCCGGTTACATAAGTTTCTGTACCGGGTATGCCACACGCAAACGTACACAAAATCTAGCGCTCCCTTTGATATTGTTCGCAGACACAGATCTAAAAAAATAAAATAAAACCTGTGTGCACATGTGGCGTGTTCCTCAAGACAGAAGACAACACAGGCCACGGAGATGGGAAAGAAATAGAAAGGGACATTGTGCTACGCAAATGAAGCCAAACGAGCTCACTCAACACGTGATCATCACATCAGAGCACGCGGTAGGTTTTAGTGCTCCCCGCTCCGACAAGAGTGATATCTTCCGGACGTTGTCAAATTCCGCCATATTGTCAAATTCTGTAATGGTAATTTCTGTAATGGTAATTTCTAAATGGTAATGGTAAATTCTGTAATGGTTTTTTGCCATGTGGTCAGCTCTGATTGGCCCTCTGGGCCAATCACAGCTGACCACATGGCAAATTCGACGATGTCCAGGATGTTACCCCCGGGCTGCTAAGCAAATATGCATCGATTCAAGAACCACACGGAAACAAACATTCCCGGCCAACTCGCAGTCTCAGAGGTCACGTGTTGGGCCAACAATGCCAAGGAAAAAGTGAAGGGAATGGCTTTAGGGAGTGTTCACTTGCCAAGGCTGGCGGTGGGACACATGCTAATAATATTTGGGGTTTTACGAGCCAAAACCACTTTCTGATTATGAGGCACGCCGTAGTGGAGGACTCCGGAAATTTAGACCCCCTGGGGTTCTTTAACGTGCACCTAAATCTAAGCACACGGGTGTTTTCGCATTTCGCCCCCATCGAAATGCGGCCGCCGTGGCCGGGATTCGATCCCGCGACCTCGTGCTCAGCAGCCCAACACCATAGCCACTGAGCAACCACGGCGGGTGGGACACATGCTCACTCTTAGTTTCTTTGCTTCCTCCAAGACACAAGGTTCGTCAACTGAAGGTCTCGGATGACGGTAACGAGAACTATGTCTACAAGTCAGTCACGATCGTCGTTTGGGGTATAAATGAGTACTGACATATTTTCGGAGTTGCAGAAACTCTACCACACACTTTTGAAACACAAAAGATTAACGAGTATGAAGGCTGGCAAGCATATTTTGATTTGATATTAAAGTTTATCTTGAAATGCCGGACATAGTGTTATCGGCACTGTCGTGCGTGACGTCATGACAGTGTAAAATTTGCTTACGTCGTTAAGAAATAAGGTTAGGAGCGACGACGTCGCTCAAAAAATAAACGTGAGTGCCACGAGTATTTCTTCTGGATACGCTAGCATGTGACAGCCACAGCGCTCGCAGGTTCAGCAAATGTCTTATGACGTCATGACCAGTAGCTCAGCAAGAATTTTCTTCGAAGGGGTTGGGGAGGGTTGGGAACGACGCATACTGACATGGCACGTGCCCAATGCGCCCCTCTTTCTGGCTACACCACTGGCCATGACACATATCTATCTTATGGGTACCGAGACCGGTTTGTCGAAACAAGTATTATGGCAGTAAAATATAATTTCTTCTGCGGTTTAGATGGTTCAAGACCTTGTACAAAGAAAAAAGAATGAGAAGGCCTAAACGCCGTGTTCTAGGATGATGTCGGGGTTCTTTAAAGTACCACGAAAGTGCAGTACTAGTTTCTTGCGTTCAGCTCTTATCAAAATTTGGCCGGGAATCGGGCCCATGGCCTCATGCTAAGCAGCAGAATGCTACAGCTACTTGGCCACCATAATGGGTCAAGCCATGGTCATAATCCAGCCTTAGGAGGGGTTGAAATGGGTGAAAAAAAAAGATAAAGCACTGGCACCTGTTAGGTACCGAGTCAGCTTCATAGGGCACCCAGCTTGTCCATAAATATATGTATTTCCTCAAGATACATTGGTAACAAAAGGAACATGGCTCTTTAACGCGTACTAGAAACAGTAATGAAAAAGTCACCGAACTGCCACAACACCCTGCACGTTCGCCATTTGTCCATTCTTGAGAGGGCACTTTCGAAAAAGTACTTGCACAAAAATTGTTCAAAAGTAGAAAACTGCAAAGCCAGCATGTGACGTAGATTCTTCTCTCGCACCACGGCAAGCTAAAAACACATACACAAACTATAAGACTATACACAGAAAACCAAGTGGTGTAACCTCTAACACATGAATCATTCAATAAACTGTGGACATACAAAGTTGTGGCAATGCAATCTGCACATCATAAACGTTTGCACCCTTAATCTCATCGCCGAGCAAGCTGCTCTTGTCATATAACATAGCCGTAGTTGTTCAAACAGAATCGAGCAGAATCACTCATGCAGCAAAGAATAAGTGACTATGGGAACCAAAGTATCTGCCTCTGTGTGGAGAAAACAATAGTCATACCGCAATATAATGAAATATTGGATATAAGAAAGTATAAAATCTGTGCATTTCTTGCCAATATCAACATGCATGTTTCTATTGCATATTGAATATAACCAAGATATCTTCATGTTAGTTGAGACTGTTACAATGAGGCCCGATGTAGCAGCAACTGCTTGAATTTCACAATAAATGCAGCCAAAATATATTTTGGGAAGTGTAATTAAGGTAACACCATCACTGAGAATAGTGCTATGGCCTGCAATAATGAATGAGGGGTACACAAGCACCATATGTATTGTCAACACAATCAACTTATATTGAAATCAACTAACAGAATCAATCTCACGGTAAGAAAGGAAAACAAAATAAGCACATGAATCAACGCCCTTGAGTCTCACAGTGCACCAGACTATTCCAGCAGTTAGGCAAACCAACCAGCAGTCAGGCAAACCACACCCATACAAATGTGTCACGAGAACTTATTGATGTGATCCTCAACACGCAACAATGTCACCAAGAATGGAGCAAAGGCCCACAAACATGAAACAAAGCTCCATGGAAACATTTTGCATAGTTGCTCTGCAAGCGTCTGACCGAATCACTCACAAAAAAAAGAAACAGAAAAAGACTAAAAACAATTGTATCAAAGTTCTGCATTATTACAACACACCAGAACATCCAACAGCTGGCTTAAGCTACACAGCAAATGCAATCTGCGCATGTGTCTCTTCACAATGCAGCACAGTCTCAACATGAATGCAACCAAGAATGAAACAATGGCTTGCTAATGGGAATGTGCAAGACTTGAAGTTCTAACCATATGCTCAATATAATAGAATAAAATACAGTCGAATCTGATCTAATCACAGTTGATCCAAATTTCTGGGTGATACTAGTTTCGAAAAAGATTTGGACAGATTGCATTAAGTAGCATGCACTACGTTTTGGCATGACTCAAGTGCTCTCCTGGGTCACGGTGGATTATCAAAAATTTAGGTCCAGAGAAGATATCATGCAGGCAGGGAAGCACAGTCGTGGCATACAGGTGCGAAATCCGAGTTCGAGAACTTCGTCTTTCATGATCCTGACAGAGGCCAGCACACTCGAAAAGCACTTGCAACAGTGGGTAATGGGCTCTGGCAATATAGATCAAGAAACTAGTGCCAGTTTTGCACATTCAGGAAAGATCTCACAAACAATGGGTAGAGAATAGTCTATAAAGCCATAAATGACTTCATCATACAGAAGTAATGCAGTTGCCATAAACAAACAGTGAAACGTCATGGCAGGTTTGGTCAGCGTAATATTACACAGGAACGACGGAAAACAAATGAGAATGCCACTGTCTTTCTTTTTTCTGTAATATCTGTCATTGTAATTTTATTATGTAAATTTAGAAGACATTTTCAAAGCAATTTCTGGTGGTAGTGCAACATTTAATTAATGTTGCTTCATCAAAGCAGCCTGGTATAGTATATGACTCTTCTGGTTAAACTGCTAGTTTGTCATCACTCAAATTTCACACAAAAGCTCTAATCTGCAAAACATTTCATTACTATACAATGTTTGCCTGAATTATTTGTTTGTTTTGTCCAGGATAAATCGGAAATAATGCTGTGTGCTGCATTGCACAACATAAATTTGTGTGTGAAAGGGCCAGTGGTTTAGCAGGAGGAGCTGCTTATGACACGATTCTTTTGTGATCTTCTATTCCAGGTACAACCATAACGCTGCAAACTGCTTATTCTGAAAACGATTTAGTCGCTGAACAAAAAGACAGCCTAAATTGTGATGAGGAAGCTCTCTCACAATAGCTAGCAGTACGTCATTTTCACCCCTCAGCATCTGTGCTCCGTATACTGATCTTATGCATGTTATTTCAAATTTATTTATGTATTTATTTATTTATTTATTTATACACACTGCACCCTCAATGAGGCTATTGCAGGAGTGGGATGAACAACAAATATACAACATATATAAACAAGCTTGCATGAATTATTTCAGTGGTAGTGAACGGATGTTGCCCGGTAATGAATTCCAGACTTCAATTGTTGATGGAAAAAAGCTGTTTAAAGGGATCAGTGTGGGCAAAAAAGACTGCTGTCTAGCAGAAAGTGCAAGAGGCTGACATGTTGACACATTGTGAGCTTGTCCAAGGAAGAAATGTGAGCTGCATTTGATATCAAGCAAAATAAGACAGTGTGCAGCTTTTTCAATAAACAAGACTCGGTATTTCCTCACATATTTATCAATACTACCTACTATGATCTGCCATAGTGGCAGATGTTAAATAACAACAGACAAAAATAAGTCACCAAGACTCACTACATGAGCCATGTTGCTGTTAACTGTTATCATTCCCACAACTGGGGCATTATGTTGTCAGGAGACAACTTTTGGAAATGCTTTCACTAGATGTCGCATGGCTCTAGCATGGGACTAGTCGGCATCGACAAGCGACACCGTTCCTGACACAAAGTCAGGCACGCTGTTTTAGCGCAGTTGGCCCAATGACAAGAACGCTGTTGCCCATAGACCACAAACACGACCGGTGCTAGTCTGGCAAAATCTCGCGAAAGCAAAAGTGTCCCAGAAAGTGATTGCCCAAGTATACCACCTCTGACAACTATAGGTTAGCAGTCCTTTTGGATTTATAACTTCACAACCAGATAATTTAACATCATAAATGTCTCAAATGAGCAACCTTTTAAGAGCATTTGCAGGGCAAACGTAGATGCCTGCTTACCCGAGCAATAAGTTTGAAACAATTTGAAATTCAACAGTTTGCAAATGTCTAGTCGAGAAACAAACATATCCCTCTACAGCTTAGAAAACGAGACAATTGCTTTAAATTTTATGGCCATTCATGGTAAAGAAATGCACAGTCACTACATTCTAAGAAAAATGGTGCAGCAATTTCTTCAGAACATATGTCGCTGCACAGTAATTTTATAACAGCAGAACTAGCTTATTATCAGAGGTATGAACAACACTCATAACCATTACGGCACAGTTTCTCGTAAGGCCATTCTAAGCATACTTCATACTCACATCATAGCAAAATGCTCTGCAGGTGTGAAATAAAAGCAAACAAATTCGCCATCTGCAATGATAAAAGCAAAATATCTGGCTTGAAACATAACTCTACAAACAATTTGAACAACAGGTTGAAGCCATTCACCGGTCACAGTGCGACAAAAATCTCGGTGCAAGCAAGATAAGATGAAGTTTAGATCCTACGATAACAGTTGCACAAAGTTCTGCTTGAAACTAGCGCAACAAACCAGAAATGCAGCAAGCTCAGGCTGCTCAGTGGCCACAGCGCAACAGACAATTGGTCATCACACCGAAAAGAGCACTAGTTAGCTCTATCAAGAAACAAGAAACTCTGAAAACTAAGCAGAAAAGAGGTTCACATCATTCACCGAATGCGGTGTGACAGACTTCGGTGAATCACTTGTGGCTAATTGGAATGCTGCAGTCTCTACAATTCAGCCGGCTTGGTTGAAAATGCTGTTCTTTCCAAGAAAAAAAAAAAGGCAGAACAAACAACACTGAAGTCTTTCAGACACCACAGATGCTAAGCGTTGACAGGCTATATCACATGCATACACTGAGGCACCGTTGTAACGACACAGGCTTGCCATGGTGATTTAGTAACTGTGCATGGTGTTGCATTACTCGAAGTGCGAATGGGCCAGCAAGGCCGATTCGACGATCAGTCACTTTGTAGGTCACTATTTTTGGCCACTCTTGTGGATCGCGCCATTCTGCGCATAGGACAGGGGCAGCTCAGAACAGTGTTGTTAGGAGCGGCTGTTGTCGTCCGACATGTCGAGGAATTGTGCATACACGTCTCTCGTGCATTCACCCTTGGCATTGAACACGAACTTGTAGTAACTGCCATCAGCGCAGATGGCTGAAAAAAACAAACAAACATAGATGCGTGATTTATTTATTTTCTTCGTCCAGCCATGAACAAAGAACAAAATGGAAATGGAGGAAAGTTAATGGTTTCTGCAGCATTAACAGGTAATGCCGAATAACAAAAAGATAAAATCTGACACTGCTTTTAAGCTACCATGGTAACCATGGGTATTATCAAGGATTTTTCTACAATTTGGCGTGAATTCATTCACAAAGCACATTGGAGCTTTCTTTCTTGTCCTTAGTGGTTCAACTGTGCTGCTTTCTAGCCTCAATAATGTTGCTTTAGAAAAGTTGAGTGTTTTAACATCCCAATGCTTTTATTTCACTGAGTAACTTTAGGTGCATACGTTAAGGCATGTAAGTTAAGTGTCTTAAATCTTATAATTTAATTGAACATGTAATTACTAATTACCACTGCATTAATAAATTACAATGCTTCCGAGTACACATGCTGCTAAACATAGATGATTGGCAAGCAACACTCACTAAACTCGCCAACTAATTAGACATTCGTATACCAATAAGTCAGGTGTGCTAGATTATTTAGACTGATGCGTTACATGCTACTTCATCATTTCAACTCAAATTTGGCCACACAGACAAGCAGAACAAGTGATGTCGTTGTTCTGATACACTGCCGGCACCTCCTGAGAACAAAAAGTGGCTCAATCCGGTAGTGCCAACAATCCAAACTACGAGACAAGCCAAGCTGTCACGATGGCATTTGCGCATCTGTCATGTGTCCTGTACATGTCTAGAGCTTGTTCCTTTACGTGGTAAATCAGAACATTGTCTTGGATGACTTCATTGTCTGCTATTATGTATTAAGTCATTCACACATGAAGTACTTTTGGATCGGCCTCAATTGTAATCAAAAGTGTCCCCTGACATTACAAAAAAGAAAAAAAAAGGAAAGAAAGAGGAAAGAAAATACAGCGTGCCTCACAAATCAGATGAAACCCGCAGACTTTACCATCACAGAAAGAAGATTTCCTTACACTTTCTGTCCATTGTCATCAATTTAAGACAGCCTTTTATCACTGTATACAGACTACAACTGTCGTCCACCACATGGTACACTGTGCTTGATATTTGGCATTCCTTGAATGACTATGCAACCATTGCAAATGGGATGGTGGCGTAAACCTAGGTGAACCACTTCGCCAGTTTGTTCTGCAACACATGCGAGTCTCCAAGTGCCAAAAGCACGAGATGTGACTCTGCTGCCACTACTTTGGCTTGCAAAATAACCTATCTTTCGAACGAACCTTGGTAATTAATGCCTGAAAGCAGCGCACTGTCACCACCATCCTGAGCGAAAACTTGTCCTTCCATCATCGTATGATAATAGTGATCATTCTGGCTATACCACTAGGCTGCTGGTAACACTGTTAATCTAGTTTTTCGTTTCGTAGGCAATTGCAGCACACAGGAAATTTGTGGACCACTTTTCTTGGAAAAGAGACATGTAATTAGAATCAGGCAATTATTAATTATGAGATGCCATTTTCGCTTTGAGGTCTGTTGAAAATAGGTTGAATGTCATTGTTTTTGGCAAGGGATAATGTGTCTTCAATTCAATTCAATGTCTTCAATTGTTATTCACTGTCACTTGAGCACTGCAAAGACAGACGCTTCCAGTATCAAGTTCCCAATGAGGATCACCATTGGGGTCAGTTGTGTGTGCGCTGATCATTCAAGTTCTAATCATCTGGCAAAGGACAATATCAGGATTCAAATAACTAGTTCATAGGCCCATATAAGTGTATGTTAGCGCAAGAAGTACTTAAAGCATATTTCACGAACAGGAGCATATAGTACATCAGCACTACAGCTGAATTCTGTTAATTCAACCTTAGTGGGACCAACGCAATCGATCATCTTATTTGACAGGTCGAATAAAAAGAAGAGGCAGAAAGAATTGTCTAAACAAAATGCTGCTTTATTTGGCAGTAATTACTTGGGTCTAGCACAGCTCCGAATCTAACGCACACCTAGTTTTTATGGGTTTAAAGTAGAAAACAATCTGTGCACCCAAATCTAACATGTGCCCAATTTTACAACTAGATAATGAAGCATGCCACTGATTCTGGCAACAAGAAAAAGATTAGGGGTATGCAAATATTCGAAACGTTTGAATAATGAATCAAATAGTGTTGCATTTGATTCAGACTTCAGATTGAATAGTCAATATATGTAATAATGAATTTCTTTCAAATAATTCAATCTTTCAAATAATTCAATAAATAAACTGTGCCCAATTAAACATAAAACTGGAGTGAAAGACCGGTGACTTTTCAGCCCCACAGGCATTGTTTAGACACAAAACATGATAACTTGCATAGTTGAGCAGGTTATATTGCTTATGTAGCCATACTTTACAGGCTATACAGTGATCATTCGCACTTTCTGAAGAGTCTTGTGTAGGCAAAGAAACTACCTGTCCATTTGTAATGCTCCATTTGTGCTTTTTATAAACAGCGCTTTATAATGTACTATGTAATGACAGAAACTTGCTCACTTTAATAATACTACGACATGAATATTGTTCTATAACAATTGTGATAACGACAGTTCATTTATTATTCAAAATCTATTAAAGGTACTCAATATTTCATTCGATTCTGGTACTATTTGATTCAGTCTCAAAAATAATTATTCACATACTCTGAAAAAGATCAATCCTGCAGTTTATTTTTACAGAACGAACATTTATTTGCATTTAATTTCCATCACTTCCACTCTGAGATAGCTACTGCTGTGGGCCACAAGATGTCCTCCATGCTGTACACTGCGTTTGATATTCTGCATATCTTGAACAATTCTGCAATTGTTTGGACCACGGCCAATGCCTAGATATTAACCACTACATCAGTTCATTCTAAGATGCATGCAAGACATCGACTTGCGAGAAGCACATGATGCAACACTGCTGCCACTAGCTTATCATGTGAAATAACTTCCTTTGAATTAGGCTTCATAACCAAAGCAATGCGTCGCTGCCACCAGCTAAGTGAAAACATGTTCAGGCGCCATCTTGTGATGCCAAAGGCAAAAGTACTGGCTCTGAAGTAAGCTGCTGCCAACACTGCGAACATGGTTTTGTACTCGATTGTAATATGCAGACCAATGATGTACAGACTTTCTTGGAAAAAAGATACATGTTAGAATGGAGTAACTATGTAATCATCATTGTGAGCTGTCTTTTTAGCCTAAAACTCCAGCTGTGTTCCCACACTTGCTATAAACTGTAAAAAAAGGCAGGTTCATGAAGGCAGCGTCGAAATCATGAATGATGCAGGCTATACACAAAAAATATTTAAAAATTACGATAACTTGTGGCGTTTTTAATGCTTTCTTGTTCATGCAAAATGGCATTAAGTAACAGAGACGTCTTCTATATGCATTCCGTTGCTTGGGCTCAAAGCTATCTTAGCTGTCAAAGTAGACGGTCTCTAATGCTGGCCAGAGTTGGAACAAATCCTCTGCGGACAGCAAGCCTTGGCTCACAGAAATGTGTACACCTATTCAAGGAGAGCGCCCTGGGCGTCACCATAATGCCTTAAGGAATGTGGTAATTGAGCATGAATCCCCGTGCAGAAGTATTGCAGAAGCTGCTGTGCGTGCCTTTGTACTCCTACCACACAGTTCAGAGAGAAGGTTTTCGCTCTCCCTGATGAAAACATTCATAGGTGCCAGCCAGGACCTTCGGCCAGGATTGAATCAACCAAAATATTGAATTGAGTTGTGCCAAATTAATGAAAGTCTACCTTAGTAACAAGTGTCACAATCTTCTAACATGAGGTAAACAAAACAACTAACATGGATAGAAGTAGATGAATGCTCTGCTTCGAGATTGCAACACCTGTGCAGTCATGTTGAGCAGTGTTGTTCGGAACTGATGGGTGCGTGCAACATAATTTCCTTGTTTTTTCCCCAACCAGGCAAGTATTGATGGCAAATGTCTTATTTTTTTTCAATAGAAAACGAAATGCAATTTCAAAGCTAGATTTACATGCCAATGACCAGTGCTAAGAATGAACCATTGTGTAGGTAGTAGAAACTACTTCATACAGATGTGAAAAGTGTGGCCTGGACTAATCAGAAAGGCAAAAAAAGAATGCAATATGTTGTATAATAGGAAACAGCCATATGTAATATGAAAAGGAAATCTCGTGGTGGGAGAACAGAATACAGTGCAAGTACAATTTCTCGGACTCCCTAGGTGCCGCAAAAACGTCCAGAAAGTCAGGCAGTCTGAAAAAATGAATGCATGCCTGTTACTGCCCCCAAAGCATCCAATCAGCACAGGCATGTCTGTGATAGCTCTACAGCAATGCTAGTACATTTATTAGGCGTATCAGTGCTCCTGCTGTGATGGGAGATGGGGGGGGCGCATGCATGCATAATTAAGGAATATATGTACCGTGTCCTGCGACAATTGCCCCTTCTCACTTTTAAGCTTCACCACGCTACTTCGCGTATGCTTCGCCGCTTAACACAGCTGTACTGAGGCGAAGCTGACTTTTGGGCACTGGTGTTGTGCAACGCGCAGTGCTTTCCGAGCTTCGAAGCCATTGGCCAGGATTACAAAGGTGAAGCCGGCGGCATTGCTAACAGTGGCGCATGGTGTCAATGAAAAAAGTCGCAGTTTCACCCGCAAGGCGAAGCATCGATTGCGATACTAGAGATCTAGTAGTTTTATCGGCTGTGTACACTTAGAAACATTTGCTTACTAAGTGAATTAATAAGCATTGTGTCAGTGCGTACAGTCAAACATGGGCACATCACACTCAATGACCACGGACACTCGCTGTCAGAACGCTGGCTCATGGGCAAGTGCGGCAGCAGCAGGGAGCGAAGTGACCTTCGTACTGTCTATCGCTTCAATGCAAACTGAGCAGCGAGAACACAGCACGCACAAGGGTATGAGCCGTCTGCAGATCGCTTTACAGATACGGCGCGCGCAATAGCGTGCGACAGCGTGATGTACACAGTTGCTGGCAGAGTAGAAGCCACCCCCTTCCCTACCACGCAGCCTACTCGCTTTCCTCCCTTTATTGCGCGAGACTGAGCCGTGATTGCCAGTTTCCCTTGCATCCGGTAATGAAATACGCAGTTGCTGCCATAGTACAATGCTGCAGCCCCCTTCCCATTCCCCCATGGCCTTTCGCGCGATGGAAGATGGCACATTTGCTCTCCTCTTTCCTTTTTTGTATGCTCCTGACTGAGCCATGACTGTTGGCTTGCCTTGCGTGCTTTTACTCACACAAACAGCATCATACGGCGCGCGGAGATGGTGTTATTGCCCTTGGACTTTATATAGAACATCACGGCGACTCCGGCGGCAAAAATGCGCCTGGAGTGTCTATATAATTGCTATCGCAATGAAAACACAGCACCCAACAGCAAGAAGCTTGGTAGCAAACGTCAAAGCAGGTAGGCCTATCGTTGCCACGGTAGTGGCTACAGTTGCCAGTGGATCTGTGTGCAAGAGCATCGGTTGGAGACGGCGAGAACCAAAATGGCGGCGGTGGTGGCTTCGATTAATGCCATTTCGGACCTGCAGTCACGATAAATGGTCTGGAAAATCAGACGGCAAAGGTTTTTGTGCCTGTAATTTCAGACATTCTTATATGTTGACTCTATGGAGTACATGGTGGTGCTGCGAAGGTGTCCGAATTATTGGGTGTCCAGAAAATCAGTCTTTGACTGTATATTCATACACAATCTGACTAAAGATAAAGGCAATTCAAGTTCTAGAGACTTTCATACCTAAGCGTAAATGTAATATGTAAATGTGAAAAAGTTGATTTAGAGAAATCCGAAAGAAAATCTTGTACGGTAAATTTTATGGTAAGTTAGGCAAAAATTTACATTACATGTTATGTGGGGATTTTTTATTACAACTTCAAAGAAGGAATTCCACAAATCAGTAGTTTTGATGCCTAAGAAAGGGAATTCCTATGCGTATTATTGAACATCACTGCACTGAACAGATGGCTATGGAAGCATGGCAGCCATCAAACAAAATCCCTCCCATCGCACATGTTTCTGACCGCATCCCCTCGGACTTTCTTTCTTTCTGTGGCATACATACCAATGACAGAGTTCGGGTCTGCTCCAAAGGCACAGATGCAGTGCGCGCCCCCGGGCACTTGGAATTTTCCAAAGCTCCACTTGGAGCTGAAGTACTTGGGTAGGAAACTGGCCGATGCCCAGCTGAAAACATGGCATAAGGTGAGTCATGAGCGTCGTGAAACTTTCTCAAGTTAGCATTAAAACTGCTGGCCTTCCAAAAATGTGGGGGCCACATTACGCAAGAGTTCTTTGCCTGAACCATTCTTTATGGCTGACAAGTTTCCTGCAAGCATTCATATTTTTGGACTGCCCGATTTTTTGGACATTTTCATGCTCCCTAAAGAGTCCCAAAAATTAGACGTTGAATGTATATATGGTGTATATTTTGCACTGCTCCAACTATTATAAACATCCGATGAAATCAGTGGTGGTGCTTCATGAACATTGAAGATGGATTTCAAAAGTAGCACAGAATCTGTCACTTCACGGTGCATTTTCAAGGAGAAAACCTTGTTTTACATTTATCAGTCTTATGCAATTAGCAGCCCCCAGCTTACTGACTCCACAACAGACTCACAAGTATCATTAGAACTGGAGGAAGGTTATTTCTTACCTCGACTGCTTGTTTCTCTTTGTAGACTCTTCAACCACAAATATGTGCACAGTACCATGGTCACTGGAGACACATATCAGTGATGAGTCCAAGTTGAAGTTGATGCTGCGCAGAGATGGTTTACATGTGCTGCAACCTTTAGACACAACTGAAAGTGCTTAAGTGACAGTGAAAAAGGCCCTTTCTCCTGATGCTGTCAATAATGATGAATCTTATACCTTATCCATTTTGTTCCTTTCTGCTGTCTGAATGATGAGTGCTCATATTCGTCATCAGCCTACTCTATGTTCACTGCAGGAAGAAAGCTTCTCTGTGACCTCCATATCCTCTTTGGACCCTGTGTTCACCCCGTAGACAATGGCTTTCATCCTTTTCACAATTACACCAGAAATAGTAAGCTACATTATTCTGGTGTTATGTAAAGCTAGATGCAAGTGACATTATATGGCAAGCGTGTTATCAAATTGTTGCAAACAGTTTTCCTCAATACTGATATTTGTATTAGATGTGCCACTGCATCGTCTCCGAAGACGAAAAGTGAACGCGTAGTACATTCCAAATATACAACCAGATGATGCAGCAATCGGGGATGAAAAGTTAAGGTGAAGAACCACAATATATAGTCTACATTCGTTACAATGGACCCGCATACAACAGACTTTCTGATATAATGGACCATATTTCCACCTTAGTTTTCCCTATCTATTTTATTAATGCAACAAAGTTCACTTTTAAAGGACTGCATTACATCAGACTACTGGCTACAGCAAACGAAATTAGTGGCAATTTTTGCCAATATCGGGCATATAAAACGGACTTTTGCTGTGTCGACACGGGCTGACAACTAACTTACGAGGGTAAGCTGACGACTGTGGCTCAATATTGCGCGCCCGAGGAGGGAAGGCAGGGCCGGAAGCGTGCAGTCTTCTTTAGTGCCCGAGGCACTGGGCAGAGACAAGGGAGATGGGGGTTCTACTCCGGCAGCTGGTGCTTATGGCATGACCGCCGTATTTCGAAAGCAATCTGTGGTGTGGGCAAAACGTGCCTACACAGGCCTCATCTTCAAAGTGATCTGCGATGTGTACAAAGTGCACCTAGTGCCGGTAGCTTCGTATGTGTTGTGCTTTCAACATTCGCATAGAAAGGAGAGACAGCGTGAAGGTCAATTCGCTCGCTAGTGCTGCCACGCATCCTCACTCCAATGTTTTGACAGCGACTTTCCGTGGTTATCGAGCGAGATGTGTTTATGTCCGCCTGTGCATGCGTGACACCGTGCTTGTTAATTTACCTAATATGTCAATTTTCGCATCTGTATACGGCTAATAAAACTACTATCGTCACTTCACATAGCTGTCTACTAATTTGCTACTGCAATCGATGCTTCACCTTTTTGGTTTGTTTTTTACTTTGGACGTTCGTCACTCACTCTTTGCAATAACATTGTTACACATACCAACCAAAGTTTCGGAAGTGAGTCGTTTTGGATATTACGGACTCCGTAATTTTTTGTTGGATTATCAGGGCCCGTTGTAATGAGAGTCAACTGTGTTATGGTAAACCTGCTCCTATATATTCAGGAAAACGAAAGACACTTTTATGTGAACAAACTGGAGATATGGACTCTCTGTCCGCATATATATAGGTGCTGATCAGAGCATATAAGTAGTTTTTTTGAGGTTCTTCAGATACTGGTAGACAATGAGAACTGACCTTGAGAAGTATTGTGTCACTAAGATTTTTCAGGCTCTGAGGAGGATATGGTCCTCATGCCTGATTCTTCTCAATGTAACATTTCTCTATTCCCCCTCAATCATGCACCTCAGAATTAGCCCTTGACACCGTCCGTAGTGGCTGCAGAGCAGCTGGACAAGACAGTGAATAGAGCTTTCACATCGAAGAGATGGAAATGTGTTGGAAGCGTTTTGCCCCAGGAACATTCCTCCATAGTCACAGTCATCGGCAGTAACAAGCATCGCACTAACAAGAAGAAACTCAGTAAACAAGCCTCAGTTGCGAGCTAATGTTTGGTTTTCTCACCAGTAGATGCTGGCTGTGTTAGTGCCACGGCGGAGCTCGTTCATGAGGTTTCCAGAGGCCGTGTCGAACACCCGTATTAGCGTACCCTGCACAAAGTGTGTACTGATAGCTGTACTGAATATGGCATAAACAAGAGTGCAAAGTATACAGGATTCATGTTCAAAATTGACACACAGGCAGCATTTTGCAGTGAGTGTAGTTTAACAGCATGCTGGTGTGCATTACTGGCCTGTTTTGTAAAAAATATATCGGAACTGTGCATCATCTACTGTGATGCCGATGCACATGTAACAAAGCCACTTTTCAAATGACTTTTAACTTATCAGTAAACATGCAAACCTTTGCGGACTACCGGGCCCAGAATCCTTGGTATGAAGTTTTAGTTTTTTTGCTTGAGGTCCAGGATGAGCTCCTTTCCTCTTTAGCGAGAGTTCATCGCCGTTGGTGCTTTTTTTCTGAGGCCTGCAGCAATCTTGTGAAGATGTGTAGCAAACTTTGGGGTCAGTGCAGGGTTGGGGGGTTGTGAGGAAGTCTTCGGAATTTGGTATGACTCCAAAAACAAGCTCTGCTTGTTGCACTGCTTTGTTTCAAATAAAGAAATCTGAGTAGTGGTTTCCACTGGTCGAACAGCCTCTATAAACACTTTCCCAATGACAGCCAACGTGTAGGCGAATGCTTCAACATCTTTCTGACCTCGGCTTCATTTTTTTAATTTGCATTTTTGGGAACTCTTTAAGTCAATCTTCCCGTTTCTAGGTTTTCTCTAGGTAAAAAAGGATATCAGCCAAAGCCTCAGCAACCTTTAAAGGAAGACATGAAGCACCTTTTTGGGGGGTCAAGTTGATGAGGTGGTACGGGCAACCAGCCCCTATAAAACCTGGTTGAGCCTCTCTCAATACAGTAGAAACACTGTCGTTCTTGCCGATCATGACAGTGGCATTGTCCAAACACATAGCCAACAGGTTTCCAACAGGCAAATGCCAAGACTTCATCTCGTCCAGAACCAGATTTGCAATCTTGTGACCCGTCGCTTCCCCTTGAATTGTCCCGAGGCAAAGAAGGTGGTTTGCGACTCTACTTGTTTAACAAAATATGTTGCAACAATAGGGTAAAGCTGCGTATCCCTATTGTTATTGCCTTTTACAGTGGTTGAAATAGTTGATGTTTTAGGGCATCCAGCAAAGGAGCCTCTGCGTTGCCAGCCATTTCCTGAACAATTGACGTCATCTTTATTCGTCCACAGGCATAGCGCTTCGCTTCTTCGTCCTTGAGGAACATCTTCCGGAAAAGCAGTCTGGCATGACCGCTGACACTCAGCAGGATGTTGTGTTTAACTAAAAAGCCGTGAAGAGGCATTTTGCACGAATCACACTGAGGTTGTTGTCACTGAGTACAAAACATGCTAGGCTTGGCTCGCTGTCCGTGGCACACACATAACCCTGATGCTTTTTCGAAGCGATGTGAACCTTGATGTCAGACTTGCCGCCATGTGAGATGTTCACATCCCAGGCACACGTGGTGCAGAATCCGAACTTCTCCCCATTCTTCGACGACACGAAGCACAGAAATTCTGTCGTGTACGATTTCGAAAGCACTTGGAAGTACTCTCGGAGCTTTGAGCCCGCCATTGCACTGCGAAACCGCTACAGGCCGGAGTCGCGCTGCGTTCGACGCGGCAACTAGTCACACAAAAGGCAAGGCCAACAATGCAGTGACTGAAGCTGACTGAAGTCCAAACCTGCATGCCCGCGTGAACAAAGGCAACAGCATGGCAACACGTTTGCGTAGGCGCTAGAGGTGCTATCGGCGCTATCAAGCTTTGGATATGGATTCATGACCCCCCTAGTAGACGACAGAAGTCACTACAACCTTGCAACTGCTGATGATGATACCACACATACGTATTGCCCTCTCATGGCGGTGCAAGGTACCAGGGTGTAGTTTTACTACATTATCACTTTTTTTTCTTGCAAATAAAATGTTTTCCGTAAGATTTCAAGCGATATTTGTAAAATCGTAAGACTGCTTAAAATTCGTACATTTTATGGAAAATTTGGAATAGTTGGCAGATATTCTCTGGTAACCCGGTATTCTGCAAAGGGAAACATGTTTAAGGACAAGCTAGAATCACCTAATAGTTGCTGAGTCGATGAAATTTGATGTTGTAAAGCACTATTAAACACAAAGGAGTCACGTTGCTGCAGCATGGAAAACCTGAGGCCTATTGAAAATTTCAGTAATTTACAACTGAGCATTTGTGGCACTAAGTTGGATCTATCTGCATGCTCTACCGACACTGAGACTGCAGAGTTCTGGTGACCTTCTAGCCCTGGCCAGAATTTATGATAGCATGGACCTCTACTCTTTCTTGAGAATAAGTTTTTACTATATTATACATAACCCCTTATTATTATTTTTTCTACTACAGTGAAAGCTCGTTAATTCGAACTTCAATAATTCAAATTTATGGATAATTCGAACTGTACGATTTGGTCCAGCCAAGCTCCACAGATGTCTATGTATAAAAAAGTCCGTTAATTCGAACGCGAGAAGGTTCCCTCACGGATAATTCGAACTGCGCTCGCCTGGCACACGGCCAGAGAAACGCGCCTACTGCCTACGCACAAGGCTATCGCCTCCGAAACGGAGAGAACGGCGAGAGAAGGCAAAATCGGAAAAAAAATCTAACCGACGCAAGGTCAGCCAGAAGGCAGCGGCGGCTGCCGCCTCTCCGTTCTACATAACCTGCGAGACTTCTTGCCCGTTGCGAATCTCGGAGGCTTTGCAAATCTTGTACAGCTGCTAATGTTGTGCAGAGATGGCACGGCAAGCGCCAAAACACAGCGAATCAAGCACGTCGCAGCTGCGCTTGCAGTCAAGAACCAACGAATCAAGGCCTTCGCCACCTTCACATGTTCAGCGTCTTTGTCTCGGCAGTCTTCATCGGCTGTGCACCTCTGTTTTCAGCTTAGGAGGTATCGGCCGTTGCGATTCATTGTGATGGTGTTAAGCCTCGGCTAACGTTTGTTTCGGTGGACATCGGTGGTGTGGCACAGTTGGAACCAGAGCTTTGACTTGAAGATGGCGTGTGCCCGCGGCACACGCCATCACTTTCTGACACGGCAAATTTCTGACATGCCCTACTGCGTCCAAATCGCAGTGTACTGTTGGTCTCCTTCACTTTCGTTAGTTCGAACTTTCATTAATTCAAACTGAAGTGGCTTCCCCTTGCGGTTCGAATTAACGAGCTTTTACTGTATATATATCTACAGTGTGCCATTGCAAACATGACTGAGACAAGTGCATTTGGCCACAGCATTTGAAAGTAGTAGAGATTTTGATGAATTTCTTAACGACCACGTCAGCTCAATAGGCTGAGAGTTTGATGGCCGTAGAAACCACCTGTCTAGCAGCATCCAATTGGCTTTTGAACTGACAGACTGTGGTTTGAAAGTTTTTGAAGTGCTCATGTGAAATTGCTACAAATTTCTAAAGCTTTAGCAGACATCCGTCCTGCCCTGAACATACCACTGTAAAGTCTGCAGAAAGCTGCATGCCCTGTGTGTGAACCAATGCTGGATAAAAGGGAGTTTTAGAACTATGGGATCTCAAGTTAGGCGACGCAAACAATCTAGCTTACAAATGAATGCAAAGAGAGTACAAAAGGCATACATGGGTTTCTGGGTATACTAAGCTGCTTGATGATGCTATTTCTAAAGCTCTCTAAAGATCTGAGACCCTTGACCTACACCCTCTGTAACTAATGGCAACAAAACTAACGGCCAACTGCAAACCACAACACGAATTGTTGCAACAATGCTGTCAATCAGTTTTCACAAACTGACACCACACCTTTTCAGAGGCTGTCGCCAGGTGCGTCCCACTTAGGTTGAGCGCAATGCAGCTGAGGGGTGCCTCGTGAGCTTCGATGTCCAACGGCGACTTCTCAGTCTTGCCGAGGTCCACAATTTGCACGTGGCCCGTGTGTCGGCCAGGGAAAGCCAGTAGGCTGTTGTTGCTGTTTGGACACAGCACGCACAGGCCTGTAAGTGAAGATGTGTGTGCCAACTTCAACTACTGCAGAGTAATCGGCAGCTCCTCCATAACAGCAAACAGTTTTATAACTGCACAAACAAACAAACCACAGAGAGAGAGCACATAAGGACAGGCACAGTCCTTGCCCAGAAAGAGAGCACAGAAGGACAGGTGCACCCGTTATTATGTGCTCTCTCTCTGTGGTCGTTTTTTTTGCACAGTTATAAAACTGTTTGCTAATATGCACCAACTCGCCCAACAAGAAGTTTTTCTAAACCCCCATAACAGCATGAGTGAAAGAGACAGTGAAAAAAAGTTGTAAGCTATACTGAAGAGGTTAGCCCAGCTACAAGCTTGGCATACTACTTCAGGTGTACGTGGTTATACCACAGCCAGACGCAAAGTAAGTGGCACTTGCAATGAGTGCACACTGCCGCAGCAAGTGCCACATTAGTGGCATGGTGCTAAACCCAAAAAGAAAGTGCAAAAAAGAAAGTTTTGCTTGTCGAAATGGCATCGAAGTGCAGAATAAATAAGCTTCATGCATTGAACTAAGCTACTGTGTCATAGAAGTATTGGTGGAAGCAGCAATAATAACATCTGGATCTTTTTGACACTAGCACCATGATGCCATATCTGCACTTCATGCTGGCCTTCACGCCCAGGCTTGGTCTTCCTCTACCTCTCTGCATTCTAGCGACATCATCTGCTCCTTATTTCTCACCTACTTTCCGTTAACAATATACTGTGAGGGATGAAAACAGAGAGCTAGACAAAACAAAAACACAAGCCCATGTACGGCATTTAGCAACGACACATGGTAACCGACCCGAATGGCGGCCAGTGCTTTTTGTGACACCGGTGAGCAGTGGGGGCACTTTGCTGATGCATTGTAGTACCCGATGAAAGCAAGGGCCTCTGCAACGCATTTTGACTGCAATTGCGCCCCCCCCCCCCCCCCCCCCCCAGTGATCACCCAGCGCTCAATGGTGATGCAAAAAGCACCGGCCACCATGTGGGCCAATTATCACTTTTAAACAGTTGAGCAGTGTACACAAACACACAAGCGAAATGCACAAGCATGTGAACACAAAGTAGCTTAGAGAGTCTCCCTGCAGCCTGTATACTCTAAGAATGCAAGAACTACCCTCATAGAAACTGCATTGCTTGGTACAAGGACATCCAGCAAATGAAGGTGCATGCCATAACTACACGGCCTACAGAGACCTGAAACTAAATATACGGCTTAAATTTTGTGCGCCAATTGGATGAACATGATGTATATTGTAGAGTGAGAGATGGGACACAAGATGAAGGTATGTATGTCTGTGGGTTACATTTGTCGCGTGGCATGTCAGCACAACAGATGTGACACAAGACAAATGTAACATACGGGCACACACATACATACCTTCACCTTGTGTATTGTCTATCATCTTAGTATACATCATATTCAGTCATTACTGGCGTGATCAATTTTTTGGTCTGCTAAACCAATTGAACACTTCAAGCAGTTTGGGTGTTCTGGTGTGAGCAGTTTCAGGTGCGAGCAAAGTGAGTGCAAGCCAACTCTGTTGCCTCTCCTTGGTGCATAAAACTTTATGCAGAGACAGCTTATTACAGTAAAACCAATAAGCGCCGTATCATGATCTGCATATTTTTTAACTATAGCAAATCATTATGAGTTTGCTGCTGCTGCGGTGGCTCTCAAATTTTCGACATGTGGACCACATCATGTGACGTGGTTAGTTGTGCATAGTAATGCACTTGCAAGCTAACACATCCCCAGTTGTCTGACTAGGAATGACAAATAATTGAAGTCTGCAAATTCAGCAATCAAAAAACGCATGTTTGGCTGACAGAGCGGACTGATGTCATCTCCAATAAAGAAAACAAAAGTAGCTGACACGAAAAACGAAGAGTTCTCGACTTCTGTCCAGGTTCCCTGCAGTAGGCAAAAAAAAAATAAAAAATATTGGTTTCTAAACTGGACAAGTAGCGCAAACTGTCCTACTGCCAATAGCCAATGAGTTACCTTTATCATTGGGACAGGTCTCAAAGACATGCAGCTGCTGTGGATTCTGGGTGAAGGTGTACACCTTGATCACAGACTCCAGTGCAACCACAATCCTGAAAAAAATTGAGAAGGTGCCAAATGCAAGTAAATCTTAGCTAAGAAGATACATGCATTCATTTATGTACTAAAGGTATCTCACTCAAAAAACATATGAAAAGAACTGGCAGTTTTCAAATGCACATATTAAATTATGACAAGTGCACTGTCTACCAGTATACAATGGCAGTGCTTATTGATCAGGTTTAATGTTCCAAACATGTGAGACATTGTGGCTTAGGGCTGCAGATTAATTTTGACTGCCCGGTTTTCCTTAAAGTGCACCCAAATGCATGACACACCAAAAGCATTTTAGCATTCCTTGTGTATCAAAATGTGGCGAATGTAACCAGGAATCGAGACTGCATAATCTAATGCATAACCTATGCATAATCTAAAGAACCTAATGCTTATCGTTAGTACAACACAGCCAGGTGCCATACAAAGACAGAACAGGTTTTGTCTATTGCTATGTATGAACGAACTTTGATTCCACAAATTTCAAAGCAAAATAAATTTTTTTCATCAAAATTAAATATGGTCATAGGACACGGCTGGCCGAATTTATCCGAACACGCCCTACTCAGATGCATGCATACTGAAGCCTGCACGCAAGAACCAGGAGCAAGAAGGTAAAGAAAAGGGTTACCTGTCTCGCCGCAGTCTGACTGCTTTGACATCACTTGTGAACTCCAGCTCGACGACATGCAACTTCTTAAGGTCATCCCATACCATCACTGCAACAGAATGACAAGAACAAGTGCCACATTTAATTTTCACGCCATACATGCAAATAAACAAACAGATTAAAAAAGCACTAGTAGACTAAAGTATGTTCATGTATGCTATGCTTACAAAGCAATAGCTATCTTCAAATGAAAGTCAACTATGCAAAGCTGGTCGCAATGCTTATAGATGGCTTTGCGTGTGTTTTGGAAGCAGTGGCAGTGACTCCAAGAAACATCTTGTCCAGTGTCTTATCAGCCTGCAATACCAACGGAATGTGTATCAAGCATCAGGCACACATATTTATTATTACCTTGCAATAATACTGTGAAATCGATTTGTAAATTTGTGATTAGCTACACAGAAAAACTACAAAATAATCAGACTTCTGCTTTGCCGCACTGCTGTGGCTTGCCATTATCTTTTGTGCCGGTTCTAGTTCTGCGAGGAAAACTGGAACTTGTGAGGGTCCCTGTTTCTACACAGTGAAACAGATTATAGCCTTTGAGAGGTGCTAATGGCCAAGCGCTAGTAAAAAAGAAAGGAAAAAGAAAGAAATCTGTAGCTGCAATCAAATATTGGTTTGAGGGCTATGCTTCTCTTCATCAGTCACTTTCAGTAATCTTTTCAATTTCAGATGATGCAGCGTGGGGCACAATGATCCAGTCACCGCAAAGTACAATGATTCATGTCACAAAATCCTAAAGCCCCATTGTGTCAATGCACTGGATGATGCATTGTGAAAACAATGCTGACAACAAATATGCCTGCTGATATATTTCTTCCACCAGATGCGCTTTCGACTAGCCTTATCAGGCTAAGATAAATATGTAGAAGGCTGAGCTCTGTAGTAAATGACACAGCTTTGAATAACCGCTCAGCTGATTATCAACATAGGACAGTAACTTACAAGAAGCAGCTGCTTTTGCACCGTCTATTGCATAAGAACTAGGTTAGATAATTTAAAATTATGTTATGTAGCATTAGTACCTCACCTAAAGGAGCTTTCCTTTCAGAATGAAGTATAATCAAGATGATCCCAATCAAGTTTACTAGGTACCCTGATGTCAACTTACAGTCACCATGTAATATATAAAAAAAATATTAAAAATTGAATACGGAGCACAGCTCTTGATTACTAACACAGACATACACGTACACATGCACTCATGCAAAGAAATTTTAGAAAGGAGGAATCCCAAAGAAACAAACTATAACACATACAGTGTAACATGAATAACATGTAATCACAGTGACAACAGAACATAGATATTGTTCATGAAAGGTCTAGGCTAAATGCAATAGAAAAAGTTAGGACACTCAAAATGTCTTAGTCCAGTCTGTTTTAGCCTAGCAACGCGAAGAAATGATCTTGTTATATAATAAGTACTGGCAACTTTAAGCAGCAAGTAAAAGCAACAAGCCTAAACTGCATGCAAGTTTGCAGTTAGGCGGCCAACCTTATGCTAGTATTTTATCAGGGGAGAAATGGCACACAAGAATCACGTCTGGCTACAATATCACAGTGAAATCTTCGTGATACTCGATTAACAGTGATATCATTCTTGATTAATTTATTTGGGTTAACATCTCAAAGCAACACAGGCATTATGAGAAATGCCATAGCGGAAGTCTCCCAGATTAATTTTGACGATCTCAATGTTGTTTAACCCTTGAACTCTCAAGTTCTTCCCTGTAAAAGTTCATAAGATTTCCCAATTTCTATTTTTAGATTGGCAATGTTTTGCACATAATTTTCTCACTCACTATATGTGTTAATTGTATGGTTTACCTTTCGTATTTTATGAAAACGTTGAGTAAGTCATCCACAGAGAGATTTTATCAAATTACATTAAAGGGACACTAAAGCGAAACAATAAGTCAGTTTAAACTAATGAAGCATTCTTTGAGAACCCTGCAGGCAGTTATTTAAAAAAAAATAGTTTGATTATTAGATGAGAAAATGAAGGTCCAAGTATCAGTATTCGAATTTCGTGCCAAAACCCCTGCACCGGTACGTCAGCGTGATATCAAGGATGCCAAAGTATGTTTTTGCATTTGGGCTGTGTTGGCTGAATAAAGGTTCCCGAAACTTGCCATGTCTATTATTTGGTTCCTTTAGAACACAATGTCGTTAATCTGTATCGCTATATATAATTAGTAGGCCCTAGACGATGCCATCAAAATCCAAGACGTCACAGCCCCCAGGTGCGGGAACTAAAGCAGGCATCGCCACCCGTATTTCGTTCTTGCGCTTTTTCTGGCTTACCAAAAGTCTTATCATTGTAAGAGTGGTGTTTTTGGTGTTGTAGAACGGTAATTTACTGATGCAGAAGAGATAATTTTTCACTTTAACGTCCCTCTAAGGCTTGCCGTAATGTTCTCTACAATCCTGACACGAAAACTGTATGCTACAAACCAATAAGCATGAGTGCCCGAAGTCAGCAGTTAATTGGTGAACAAACTGATGTGCACGACTCATTACTGTATAACAAGGCTAGGCATAACCATGTGTGCCTAGAGTGAGTAGGATTTATCCTTGGCAATAGTGGTGGCAGGACAAGTGCATCTCCTTGCTTGGGGGTTAAGTGTTACAGGTGAACTGCAATGAACGTTCGGGCCACGTAAAAAGCCTAGCTTCAGATGGCGTTGAGATACAGAGCCACCTCCATTCAAATTTCTTACATTTTAAATACCAGTGGACATGCCACAAAAAGCTTGAAAAAGTAGATGTTTCTGACACTGAAACTGAACAAAAGAAACACCATTATTACCACTCGCCTAAGGTTATGCACGACACAGGACACCGAGACTCGTGGAGAATAAGCGGTATCCACAGCACACTGAAAGACAGGCCTGTGCACCCTGGCAGCGTAAGTGTCGTTTGTTCAGGTGCTTTTAAAGGCAGCTAATAAGAAAATTAGACATTAACCAGCCCTGCAGCTTTGTAAAAACTGCTTTAGTAATATATACTATGTACTCATTTATAAAAAGTCTGACAAAACTGAAATTTCATTGCAGTTACCTTTGAAAGGGATCACAAAAAGGAAACATTAAATCAGTTTAGAGTGATTAAGTTTCTTGCAAAATTCTAGTTTAATTAGTTTTGTTGTAAGAGGTTGTTGATTACTAGAAGATAAAATGATGGCCATACGTCAATATCATGAATTTCGTGACGAAGCCTCAGCTCGGGTACATAAACGTGATGT
The DNA here is from genome assembly GCF_038994185.2 of Dermacentor albipictus. Lineage (NCBI taxonomy): Eukaryota > Metazoa > Arthropoda > Arachnida > Ixodida > Ixodidae > Dermacentor > Dermacentor albipictus. The sequence goes on from NC_091828.1 coordinate 126,177,847, forward strand.
CATGAATTTCAAACTCATTTCTCTTATTTGAGCCACTTTCTTGCAACAAAAGTTATCCGAACTCTCACAGTTAGTCTTTGGCTCTCTTATAATACAATGCAAACCATCTTTGCTGATAAAAATTTACTAGGCCCAAGATGATGTCAAAATTTATGAGGTTGGGGTGAACTGGCACGGAAACCTCAAGGGGGCATTACCTCCGTCTTCCAGTTCTGCATCTTTTCTGCAGCTTATCAGGCCTTTTCTCATGGTAAAAACCACTTTACTGATTAATAGAATTGCAATGCACTAATAGAGTTCTACTTATTAATGCAGAGCATTCCTGGAGAGTTCAACCCAGTTTTCTGCAACAACTATCTGGCCAGTACATTGCTGTTTTCGTGCAACGATCCTGAAGATTGTGCAGTCAAAAAAACTTTGCCCAATGTGCCACTGGAGTCAGTGGGTGTGCAACACTCTTCAATGAACCTTTTAGACACCAACTTGGGTCACTAGGCATCACAACAACAACAAACACCTGCATAGTGACATCTACATAATGTTATGCATTATGTAGATGTCGAGTGGGGTTGCCTCTGCTTAAATTCCTTTTATTTTTCTCGGGAGTCCCTATAACGTGCACCGAAATGCGACAGCGTTCCCGTCGACCCGCCAAGGTGTGTAAGACAATGGGCTACGGCGCAGCGATCACTTACGAGGCGCCCCGCATCGGACGCGGTGAGCGTCGAGCAACGCAGCGTTCGGCGCAGCAACGATACGTGCGCCTGAGCAAGCGGAACGAACCTAAGAACTCGGTGTCTCGGAGGGGGAAACGATGCACGCCAGCCAAACGTCGTGATCGGCCCGGGCAGAGAGATAGACAGATGGTGATCTAAAAAAGGAGGACGCTTGATTCTGCAACCCGTGAGGGAGCAAGGCGAAGTGTCGTCAGGGGAGAGGGCGTCCGGGCCACAACGCGCCTCGCACCGGTCCCCGCACAGCCCCAATGCGCGCGTGGCGAGCCACCTTTCGGGGCAGCGCCGTACATTGAGAGGAGGGGGTCTTCTGTGTTTGCCGCAAGATGGCTCTACGTGTGTGGAAAGCGCAGATGAAATGTAACAGAAACGCACTTCGCTACTCGTGTAACTGCGACTTCTGTAAGTTACATGTTCATAATTACCGATATACACCGCAGTATAACTTTCTACAGCTCGTTTCTAAGGCAACACCGCATTCACTAGAGGCGCTTTTGTACCGCTTTGAAGCATCGAACTCGTGGCGGTAACGTCTCCGTCTCACACTCCGGAGACCCTGGTTCGATTCCCACCCAGCCTATCTTGCAAGTTGTTTTTTATTCGTGAAGTGCCTGCCAGGACTTATCGCTCACGGCCAACGCCGCCGACGACACCGGCTTTTCTGCGACACCAGCTCCTTAACGCTGTCGCGTTAAAATCCTGGTGCCCAAGCATGCTTTTTTTATCCTTCCCTATCAGAATACAGTCACTGCACCTCAATGGGAAATCAAGCCCTTGACCCTGTGCTCAGCAGCAGATTACTGCAGCCCAATGTCAACACAGTGGATGGTATACATTTCTTAAAGCACCATTTTTTTAAATTCAATTACAACTTTACATGCTACACTGCAAACAGCATACACTGCCACTTCAGCAGGTAGGCTAAAGGCTCATGTGTGGAAGGAACATGACTAAAGAATGCCTGTAAAAGTGCTCTGTGGCGTGTATTTCTCTTCTGTGTGTGTTGTCCAAATGTTGCGCAATCAAGCCTCTAATATGCTATACCAACACGCCCAGTCCTCAACCTTGGTAAGGAATGCTACTGCTGGTTTTTCTACAAAGCTGTCAATTAAAGAACAGCATTGCTTGTCGAACAAATGTCAGATGCCAACCTTTGTTGGGAGGGTACCTCGGCTTGCACCCTCCTCCGACGAAAGCAAGGTAGTTGCAGCGGAACAGCATTTCCACAATGCCGATGCCTCCATCTGCAAAGTCTGCTAGCAAAACGCAACAACAAAGCAAGGTTAAACCACTTTTAACAAGAAGCTTTGTTGCTTGGAGACAACTCCCAATTTTCTTACTCGGATACACATGAAATGCAGAAATGCCCGTATTGGGCAATTGGCAAACCCATTCAAGTGAAATTTGTTACATTTAAAAATGTTAATCCTAGTGAATGCCAAGAACACACCTTATTTATGTCATCGAACTTTTACCAAAAACTGTTGACAATTGGCAACTTGAGAAAAGATTTAGCTCTCAAACTGGTGAACTGGCATTTGTGGTATTTCACATTCCTGCCAGGCCTTGTCTTTTCCACAATTTTAATTATTTAGGGCATATTACCTGCACTCTTAAACAGAATTCAACAGAGGTTAAGGTGACAGCAAACAATGCATATGAATAAAACAAAAATGTAGCAATAAGAAAAAGCAAGCAACTGGGTCGTGTGCAAAGTTTTTATGAAGTGTTTCCAGTTACTCCTGTTTGGCAAGGCAGTGTGCAAACAATGCAGCTGTTCGTCAATGTGTCAGTGTGCAGCCCCATACCCTACAAAATATATAAGCACAACAGTAGCTAAATTTAGGCCTGTAAAAGAAGATCTGCATTATTGGTTTAAAGGAAGCAACCTAGGGTACGTAATTGTTCAATGAAAAGATGTTTATATCCAAAAACGAAAAAGAAAGTAACCTGAAGATGGCAAAAAGGTCTTACTTCTCTCTGAGATTTACTTCCAAATAACTTCATTTGCATGTTCTACTGTAGCCTTCTTTGCCTGTATCCTTTCTTACATGGTTTAATCCCCGTTTTACTAGCCAGGCTGACAAAATTTGTTGCACAGTATAAATTAACACACAATACCCTGAAATAACTGTGGTAATCATCATCATCATCATGAGCCTATTTTATGTCCACTGCAGGACGAAGGCCTCTCCCTGCGATCTCCAATTACCCCACTCCTGCACCAACCTATTCCAACTAGCACCCACAAATTTCCTCATTTCGATGCACTGTGGCATATCTGTGGTATCTAACACAAAATAGATGAAAGTAAGTTTCATATGGTTAATGGCAATATGTCCTGGCATGTGTATAAAGTTATATCTTGCAGAAACAACACAGTGATGCTCACCCTAATCTATCTGTGTTATCATTGGCCTTCTTTCCAGTCTTTGCATTTCTGTGAAGGAAGCCGTGTTCCCCAATGTTCACCTTCTTTTAGGTCTGTTTAGCCCACATACGCTTTAAGTCACTAAACATCACCACACAGCACATGCTGTTAAACACAAGCAATTCAGACAAGCAGTAGCATTACAGAGGCCCTTGTAATGGTAAATTCTGTTCCACTCCATAAAAGCACAAAAAAAAGAAAAGGCTTGTCTTGGTTATTCCCTGCACAATGCTTGCCCACAATCTCTTACACACACGACTCGACCAACAACAGATAGCTAGCTGCCCAAACGACGGCGGGGCGCGCCCTGCATTTGGCCTCTTCGCACAATCTCGCCTGGTAGGTCGTCTTGTGACAGCGCGAGCGCACACATGTACTTAGGATATTCAAAATCGACAGAGCCCCTACATTACGAGCAAAAGACTCTCCACTGTTCCTGTGAGGGGCATAACGTCGCACGGGAGAGCCCTTTGCAAATCCTACACGAACATCTTTAAAGAAAAAGCCACGCCCACAAATAGAGTTTCGGAGGTCTCATACGACTGAGCATTCAATAATCTTGAATCTGCAACTGTTCTTTACAAATAATCTGACGAAGAAGCAAACAAAATAATAATAATGAAATAACGAAGAAGACAACGAGTACGGGCGTGAACATTAAAATAAGGGTTTTTAAGACATTCTGAAACCGTGCCACTCATATTTGAGTTCCGAGTTCCATTTGAGTAAGTACGAGCGTGACTACACGTGCAACTACACGCGTTTTCACTCTTTCTTTTTGCGTTGTATACCGTCACTTCACACGCGAGAAGCTGCCTTTCGTGGCGGTTTTTAGTTCTAAAGTTCGTCATGTGCCACGTCCTAGGCTGTCCAATCTAATGTCGTTTCGTGAGCCTGGTGGAAAGGAAAACACAGTATTCATATCGGCTTTCGAGATACGGTCCCGTCAGCCCAAGGGGATAAGGGTCGATCGACCTATTGCTGCTACGTGTACCGCATTTATATTAAACGGCCCAACAACGTCGTTGGTTGCGTGGCCGACCACAAGAGCAGGCATGAAGCTCACAAACAGGTACGGCCAGTCTTTACCACAAATCGCGCGACGGAGTTCAGTCAGAAGGACGGTCGTCAAGCTTACTTACCCTGTTTCTCTTTCTCCTTGAGAGGATCGCAGTTGTAGACCCTGAATCCGTTCTCCATGCCGCACGCAAAGCATCCTGTAGCGATGGATGAAAGAGTTCGTACGCACTTTGCAAAATACGAAAATAGACGAGGGGCGTCGTTAAGAAATCGCCACGGGTAAAGTTCGCCTCGTGAGTTGAGAGAGCGCTGACCTCTTTTCAACAACGAACTCTCCACAATGCAACTTTTCCCAGACAGATCTGTCCATGTCACACGCTGGCAAAGTGCGTCAGCTTGCGAATGAAATTGGTCAGGCATATATCTAACGAAGACACCACTTTAACTGGCAGTTTTAAAGCGCAGCTGACTAAAAACCAGTGACAATCCTCACTGCATGAGAACACACACAAGAAACAACCAAGCACGCAGTAGCTAAGGGACGCCTGCAGTGCAGTCGCCTTCAGTTGAGTATTACCTTGGTCCTGGTTGAAGCCGGCGAATAAGAGGCCGTTGCCGTAGCGATTACTCGGCCAGAGGTTCATCATTGCGACGTTGCACCCGAAAGTGAACAACGTCAATTTCGTTGGCGACAGAAAAGCACTGAAACACCGCCACCACCGCTGCCAAACTCCACAACCACCACATCCATCACCAAAAACGAAAACAAAACAACGTCTATTGTACGCAGCCTTAGTTGCGTACTAATGCCTACGTTGGTCGCAAGCTAGTAAAAAAAGTAAATTAATTGTTAATATATTAGATAAGATTTATAATAAAATAAGGCATGGCCCTAACTTACATGAGCTTTTGTGGTTTTAGGTTGGCGTCAACGCTTTTGGATATTCCTGGCTATGTACAGACATTGGCTAGATAAACGCCACAATTCAATAGAATCCAACTGCTTCCAAAAGCCGCTTTCTCTCTCTATCCACGCTCAAGCGAGTCGGCAAACTTCGCAGGTTGTTTCAATCGCCGCAGTAGTCAGCTGAAATAAAACTTGATCTCATAATTGTTCAAGCTTTGCAAATCACCGAGCGTAACACATAGACAACGATGAGCGGCATTTCTATGTTCAGGACCCTTTTTATTGGCGCGAGGCAGCTGAAGCACCCGGCGCTCGTGAAGCGTGGATTTGCCACAGCGGGTGAGATTTGCTATTTGCTGTTACCGCTCTGGCCGCTTCCTAGCTGTGTCGGTGCGGTTCTTGCTGACGCCGTCAATGCTTTGTTTTTGGCATCATAACTTTCAAAATGTACTGCGTGTGGTTGCGTAGCTGTGTCACGGTCTGCTTGCACTTTCGATTGCAGTGGAATTAGTGCGATTAGAGTCGCTTCTTTCGCTCTACACGTTTCTTTCGCGCAATATCTGCGATATGTCTGCACCTTCGCAAGAATTCAAGCTCCTCGCTGGTAACGGCAAGGAACTTCGAAAAATGTCTTCTAATTTTATTTGAACGTGCGCCAATGAACGAAATTGTAATGCCTTCACAACGAAGCTGGACTGGACCGCGGAAGACTCGTGTGAACTAACACCGTCGTGCCCGATTATTCTTGCGCTTTTGAGCTTGCTTATCGCGTTAGTGGTGTCTTCAGTATGCGGGAAGCGTCCGTTGGCAACTAAACTCGCTCTTCCAAGATCCAAGCCACGACCCCCTCCATCCAGACATCGTGTGCTGTAGGACGACCTTGGGCGGGGCGAGCGTGAAACGTGGCAACGCGAAGGGCCTCGGAGTGCCTGTCTCCGATTAAAATTGCAGACAGGCACGCAGATATGGAATTGTGATGTCTATGCAAGGAAGTAAAAACGTTATGAACATGCGCTACGCTTCATAGTTTCCATCTTCCCTAGGCGAACTACCGTCTTTTTATATTAATCGAGCCGCTACCTGAGGCCACCACAACGAAAACTGGCGGGCCATGTTATTTAATAAAGTTTTTCTTCTTCATGCAGTACAGCCCACAGCCACAATACTCTCGCCCCGAGCTTTCTCCTGTTTCTGTTTCATTTTTTTTTTCTGGCAGCCGTTACGACAGCACGTGACCGTGGTTCGATCGGTTACGTGGCTGCGCCTGCGCATATGCAAAAATAAAATATGCAAAAATATAGTCCTACAAGATAGCTTTGTGATGGAACTTTTCTGAAAGATGTTTCAGTATGTCTGAGATTGTTAGGTCAGGTTTATTTTCATTAGAAGTAATTTTTTTTTCTTGTGTGTAAGGTATGTTTTCATGGTAAAAATAAGCTGCCTTAAGATAAACACTGGGGCCACAGTAAGAACATTTTCATTGTTGTACTGATGTTCAAGCTATGAATAACGTTAATAAAGGTTTGTTACATGAATGCAATGTTTATTTCAACGCCGATACCACTTGGTAGTGCAGTACTGCCCCTTATTTGCACTATAGTTTCTCGTAACTGAATAATGTATCTTGTGCTGATACTCTGTTTATCTGCATGATTTCTAATGGTTCTTTGAGATTGTAGCACTGGTTCTTTGAGATTGTAGCACAATAATTTATTTTATTCTGTTAACCTCCAGAGACAGTACAATCGTTGTCAGTGAGAGGAAACTCCTAACTTGCTTCTAGGCAACAATTACTTGTGATGTGTGGATTTGAATCTGACATGTAATTATGCAAGAAATAGCATTCGTGATGAATATTTAATATCATTCAACACTTCTGTGTGCGGTGTGTGTATTTGGTCGCTAAGGTTTCTTAAAAGTAATTTGAGTGTTTCCTTTGATATTGCTCCAGGGGGTACTGATGTGCTCTCGTTAAGCCATTAAACACCCCCCACCAAGGTTTTTTTTAATATATTGCCATGCAGTGACAGTGCAGAATAAAACACTGCCATTATTGTGAGTAAAGAATGTCACTCTTTATTGGACTAGCTTATTCCACAAAAAACAAGCGTAACTCAAATTGCAATGGTAGCGGTGATCACAGTCGTCGTTCATGTAATCAACCCACGAGTCAAGTTCATCCATTGTTTATACATGCACTACTGTACATTCCTCAATGATCACTGGTGCTCACATACATTTGAGATGTAGAACAGTATTTGCATCATGCGTTCAATCCTATTAGACAAGACTTTCACTATAGAATCGGTGACAACAGTTAAGTAATATAGATACAGCCGGCATGGCTTGTGGCAAGCTATATCTTGATAACAGCAATAATCTGGTGAAGCACAGTCACTGGCAAAAAAAATTAAAACAGTGTGTGTGTGTCTCTGTGAGTCCAAACTAGAGTAAAGTGTGCTTTTTTTGTTCCATCAGCATACGAGAACATTCTTGTGGAGAAGAAAGGTGCCCAGCAGAATGTCGCCCTGGTTACACTCAACCGGCCAAAGGCCCTCAATGCCTTGTCGAGCGCCCTCATGACCGAGGTCGGCCAGGCGATAGATGAGCTCAACAAGGATGAATCCGTGGGCTGCATTGTCATAACTGGCAGTGAGAAGGCATTCGCTGGTAAGGCACCAAGGGATTCGTGGCAGTTGCTATGCATTTTCATTATGGTGACTAACTGGCTATGGCCTTCAACTTAGTGCAAGGTCATAGGTTCGAATACCAGCTGCACTGGTCATGTTTTGTTGGAAGCACATTCACAAAGGCATCTCTTGTAGCCTGTGTGTTGCCTTGAGTTGTTGGTCTTATCAATCACAAAAAATCAAATCAATAAAAAAAGTGACTGTACTAAAGTATCAAACCAAACTGCTTTGTAGGAGCCTGCAAGATAAAAGTTTCAAGCAATTGAAAGTTCACATGCACTGGAGTGCCACAAATAGTTTTTATTTTCGAAAGAAAATGAAATGAATCTCTCTGCTATTGCGGTGATTGGTTTTTCTTGTGTGTATATCGCATTATTGCAGGAGAGTGTCAAACACTTTCTCTTTAGTTCTCTTGGTTGTCAAGCTATGAAAGGCGTCAACCGGTGCATCAATCTGTGGTGTTTAATGCCACATGCTCACCTACTATGATCACTGTGACTTTACTTCTACTGAAGAAGCCATACTGTAATGGCCATGCATTCTAAGATGGCCACATTAAGGAGTGCTATATTTCTTGTGCTCTTGGCAATTGAATAATAAAAAAAAAATGTATCATTGCTGCATTCTTTAAGCAAGACATTGTTATATGTGTTTCAAAAATAAATAATTGTTGAACTCTTAATTGTATTCAAGCTGCACTGGCACATAAAACCAATACCACACTTCACTGGAGTGTACTTTGGTAATGTGTATTTACTGTGTCTATTTAGTTTGTGTATTTTCTTTTAGAAACACTGCCTAGATTTGCAGTGATTAGATAGAGGAGGTGCCTTTTGGTTTCTCGAGAGAGAAGAAAATCTCAACATAACACCATTTCTCATTTTTGCACTTGACATTATAAAATGAGGTTGTCAACACCCACTGCTGTGTTATGCAATGTGGCAGTGAGAATTTGCATACTCAGAAGAAGGACTTGTAGGTTGCACGCTTACTTGTGCATGGCTCTCACAGAAAGCTGAAAGTTGCTTGAAACTCATGCTTGACATCCTCCCTCCTATTTTTACTCCCGCATTACTGTGCATGTATGCATTATGACTATGTCTTCAGAAGTTAAAATAGAAGGTAGTAGTTCTCGTGTGCAAAACATCCATCTCTGAGGCATTCGTTATGATAACTGTTGAATGGGCATTCAACAAATATGAGGTCATTGTGTTTAGTTGCGCTACCATCTTGGGTGACCATGTCTCGCAGCCCTCGTTGATGGCTTCTGCCACAATAATAAAGGGACACTAAAGGCAAATACTAAGTTACTGTGGATTGTTTAAATACCATTCCAGAAACCTCGCAATGCTTGTTTCGTGCCAAGAAAAGACATAGTTTACGAGAAAATTGCATCTGAAGGGTTTGAATACCTTTTTCGAAATTCAAATCTCCCACCACCCAACCGGAGGTGTGGTGACGTTGCATATGCCATCACCACCCTTTGCTGCCGTCGGTGAGTAAAATGGCACCCGACAAATGGCTGTACCAAGCCAAGACGGAGTGGTGGATTTGCTGCTGCAGCTGCATTTTGGTCAAGTGGCGTAGACCGTTCGGGCATCCTGCGACATCACATGGCAGTTGAATTCTCTGCTACTTGCAGTTTGTGAGAGTTTCGCGAACCAGCGAAACCAGCGCAGTACTACACGATAAGAAAAATACTGAAATGTGAAAACGTGGGCAGCGCAGAGTCGAGCAATACCGAAACCTTTCGACCGCCCGCGTCGCTGTCAAGGGTACTTTCAATGAGCTCTTTTTTCCAAAAAGGAAATAGAACTGGACAAGTAGCATTTTATTTTGTCTTTTAATACAATACAAGGATATTTTTTGCAGCAAGTGGTTGAGTACTAGTAAGAGAATTTAAGTGGGGTTCTAATCATGTCCTGCATATACCTCAATTTCTTGATTATTAAGGCTCTATTTGCGATAAGATTGACACCTTAGAGATTCTCGAGCACTAATCTACCACTTTAGCTTGACTTAATACTTGCCTTTAGTGTCCCTTTAAAGAGTAGCCTCGGCGCCCTGAGTCAGTGTTGCAGTCATGGTCGCATTTGACATTTATGCCACTGTGCTGCCTGCAGCCGGCGCGGACATCAAGGAGATGCAGAACATGACGTTTGCCAAGTGCTTCACGGGCAGCTTTCTGAGCCACTGGGAAAAAGTGGCGCAGTCCATCAAGCCAGTAATCGCAGCTGTGAATGGCTATGCGGTGGGTATGGGTTGTGTATTTTATGGTGGCTGCTGTGTTTTTCCTATTCTATTTGGCTTTGCATGCAGGATATATAAGGCTGAGTCTTGACCGATTCTTTGCCTCATGGTGGCTCACAGCAGTCATGTCTACCTCGTGGATGTGAAAACCTCTAAAAGCTAGATTTCCTGTAATGCAGAAGCAATGTCTTTACAAAACATTAGTGTAGGTGAAAAGTTCTTGTTGCATCCAGCAGCAGTTGGCATGAAGAACACCCTGCTGAGCTGACATTCCATTATGAACGATGAGACTGTTGTAACGATGACACAATTCATGCTGTTGCCTGGACATTTTCGTGCTGGTGCTGCTACATGTGTCTATGTTCTTTTTGCATTTCAGTTAGGCGGTGGCTGTGAACTTGCAATGATGTGTGACATCATCTATGCCGGTGAGAATGCAAAGTTTGGGCAACCTGAAATCATCCTTGGGACCCTGCCAGGTCAGTACTGCCATTGGGAATGGAAGCATATAGTTCAAGCAAAGCTCACTCATTTACTGTATACTAATATTGGCACAGACAGAATGTTATTGTTAGTATTGCTAGTGAAATAGCGTATACAGTTGCTGACTGATAATTCAGGCATGATTGATTATTTGGACAGCTTCATGTCACCACCATTGGTGCCATGAGCTTAGTCTATAAGAATGGCCGAAATTTAAGACACCATATGGCGCACCGTGCGATAATTCATGCTCTGACTGCATGACTGTGTATTAATTTGGCCATGTAGCTGAGCCGAAGTCGCAATGTTTTGGTTTCAATACATCACTGGCATCGTTGTCGGCCATGTTGCTTGAACTTTCTCGAAACTGGTACTGTCAGAGCCCGGTTGGTAGTTTCTGACCGCACTCAAACCACTAAGTTTCATATGATGCATTTTGTCATCATTATTTCATTGTCCCTTAAAAGGCCTCTTGCAGTGTATATCATAAGGGGAAAGCATGTATGCATGAGTAACCACATTAGTCATAAAAAAAAAGAAATGTATAAACATGTCAGCAGTGTATCTTGTATGGGCATTGAAAGCGTTGTAAACATAAGATGTGGCAAAGGTGTGAGTAGAGTAATTAGTCCTGGGAATACGATGTCAGTAACTGCTTAAATTTTTTTGAATTGCACTCATCAACCATTAATTCTGATAGCTCGTTCCACTGCTCTATACTGATGGGCAAGAACAATTTATTAAATGTACTGGTGGTGCTATGTAGGCACAATTTGTTGTGCAAGTTCCATTCCCTGCGTCCAGAGTTTGATAATATACATGTTAAATAGCGACTTGGTCATGGATGACATCAAGCAGCTCCAAGTAGCACCAACTTCTACCTTGACCTCTGTACTAACGAGGGAGGTGAGGGGAGTGCCGGACTTTGCCTGTGCAAAAAATATGCATCATTCAGTTATCACAGCTCGGTTGACTTTTGGTATATTGCCAAGGGATAAAGATTCAGTGTATGCATTCGCTGCACCTTCATCTACCTGTAGCAACAGCATGACAGTGGTCGAGGTACCTGCCAGTATTTTGTAAGAATGCCTCCTGCTTGATTCTATGCCACTTTTATCATCGACCGTTCACGAGCGACTGATCCCGTTGATAACGCTCCGTCCACGTTATCAACAGGATAGCATAGGAATAGCATAAGAAAAGGCATTGCTACAAAATTGTGGCTATGAACTGTCTAAACCAAAGGCAAGCACATTTACATGCAGCAACACGTTGACGAACTTAGGCCGTACTCTCAGATGATCACTTTCGAAGATAATTTATCTTTTGTGACTTTTCACAGGACAAGCACTGGACACGTCGATGGGCGACAGTGTTTCTGGCCCTGATAAGACAGCGCGATAAACATTGTGCCCAGAATGTTGTTGCTTGTAGATGCCGATGAGCCTTGTGCTAGTCAGGCAAAATGGAAGGTAATCCCAGAAGTGGCAATGCGAAATGAAGGTGCATCTTTCTTGGCCCCACTTATGGCATGAATTCACTTATTTCCTGTTGAATTTGGTATTTTGGACTTTCTGGTGGTCCCTGCCTATACTGTACTCCACTTCATAAATAGCAGACATCGCTGTGGAAGGTATGCAACTAGTGTGGTCGTAAAAGTTTGACTGCGCTTTTCACAGTGCAGATGTTTTTGACCTGCAACACTTTCTGTGGAATAATTACTTTATGTATTGCACGTACTGCACTATGGATCTCTATGGGGATATCAAGGGGAATTTCACTTGCTTCATTATGTGGCAGTTCACTTAAGGAGGTATGGCTATACTTATGCACCTTTCTTTGCTCTTTCTATGCAACACACTAATGTCTTGATCGTGAGCGCAAGCAATGTGGCTGCTGGTCACAGAAATGTATCACTCCTATCAGTTGGTGCTAAATAGGTTTAGATCTGTGAAACCCTCTGTGTAATAATTACATCATATTCTGCAACATAAAGCTGTGAGGCTTCACATTACATTGAATTGCATGATCCATACCTATGTCTTTCTTTCATCTGTGACGTGCTATTTTTCAGTTGCAAATGCAAACAGTGTGAAAAGTCTGCTTTCACAGCATTGCATGCTATGTGTGAAATGAAATATAGCTGATGTAATCATCAGCTGAGTCTTTTCTGTGGCAAATGGAAACAGATGCAGATGGCATGGGAATTGGTATATACTATCATAGTTTGGGTTGCAGGCAGCCCACATGGCTTGAGTGCCACCTGAACCAAATTTGAAAGGTTTAGGTTGGCTCCTGCAATCCTTTTTGAGTAAATTTGGTAATATTTTACCAGTAACATATGAATATGTTGCCAAGCTCAGATGCAATAAACTTTTATTTTGTAAATGAAAACAAATTGCCATTACTCTGTCTCTTTCTTACTGTGAAATACTAGTGAGTGAACAATCAAGGGCATTGCATTTGTAATTTCTTAAACTATGAAAATCGGGTGCATGTTCGAATTAAGTAGATATGGTTCTAATTCAGTTTTCTGACAGAAAGGACGATGTATCATTTGTCTTTGTTAGTTTTCTCACGGAAACACCGTACACAACTGTGTTATGTTGTTATCATTCCAAGCCACCACAGTTGTGCAGAGGGCCATTGCATTTCCCCTGCACAATGTTGTGGACTTAGCCGAGCACAAAACACATACAGGAGGCCTTGCTCAGGTGGCCCAGTTTCCTCAGTGACCGGCATGCTGACTTCAGCAAATGGAGTCAAGATGACTTTCATTACAGAGCCCTATTTGACTTCCTGCATGATGTGGGCTTTACGTTCATGTTTATGTTTCTTTTTTTCTTACTATGCCGTATGGAAGCCTTTCTTGAAATAAAAAAAAAAGAAAGAAAAGTGTGACGGCTACCTCGCAAGAAGCCTTGTCAATCTATGCTCGATGAAGGCAGGTCAACAAAAGCAGTGAGTTTAAATGTGCTCTTTGCCTCAGGTGCCGGTGGTACCCAGCGCCTGACCAGGGCCATTGGCAAGTCACGGGCCATGGAAATGACGCTCACTGGGAACCAAATCACGGCTGCTGAGGCTGAGCGATACGGTCAGTGCCCGCTTTCTCTTTCCTACTGGACTCTTGTGTTGTTCCTTTGCAACAGGTGCTGTAGAAATCATCATCATCATCATCAGCCTGGTCACGCCCACTGCAGGGCAAAGGCCTCTCCAATATTTCTCCAACAACCCCGGTCATGTACTAATTGTGGCCATGCCGTCCCTGCAAACTTCTTAATCTCATCCGCCCACCTAACTTTCTGCCGCCCCCTGCTACGCTTCCCTTCCCTTGGAATCCAGTCCGTAACCCTTAATGACCATCGGTTATCTTCCCTCCTCATTACATGTCCTGCCCATGCCCATTTCTTTTTCTTGATTTCAACTAAGATGTCATTAACTCGCGTTTGTTCCCTCACCCAATCTGCTCTTTTCTTATCCCTTAACGTTACACCTATCATTCTTCTTTCCATAGCTCGTTGCGTCGTCCTCAATTTGAGTAGAACCCTTTTCGTAAGCCTCCAGGTTTCTGCCCTGTAGGTGAGTACTGGGCAGAAACCTGGAGGCTTACGAAAAGGGTAGAAATCGGCTTGCTTCAAATCAACTGGGACCTGCTGTGGTAGCTTAGTGTAGCGGCAATGCACTGCTGAGCTTGAGGTCATGGCTTTGTTCCTGACAAAATGCAATGACACTGACCTACTTAGATGTAGGTGCACATTAAAAAAAGCCCAGGTGGTTAAAATTAATCCGAAGACTCCCACAATAGCGTGCCTCATAATCATGTCACAATTTTGGTATGAGTTCGAGTCCGCTTGGCCCTGCAGTCCGGCTGTGCGGCAAGATCGCGCCGCGGACGCTGTTCCACCTAGGGACTAAGACGGCTCCAGCTCAATGACAGAGTGAGCAAGCGCGCTTGGCAGCCTCGGCTATGCGCTCTTCATAACAAATAGGGGGGGTTAAATTCGCATGCAAACTTCTTTCCCAATTTTCTTCGTGAAAATAGAGGGGGGTGCTTAGAATCGCGAAAATACGGTAGTTACTAAACCTACACGAATAACTCTACACTCGTCAAATATCCTAGACCTCGTCTTGATGTCACACCCCGATAAGATTGCACCGTCATCCATGCCACATTTCCTCGTATATACTCAAAAGTAATATAGCAAAGAAAGTACTAATGCTATATGATAAAGCCGATTATTAAAGTATTAATCGTGAACTTTCCTGAGGAACTTGCCCTTACGTATCAGCCGCAGTCGACTAGAGTAACTGGGCGCTTTTCAAAACAAATGCTGTGTTTAATAAGTCTACACATTCCGAATTTCACGATAAATGAAAGAGCGCGTTCCCCCTGGTACAACACTACTTTAAAGCGCTTGAACAATAAGAAAAAGCTATTACTTTGCATAGCCTAATTCAGGTTCTCTGTCTGCCTGGAAAAAATATAATGAAGCCACTAAACAATACAACTCTATAAAAGCACATGCAAAGCATGATTTCTTTTCTGCTACTGTCCCAAACACGTTACACGGCGTTCTTGGAGAACAATAAAACCTGAATATAATATCTCTGTTTCTCTATACGATAACTCTGGCTCATCCATTTCTGACTCAGGTGTTTCTGATGCCTTGAACCTTGTATTTTGTTTAATGTTTGCAAAAAAACCTGATAATTAACTTCCAGATTTACCATTTTTCGATTTTACACCAATGGAAGGTATTGATTTTAGGTCAGAAGGCATCGTTAAGGTTATAGATGGCCTGAAGTGCTCATGATCCTGTGGGATAGATGGTATCGATGCCAAAGTGTTAAAACATACCAAGTATATGTGTAGTTCGATCCTTGGTATCATTTTTCAGCAATCGCTTGACATTGGCAGTGTTCCAAGGGACTGGAAAATAAGGAAGGTGATTCCAGTCTTTAAGAAAGGTGATCGGTCTTCTTCAGGTAACTGCCGTTCTATTTCAATCACCAGTATATGCTCCAAAATTAAGGAACACGTCATCTACTCTCATGTTGCTAACTTCCAAACTTCAGTGAATTTCTTTCACCCTAATCAATATGGCTTCCGGAAAGATCACTCATGCGAAACGCAGTTAGCTTTATTTATTCGAGATACTAATTTAAACCTCGAATGTAACATTCCTACTGATGCTCTCTTTTTAGATTTCGAAAAGGCTTTTGATAAGGTTTTACACTCTCTTCTTGCTAAAATTATCATGCCTAGACATCCACCCACTTGTTCTTAACTGGATCCAGTGTTTTTTGACTAACTGAAAACAGTTCATATACGCTAACAACCTTATATCTTCTGTTTCCTCTGTTCTGTCTGGTGTACCTCAGGGCACTGTTCTTGGGCTGCTCCTATCTTTAATCTACAATAATGACCTACCATTCACTGTAAGCTCTATAACACGTCTTTTCGCTGATGATTGTGTCCTGTACCGTCCTGTCAATAATGTCGCTGACGTCTCTTCCCTTCAGGAGGATCTCTTTCATATTCAAGACTGGTGTGCCACATGGCTCATGTCACTGAACATTAGTAAAACTGTACACATTTTATTCCATTGTCAACATAACTACATCCCCCCTGCCTACAAGATTAATAACTGCACTATATCTACCACCGACTCCTTCAAGTACTTATGAATTCACCTCTCCAACTCTTTGTCTTGGGCAAATCATGTAAGCCACAGAATCAATTCAGCTAGCAAAATTCTTGGTTATCTTTGCCGTAATGTCTTCATGGCACAACCACCCGTCAAATTATTTGCCTATAAAACGCTCGTGTGACCAAAACCTGGATATGCATGCGCTATCTTTGCCCCTTAGCAAACTAATCTCACTAAAGCCATTAAATTTGTTCAGAACCGTGCTGCTAGATTTATTCTTTCAAATTACTCATATCACACTAGCATTTCATCACTAAAGTCTAAACTAAACCTATCGCCTCTTGCCTCTCATCATCGCGTCTCTCACCTATGCCTCTATCACAGGTTACTTTATTCCATACCTCGTGGCAGCCAGCTGATCCAGCTGGCTCATCGTGTTCATCAAACAGTTCCTCCGAACTTGATAATCTTGGCACAAGCCCGCACCACTGCGTGCCTGCAGTCATTCTTCATCCGAATTTCCCGAGTCTTGAATGGCCTTCCGAGACAAACTGCACTAATCCGTGATACAGCGCGCTTTAAATTTGCCGTCGAGTGTTCCGACTCATCTGCCTAATGTCCATCATCATCATCATCAGCCTGGTTACGCCCACTGCAGGGCAAAGGCCTCTCCCATATTTCTCCAACAACCCCGGTCATGTACTAATTGTGGCCATGCCGTCCCTGCAAACTTCTTAATCTCATCCGCCCACCTAACTTTCTGCCGCCCCCTGCTATGCTTCCCTTCCCTTGGGATTCAGTCCGTAATCCTTAATGACCATCGATTATCTTCCCTCCTCATTACATGTCCTGCCCATGCCCATTTCTTTTTCTTGATTTCAACTAAGATGTCATTAACTCACGTTTGTTCCCTCACCCAATCTGCTCTTTTCTTATCTCTTAACGTTACACCTATCATTCTTCTTTCCATAGCTCGTTGCGTCATCCTCAATTTGAGTAGAACCCTTTTCGTAAGCCTCCAGGTTTCTGCCCCGTAGGTGAGTACTGGTAAGACACAGCTATTATAGACTTTTCTCTTGAGAGATAATGGCAACCTGCCGTTCATGATCTGAGAATGCCTGCCAAACGCACCCCAGCCCATTCTTATTCTTCTGATTATTTCCGTCTCATGATCCGGATCCGCCGTCACTACCTGCCCTAAGTAGATGTATTCCCTTACCACTTCCAGTGCCTCGCTACCTATTGTAAATTGCTGTTCTCTTCCGAGACTGTTCCATCATCCTGCCTCCTGCCTTTTACGTGCCCGCCCCTCATGTAATGTCCTCTTGGGATTCGTGAGGTATCAGTTAACAAACAAACTAATGTGTAAAAGCTCCGTCAAGTGATGTTAAATCGCAGTTTGAGGAGCTCTGGGGATTCTCTTCTGCGTGTAACAGTGCATGTTTTTATTTCTTCCTGACATTGTGCTGTTTGCTTTTTGACCACAAACCAACTAGCCTAAGTCTGTACTCTCATGCTTTACTGGTGTACCAACCCTCCAAGCTCATGCATGTAGTGATAGTCGAATAACTATCTGGTTATAACTGGGGATCTAAGTTTTCGGTTTTTACCATTGACTACCTGCCGATTCAAATTTTAGACTGGTTTAAATGAAAAAGTGCTGAATTTAGGAATTCATCATGGCTTATCACACTGAGTCTCGGTAAAAAAGCTCCCCCGTTTGGGGTTTCTGAGCAAGCATGTTTTCTTTTTGCCAGTTTTGCTCAAGCCTTGTCCATATACCTTTCCAACCTCATCATGACAAAGGAGAATCGGATAAGGGAGCTTTGTGCATGTCCATTCCTCCTCACTTTTCCTGCGTATCCTCGTACGTGTGGCTGTGAAAAAACAAGGGGAATGTAGTAATGGGGTAAAAAGGCATGCCTTCCAAGCAGGAGCCATCATCAGTGCATGCCCACTTGTGGGCAAAGACGGGATGAGGACACAACCAGATAGCCTATTTCAAGAGGCACAACCCGACTGGCCATTGTGGAAATAGTAAGAGTTGAGGAAGTTGCGGAAGCCCCATCTTTTTTTCGCCAAAGCATTCCCGAAATAGACGTGCCACTTGCCCAGCCTGTAGGAGTTGTCGGACGATCCTACGGCTGTCAAGCTGATGTAGGACTCGTCGGACTACCTCGCCGCTGCCACCATTTGAAGGAGTCGGAGGTCGTAGATGAGGAACTCGGTTAACAGGATTTATTTACAGGATTAACATATTTTAAGACAAGATACATTGGCAGTCTAGCGCGACTCCCATATGGAGCCCGCAAGATTAACATTCAGCAAAACAGCATTCGAGCACACAGCTCACTACTACATTTTTAGCATAACATCGAGCACTCAGCTCCTTACGACGAGCACGACACGAGCACGAGCACGAGCACGCTCTAGCAGTCGGCAAACGCTGCTTATAAGCCTCCGCTTGACGTCATAGTTCGACGTCATCGTTCGGCGTGGACGGAGCACGAATGGTCGGGAATGTGCGTCCAATCATGGTAAACTTGCCGCCGCCCCGCAGTACAGCCCACACACACAAAGGCTAACACGTTCGAGCCTACACACACAAAGGCTAACGCGCTCGAGCGCTTTGTAGAACTCTCGGTACAGCATAGCCCGCGGTGTCGTCGACCGAGGCCCTCGCAGAACTTTGCGCCGTCCCGGGTGGCGCGGCGGCGCACCACATTCCAGAGCTGACCGCGCGCCACGTGGCCGCCTGTCATCCGTAGTTCTCAGAAGGCGCCTCGTCTGGGGGGGTTGGAACACGCGCAGCGGGCTGAAAGCTGGCACGTCGCCACCCCCGTACGGCCATTCCTAACAGCTCCTCCATGGCCCGGAAAATCTCGCCTGGCCAGTGCTGGCAACCGCTGGGCAGGAAGAGAATGGCTGGCGAGCAAGATGACGGCTTTGCTCTCTACAACCCCTGCGTACTTGGAATGCCTTCAACCATCTCACAACAACTGGCACAGAAGAGTCGACCCGGCAACACAATACCGCTCAGCGTTCAAACGCCCGGAATTAGCTGCTAACCCACCAGGCCTCCTATCACAATTTCCATGCAAGTCACTCAACTGGGAATCCCAAATTTTGCCCCAAAATTTCGTGCCACCAAAGCGAGCGTTCACGTTCCTCCTGAGTTCGACCAAACCCGGCCGTCGCGCTGCTCAAGAGTAAAGGGTTACGCAGAATTAAACCGAACGCTTTCAAACACCAATACTCAAACATAACTCCAGCAGCCTAACTTCGCGAACAGCCTGTTACTACCCTATCACAGTGGCGTACTTATCTCATGTACTGCTGCCACTGAACCGTCTGGCCAACTCTACAGGTACGTCATCACAAACGCGCTAAGTTTGAGGTCCCTATTCCGAACTCGTGCTTGCATCTTACTAAGTTTTCATCACGCTGACTCACATTTGTTCCTTTAATCCACACAGGACACGTTCCTTAAACAAACAACCACTCTTGCGTAACTTACGCAACACAGAGGAACCTTTGAACAAATGTGTCTTTTACTAACTAGCTCTTCGCACGCGTACTAGAGAAGTCAGAATACGGCTGCCCTCGACACACACGAGCAACCCAGTCAAAAACCTTCTGCTTCCTTCCGTCCGCACAGGACACGCGCTAATAGACCTAAGAGCTTTTCTCAGTGCAAATCACGCACTTACTGAAAATTTACGCGCTTAACCTTAAAATTCAAAAAAACACTTAAAAAGAAAGAAGGTTAAATAACACACACGCACGTTACGATAGGCCTCTCAACGATAACCTTGACCTTCAGGTTACTCACATGCACACAAAAAAAGAAAGCCTATATACTTATTAATGAACATCTCGCGAGACTACAGGTTTACATAAAACGCGTCTTTCAAATCACGGAGCTTCTCAAACGAAAACACAAACAAAGCTCAAACCTTACATATTGAAAGAGCTCCTAGTCTCAAATCGCGAAAATTTGCAAATGTTCAAAAATAAAACAAAACACGTTTCACTTCTGTGGAAGCTCTCTTGGCTTCCCGTTCCCGATTGCTTACGACTGACTCATACTTTCAGCCGGACCCGTGGTGGTCGCACTTTACAAGCTACTCTGGCTACGGAGGAACAACAAAAGGGCTGACTCACTATCAGCTCCCCCAAGACGTTACGGTCTCCTGCCAATTTGCGTCCTCCCGCCCCGCTTTCAACAGGACCTCGACTGACCGCGTCGCTACTCCCCACCTGGTCTCGTCTTGCCACCTTGCGCTTCTTTGAACTGCACGCTGAGCTTCGAAGAGAACGACGGAACGACGAGGAATTTGACTGCCCCGTGCCCTTTGTCCGCGTCCGTGCAGAACAAGCTTCTCGGTCCCCCTTTGACCGGTGGCTCGAACTTGTTCGATGCGTCAACATCGTCCGTGACGACCGCACCTTTCTTTTCTCCGCGCCCTGCCTTCTCGCGCTTGTCGCCGTCTTTGGCTTCGCTACATTAGTCACCGCATTCCGATCTTTTCGGCGCTTCTTTCTGCGGCGCTTTCTCCTCGAACTCTCTTTCATGCCGTCATCTCGCGCCTCGTGCTGGCCGTTACACATCTCGTCGGCCCAGATCGGTCTCTTACCCGCACAGTCTGATTGATTTTCATTTAAATCAACATTATCTCTGCCTCGACTGGCGGACAGCTCGACCGACTCTGGCACAATGCAGCAGGCTTTACTCGAGTTAGACAACTCGCACTCTTGCGAACTGCCCTCTACTACATTGCCCAGCGCACGCTGTGCATCGGCACACAGCCCGTCGGTATCGATCGCTGTCTCACGCGCACAGTCCGAATGATTAATAACTGAATCAACCCTCTCTAGGCTACCTAGACTGGCGGAGAGCCGCACCGATCCCTGGACAATGCAGTTGTTCTCTCGTGAGCTACGGAGCTCGCCATCCCGAGAACTACTCTCAACTGCATGGTCCAGCTGGCACTTCTCTTCTGCACGCAGATCTGACTCGACATGGGTGCTCGCGTCTGTCAAGTCAACAGTACCCTGTACCTCGCTAACGACCTTGATACCATGAGATGCGACGCACACACGCGGTAACTGTGCCAATTTGTTCGCAGCTGGCCTAGCTGTCTCTACAGTCCTCTGTTGGCACAGCACCTCGTCGCTCTCACTCTGGCCATTAACGGCCTCTGCTGCCACTAAGGCATCGCTAGCTGCTAGCACTTTGAGTTCACTTATGAATGTGCTGCTATTCTCACAGGTACTACTACTCTCGGCTTTTGACTGAAATCTGCTGTCGAAATCCTGCCACTTTCGCTGCGTCCAGCCTACAGATTTTTCAAGCCGCTGTTGACTTTGTTCGATTAACTGCTCGAAACCTTCAATCTTTATGGTCAATGCCTCAATGTACTGCCTTCTTACTTCTGTTAGGCCTTTTTCCTGTGAAATGCTTTTCAGTTCCTGCCTAGCTTCTTCCTGTTCTTGCTTAAATTCTTCCTGTTCCTGGCTAATTGCTTCCTGTTCCCGCTTTTTGCTTAGAATTCGTTTGCCCATTTGTTCTATGAATTTTGAATCATTGTTGCTTTCTAGAATTGCCTTAGGAATTTCTGCTTCCGTCAAGTCCTCCTCTACGTTTACCTCGATCTCCTCACACAACCACAACAGGTCAGCTCTCGTCAAACACATTAGGACCATGGTCGCTACTTTAAGCTTTGGTTCTGCTGTCACACAATACTTGTTGCGATACCCACGCAAATCAAAATACAAGTAAAAGATCCCCAGTGAATCAAATCCAAAAACACAGTGAAATTGAAGCCTGGTAAATCTTACAGCCAAAACGAAACGCTTACCCACTGAAGCAGCACCATATCACCAGTCCTTCCCCGCCGTATCCAGTCGGTTGCAAGAGGTGGTCGCCCAAGTCGCCTCCAACTTGATCAGGATGCCGGTCGGTCACCATGTGCCAACGTCCGTCAGCTGCCGTTGCTGTCTCCCGAGTCGTAGGCCGATCTAGGAGCCGTAGTCGGATCCCTCCGCTGCCATTCAGTTGTAGGAGTTGTCGGACGATCCTACGGCTGTCAAGCTGATGTAGGACTCGTCGGACTACCTCGCCGCTGCCACCATTTGAAGGAGTCGGAGGTCGTAGATGAGGAACTCGGTTAACAGGATTTATTTACAGGATTAACATATTTTAAGACAAGATACATTGGCAGTCTAGCGTGACTCCCATATGGAGCCCGCAAGATTAACATTCAGCAAAACAGCATTCGAGCACACAGCTCACTACTACATTTTTAGCATAACATCGAGCACTCAGCTCCTTACGACGAGCACGACACGAGCACGACACGAGCACGAGCACGAGCACGCTCTAGCAGTCGGCAAACGCTGCTTATAAGCCTCCGCTTGACGTCATAGTTCGACGTCATCGTTCGGCGTGGACGGAGCACGAATGGTCGGGAATGTGCGTCCAATCATGGTAAACTTGCCGCCGCCCCGCAGTACAGCCCACACACACAAAGGCTAACACGTTCGAGCCTACACACACAAAGGCTAACGCGCTCGAGGGCTTTGTAGAACTCTCGGTACAGCATAGCCCGTGGTGTCGTCGACCGAGGCCCTCGCAGAACTTTGCGCCGTCCCGGGTGGCGCGGCGGCGCACCACATTCCAGAGCTGACCGCGCGCCACGTGGCCGCCTGTCATCCGTAGTTCTCAGAAGGCGCCTCGTCTGGGGGGGTTGGAACACGCGCAGCGGGCTGAAAGCTGGCACGTCGCCACCCCCGTACGGCCATTCCTAACAAGACGAAGCGCGTATGCCAATACACAGCATGCATGGACCTGCTTGCCCCTTTTATGCAGTCGTGCTTCTTTGTAGTGTCTCAAGGATTATGTGACTGGAAAATGCAATGACCTGAATGGCCATGTCTTTTTTGATGTAGCACTTCTACTGCTTTCCTTTCTCGTATGAAGCGCAAACGTGGAGCGCAGCTTTTTCCAAATGAGAATGATAAACAGAAAGAAACGCTGCGAGCTCTCTGACTGCAATCTCTGCATGTAGTAATGTGCATGTATCTTAACAAATTTCTTGTGTAATTAATTTGCCTTGCTGCCTTTATCACATTGAAGCTTTCTTGTATTACTGTCTCTTTCCCAATATAAATTTGTGTAAGCACTTTTTCAAACAGCCGAAAATACCAAGAAGATATGGTATACTGTAAAAAAATAGGAACCACTAAGTGTTGAATTTTCAGAGGAAAATAAACGCTGATAAATGCCTGCCGAATTAAAAAAGAATAGATGCCAAAAAGCTTCAATTCTTATTTAGAACTAAGGTTTTTTTGTTTTGTGAGGATTAATCCTATAAAATCTGAAAGACACCGCTCAATAAAAAGAATACATCATTCGGGTTCATCTGAAGAAGTGAATTCTGGGGCCTTCAGTTGTTATCATGTGACCGTGCTTTCTAGACACATGTTGTTAGAGCTGTGCTTGAGTATCTTCACGCCAATATGGTTGAAAACATAGTGGAAGAAAATAGTGGAATATTAATCCACATAGGCAGACTTCACGAGAGCACTTGCAATTCGTCGGGCAACCTTCTCATCAAGATGAGCTTGCACAGGAGAATTCCAATGCACTGCTCCCAATTATTTAGGAACTACCTATAAGCCGAGTTTGTTCTTTTGCATGACATCTACCTTCTCCTTGGTGTGCACCTGCAGGTACCGCTTTGTCGATAAAATGACACACTTGCGACAATCTTTGGTGCGGACATCAACTGCAAGCTTGACATTGTAGACGAGGAGAAGCGCTGTGAAGTGATTCACAGCTGTCTGGAGTATTGCGCTGCTGTTGCAAGAAAGTAATAGCCATGCTGCACACAGAAACATTCCTCACAACTTCCATACAGGGCAAGTTGTCCTAGTACCACACTGTGATCGTCAACTAAAATCCAAAGACTAAACTGCTTGCAAAACATATGTGAGCAACACATGTGAGCAGTTGTTTACTGCCTTTTTACCACCAGGGCATGACACTAGTAACATAGCTGGTAAGGAAGTTCTGAATATCATATCAGGCATATGCTGTCGCAGAAATCATTCAGTGCTTAGCTTTATGAAACATGGTGAAAAAAAAAACAGTGCGAGAAAAATGGGGGCAAGAAAGGACGACCGCTGCTCTTGTCCCATTGCTCTCACTCTCTTTTCTTCGCCGTGAAGCAGCATACCGACAAACTCGGGTTCAAACCCTTTGAAAGTTTTCTAGAGGATGCATGCATTATGCAGGACCCTCGCTTCACTCAGTGTACCTCTTCCCACAGGTCTGGTGAGCAAGGTGTTCCCACCCGGTCAGCTGGTGGACGAGGCCATCAAGCTTGCCGAGAAGATCGCCAGCTATTCCCAGGTGTCCGTTGCACTCTGCAAGGACAGCGTCAACCATGGTGAGAATATAGGCCTGATTGGCCTCACAAGCTATAGAAAGCTTAGAGGCCTACTGCAATGAAATTTCAAACCCCATAAAAAAGCTAGTTAAAGATAGTGGGGATAAAGAGCAGCCTCTGTGCAAAATTTTATGCTTCAAATATAAGTGTATCCATCGCAAAAAGCTTGCTAAATAAATGTTTTTCTACTGAAGCTGAGAGAAAAATTTCCCACCAGCTTGCTTAAAATGGTGTAGAACCTAGAATGTTGAGAACCAGCAGGGTGAGGGTTGCAGAGGTGTGCGGCACCATGGCCTCCTTTATTTTTTCAATGCATGCCCAGTGACAGCGAAGCCGGAGGTCACTGAGAGGGTGCCACTTTCCCATTAGTTGGCCACAGTTCATAGGGACAGGGTTAGGGTTATGACAACTAGCATCTTTCATGGCATGGGATTGAACATCATGCGCAATGCAAGGAATGACAGGAGCACCCAGCCAAAGTTGTCCATACTCTGTCAACAATACAGATTGATTGATAAGGTGGTGATGCTGTGGTACACCACTGTATTGTGCAACGACTGGGCAGGCATTGGAAAAATACCGGAGGCAATGGCTGCACCATAGGTGGCCACCTTTATCGCCTACAGGAGGAAACACCATTGGACATGCACTTAATGCAATGAAATAGGGTCTCTAATCCAAGACACATTTTCTCTTCATGTCACTGTCATTGCATCATTACATTTTTCTCTGCCACATTATGATTGCATTCTAGTTTTGGCAGTAAAAACCCACTGAGCAATAGCACTGGACCACGAACCAGTTATTGTTTAGTGATACCTTTCTCTCTCTCATAGATTTGTGTTTACGCATAAACACTTGTTCAGCCAATTCTGTGTAACCGTGCTGTGGTTTCTTTCGCTTCAGCCTTTGAGACAACACTCCAGGAAGGCCTGCGCGTTGAAAAGCGTCTTTTCCATGCCTCCTTTGCTCTGGTAAGTGACTGACTTGTTTTAAGTGAAGTTACTGTGCTACTCCTAATAAGCTCCAGTGCGTCTTCAAGCCTGCATAGTTCATTTAGTTATACCTTTCTTGCTTTTCTGTTGTGGTTACTCAGTTTCAAAACCGTAAACTTCTGAACTATTTTTTTTAATATGACAGTGTTTCGAAGCGCTTTAATGCCCCATTATTTTAAATATATCAAATTCAGAATAGTAAAGGTTATTTTGAACTGCATATTTTGAATGGCAGATAAATATTATTAGAGAATTTTGCCATTGGCAACATTTACTAGAGTAACAAGAGCTATTTGTCATAAAAACAGGAGACTAGATAGAGGTAGACTCATTGGAGTTGTTGAAATTTTGCCCGTACATGCACTTGTGGGCAGAAACACCTATGGTAGTCGGAGCGTGCTTCCTGTTCATGACGGTCCACTTTATAAAATGTCTGTTCCATTCTTCTAGGATGACCGGAAAGAAGGCATGACTGCTTTTGTTGAGAAGCGGCCACCGAAGTACACGAACAATTAGGTGTCTGTCGTGCAGCTGTGAAACATCCTTGCAAACCTTGCCTAAGTGCATTTTCTTGAATTTAGGTGACTCAATAAATATATATATTTTGTGCATATTCCTTTTGTCCTCTCTTCCTTTGGCAAGTGGCTGCCTTTGCCTTGAAAGTACAGGCCTGTCATCTTTCCAGTGGGAGTGAAACACAGCTGTTAGGATGGTAAACCACACATTTTTTTCAAGGCTGTGAAAGTAGGAAACTGATGCAGGTAATCTCCGATTACAGGTTGCTTTTGAAGACAAGGTAGGTATTTTTTTATATTTATGTATGTATGCTGTCTTTTTCCAGGCCCTCAAATGCACACAGAAATTTATTGGAGAATCACCAATCGGTAGTTGCAGTTAATGCTATGTGTGCATCATTCTTATAACCCGGTCTGTCTTTTTTCAAGTATCATGTTCTTGAAGAAAAGCTAAATGCTTGTTGCATGGTATTGCTACTTCATAGTTGCTTGCAAAAGTTACTGGTACTTTCTTAACATACATTGCAGAAGTTGGACCAAAAATATTATCTTCAGCTTTATAACTTTTATGTCTCTAAAACCCTTAGTTTTCATTCATTCCATAACACTTAGAGATTCCTTATTTTCACAAGAATTTATAAATTATGTGGTGATAAAGATGGCCTTGAAATCTTTTTTTTTTTCCTCAAAGCAAGTTTGACACACTTGCAGTTTAGGAGAGAATATAGCTTCTGTTCTATTTGAGCCATTATAACAATTTTTTATCCCTACGATAAATGCATGGAATGTGAGCTAAGCACAATTTTAGTGTAATATTTCCTTCAGGCTCTCTCTTTTTTTTTAATGACTCATGTTTCCTACGTCAAGATTGGATTTTCTTTCAGACAACCTTCAAGGGATCTAACTCCAGTTCAAGTCAACCTGGGACATTACACTTTAGCATACACTTTAGACATTCTAGATTATTTCTATACCCTAACCAGTATGTTTGTATCTGTCTAGATGCTAATTTTTCTCCAAACAAAAGAACCCAATTTCTTCAGAATATTGTGCACTACTTGTCCTAGGGTAAAAATCATTTTTTTTGGTATTGGCACATCACAAATACATAACGTATGCAAATTTGGCTGAGATATAGCCATGAGTAAGCTGGTTTTTAAGTGTAGCGCTCCTGTCTAAATACATGAGCACGAAGAAATCATTTTTCGTGGCAATAACCGCACCAACTTTGATGAGGCATGCTGAACTTAAAAGAAATAGTTTATATCAAGTGACCGAAGCAGATTATTTATTCTGGTCGCCAATTGTTTAGAAATTTATAAAAATTGAAAAAAAAAAGCTTTCACTCTGTAATTCAATAAAAGTAGTATCAAAATTCTGTAAACTGCATTTGTTAAGAGATCTATGGGGACAAAAATAATATATGTAACTCTCAAATGTTCCATTAATTTGTGAATAGGAATTGCAAAACCATTGCAAGCATTGCAACACTTTCACGTAAGCCCTAAACTCATCAAATTTGGCTGCTTCAGATGCTCTAACAGACGCAAATTACAAAACTGCGATATTTTGTTTTTAGTACAGAGTTCCGGATTTGTAAACTTTGTGTACCTACATTTTTTTTTCTCGGGCTTGCCGATTTTCGAAATCTTTTCTAAAAAAGTCGAGGTGCTAACTCGAAATCATGCTTCCTAGTAATACAAGAATTTCATTTTCTCTCTCGCATGCGACAAGTTTGATTCAAATCGGTCAAGCGATACTTTCTTAAAATCATGTTTGCTTTTTACATGTATCTAAATGGAGAAATCAGAGGTAGTCCTAAGTGAAAGCTTCCTCCTAAAGACAATCTGTTCCGCGTGATAGTCACATGACAGCACATGTTGGCCAGTGCAATCATATAAGGTACTATGTAGGCTAGTCGTAAGCACCCTGTTACGCTGGAGGCAGTGGAGGTGGTACATGACTAGAGGTATGATATTCGTCTTCCTTGGGTTTGGGCGCCCATGGATCGAGCATTTTATGTGCATTTCGTGAGCAATCTGTGCATTTCTGAAGTACAAAAGGAGGGAACTTCCGCAAGGCTGTGACTGTGTGTCCTCTGAACCGTTCTGCAGCACTTGTCTATACATTTATAGAAGCAAGTTTAGCTCCTCTTCTCATCATCAACCATACCGATAATTCCACTCCACTTTCCTCTTTCCCAGTGCAGAGCATTGGGGTGGTTGCCCAGCTCAGTGCAGTAAAAATGGTTGAGTACCGAGTTTTGTTATCCATCGTAAAACCCGAGGCGGTAATAATTATCCGGGAGCGTTCCAACATGGAGTGCGTCGTTGCCAAAGTGTGGCATTGCCACATAAAACCACGCAAAAATTTCGCACTTGCTATCGTCCGCAGCACTTCGTAGGCGCTCAGCTTCGACAGGCCCTCACGGATATGCGAGTGTGTGTCTGAGAACTAGGGTTGCTGCCACGCGCTTTCTCTAGAAACATTGAGGCATGCCACGGAAGAACCCCTTTTCTGTCATCATGGTGGTGGCTATCCCAATGCGCCATACGGGACAATCAATGCCTTCACCTGGAGTATTCCCGACAAATATGAAAAACGCGAGAATGTGATTTACAAAAGACAAGATAAGAATATAACTGAGGCAGTAATCGCCATATCTCCGTTCTCCCATTTTTTTTTTTTCGAAAGCACTTGAAATTTGTTTAGATACAAACGGGTTCTACAGGAAGACCGAGCAGCTAGGTGGGAAAGCGTAAAAGAAAGGAGCACATGAAATTTGCCCAGTTAACAGAAACATGGAAGGATCCAAGTAGTCACAGTTAATACATTTGGCACAGAAATAGAAGGGTATGAGATACTGTAGAAGAATCGACATTTGGGCGAGTTGGTACTGGTTGAACATCTTGAAGAGGCAGCATAAGACGAAGACAAAAGTCAGGGAACACACAGGACTGTCCTGTGTGTTTCCTGTGTGTGCTTTTTTTTTTCTTTCGTAGTACAACCGAAGACTGGAAGAAGCTGCCAAGTGATCTTCTTCGTCTTGCGCTGCCTCTTCAAGGGTATTATGTACGTATATATATATATATATATATATATATATATATATATATATATATATATATATATATATATATATATATATATATATATATATATATATATATATATATATATATATATATATATATATATATATATATATGACTCGATGAATGACTAGGTCACGAGATCACATCTAGCTGTCACTGCAAGAGTGCCTGCAGTGCACATTAAAAACAGCTTGTAGATTGACTTGCGTGAACTTAGTTAAGTAAAGCATTCCAACCCAATTTGTAATCGCGTGGAGGAAGAAATAATTTGTAAATATGTCGGTGCGTGCAAAACAAGAGAGCAGATTCTGCGCATGCCCGTGTCGGAATGCGTGGGATGACAACGTACCGGTGGCCTAGCGCTGGAGCATGCCGCAAGCAACATCCTGGACTAGGAGCATCGATAAAACGTCCTCTCTTTTTTTAACTAAAGGTGCTCTCTCTCTCTCAAAAGCGGCCCTTGTGTGCGAACTTGACGGAAGAGCTTCCACCGAAGCTGGCTTCTTCGCAATAAGAGACTGTGTGGGGCGAAGCCCACTTTACGTATTCTCTTCGTTGCGCAGGTGCTATGTGAACGTCGCTGCGGCTGTGGTGCCATGATCCAATTGTAAGAAAAAAGTATGCGTCAGCCTCAATGGAACTTACATGACAACACGTGGCTCCGAAACCGGAACTCCACATCTGGTTTTTTTTTTTTTTTCTTTTCACGGCTCTGCGCAATCCTTAGCATCCCGTCAAGTATTGAAGTAATGACGCGCCAAACGGGCGCTCGGTGACTATGTAAAAAAAAAAAAAGGCGCTGGGCCACATCAGGAATGCTTCTGCTGTACATATGTTAAGGCACTAAACTCTGAACTTTTATTTTCCTTGCTTGCTTTCTTATTTTGTTTTGCGGGGCAGGGGCTATGAAGATCGCGTCAAAGCGTCCGAGAAATGTCTTGCAATTAATGGCATTACATTTCTGCAACGGACGTCGCGGCCTATGTGCATACCTGCCAAACTTCGAGCTTTAAAATGCGTAAAACCCAAATAAAAAAAATGGGGGGGGGGGGAGAAGATAGCGCACATTTTTTTTTAAACCTTGCCCTAAGCACACGCCTTCTCAGGGATACATACGCTGTTTATTGAAGCTAACTTAAATTTCCGCGAAGCGCACAAGCGTCAACCAACGAAGTAACGTCAACCAGTTGATCTGACTCGGTCGATCAGCATACTCCAGGTGCGCTGTATCCGATTGCCGCTATAGTGCTGTATATACGATAAAGACATGTACATCGATCTATAAAGACATGTGCTCATGACGTTTCAGTAAGAAAACACCATGATCAAAATATAAGGTCGTACCAAGCCTGTATTAACGTTCTTAAATGCTTTTTTTTTTCTTTCGTAGTACAACCGAAGACTGGAAGAAGCTGCCAAGTGATCTTGTTGATTGATACGATTTTCGAGACGCTGGAATTGCAATCTAATGAACTAATTGTGATGTGCCGATTGTACAGAAATTGTAGCTTCTAGTACGGAAAACTGCATGGACAAACTTCTCCTTTCACGAGTCCTTGTTTATTACTATTATCTTTGATGGAGTTGAAATAGCACAAGCGCTCGTGTACCGTGCATTAGACTCCCGTTAAAAAAAAAAGAAACTGACATGCCAAAATTAATCGCACTACACCATGCCTCATAATCAGATCATGCCGTTTGCACGTAAGACCCTAGAATATCATTAAATGATTTTTTATTTATGGATGTTGAATGCTTACTTGATCTTTATTTCTTATGTTTGTATTGCTATTTTACCAATATGTCAAATTTAGGTTGTAGCTAAATCACCCTGCAATAATGCCTTATGGACGATTGTGGGTATGTACTATAAGTAAAAACACTCACGACAGTATCCATCTAACCGAGTGTAATAAAGGACAGCAGTGTGCATGCCTCAGAGATGGAATAGGTTGACACAACGTTTCCTCGCGCTTCATGTTTTGCGTCAAAATTTATTTTGATCGCCATTTATTATTAGACTTCTCTTATGTGTGTGTGCGCTCTCAAGTTATGATCGTTCGTGCACTTTTAACAGACGCACATGCTTTTGAGCAATTAAAATCCTACTACTTCCGGAATCGTGTGTGAAATGTTGGTTGTACAAATAACGTTGGCTAAATGACCTTTCTTTTTTGATCGAATAGTCGCACTGCTGTTTTCGATATTCGTCTGTTCCACATACTAACATAGCACTTACAATATAGTCCTGTAGCAGCTGTGTTAAAACCACTTAACTCGCGGCGGAATTCATTATCCCATTGATTGGGTCCTTCAGGACAAGTACATTTCCTCAAGAGGCTCTTTGCGAAAAATAAACTGCTAAAATGGGTTTCGACTGTTGATTACTAACCAGCTTGTGGACAAAATTCTCGACGCGACGAAGGCAACGAATGTTTCATCTGTGCAATGAATTTTTTTCACCACTGTAATTTTCCTACATAATTGAGAAAATCTGGGCTGCTATTTGTTGTTTGTTCTTACTTCTTTCGCGGCGTAGGGGCTCGTCAAGCTGTTTCCAGGATTTTTCCCCTGCCTCTTCCATATGCATACACGTAAGCTCAATAAGCAACAACAAACAACAATACTTCGATGTAGCGAGGATATCGTTAGTTCACGATTCGCTATAAGAACGACCCATTGTACAGGGACCTCCAGAGTACACGGTTGATGCACGACGGAAGCCGAGCACCGAGCGAGAAATCGTCCATGTGCGCTAGGCCTCTTTGGCTCTTCGGGACCTCGCGTCGGTCACGGTTTCGCAGGCCCCATGACCTGCACGTGGAGACCGGGGCAGTGATGGCCTCAGTTTTCTCATCACTCCGGAAGGTGGCGCTAGTTGTTACTGTCGCTCGCCTCGCCTATCGCTGTGGGCCGTTTTTTTTTTAAACTTCTGTGCGGCCAAAGCCGGGCAACAGCTGCCAACGGCGCGGCTCTTGCAAAATGAGGAGCCGGAGGGAGGTCCCCGGAGTAGGATTGAAACGGCGCACCCGGAAAGTCGCGGTTGGTCCGTAGTGGTGGTCCGGCGGTGTTTTGTGGGTGGCCCGGGTCGGGGCGCCGAGCGCGAGCAGTGGTGGGTTCTCTGAAGAGCCATCCGGATTACGACTGCTCAGGTACGATGCTCTGCATGTTGTTTTTTTGGTACGGCTTGAAAAACTCGCTGAAAGTTAGTGCACCACGTGCTTCGAAAAGTATCGTGTTGTGGTGCACGCATTCTGGGACTCTCTGCAATTCAAGTACAACAGGTCGATTATTCGTTGGCACAGGCTGATCACATGCGAAATGGACGCTCCACGTGGGCCGGGCGTTAAACAAAGCTCTTTAACGCCAGTGTGATCGCTGTGAAGCAGCATTGATCGACCACTGTCTGGTCCTTTGAGCAAACAGTAAGGCGCAATGTGTTCGACCTAACTGGGCTGTTTGAGAGAGAGGGAGAGAGAGAAAGCACGTTTGAAATAATTCTCACTTTTATTTATTTCTTTCTTTATTGCACTGCTGTGAAATGCCCATACCTGCCTACGGCTATTTAACCTCGACATCCCCTTCTGCATATTTATTGCCCTATAAACGTAAAGTTAATTTATAGGAAGCGAAT
The DNA here is from genome assembly GCF_038994185.2 of Dermacentor albipictus. Taxonomy (NCBI): domain Eukaryota; kingdom Metazoa; phylum Arthropoda; class Arachnida; order Ixodida; family Ixodidae; genus Dermacentor; species Dermacentor albipictus. The sequence continues at coordinate 126,210,705 of NC_091828.1, forward strand.
CCGATAGGAAAACTGACATTTTGAATGTCGCTATCATACTGACATTTTCAATGTTTTTACCATACTCCCCTTAAAGCTATCATTATGTCCTGTCCAAGCGAACCTCGCAAGAAATCCCGAATTTCACTTTATTTTAATGTAGGATGCTGCTAAACTATGTACACATGGTTCGAGCTATTGCGAGGAATTCGCAAGTTTTTTTTCTCTATCGTAAGAACTTTTTTCCATTGACCAGCTCCTTTCGCTATAAATAAGCTCGTTGTTATAGGATTGGTTAGCGCCTGTCTAGAAGCTAGCCTAGGGTACGAACCGCTTTGCGACAGCTGACCGTGGGTTCTCGGTATGCGGCCTCAAGGAGTTGCGCCAAAAACCTGCTTCTAGTTAGAGCAGACGCGCTTTCGAAAGAAATATGTCGGCTTGTGTCACGTGACCGAATTGCGATCGCTCTTTGTCGGTTCAGCAGCAAAACATGAGCACAACCAGGAAAGAAAATCGGCCCGGGCTGCAGCCCAGTTGGCGACACCGTCCACTTGCAGCTCGGAGCACTGCATGACTGTGCAGTAGATGCGTGACCTTGGGAGGAACGTGCAAGCGCGTTCCAGCGCAGTTAGTGGCGCAGCCGATTTTAAAACGGTCGTGCTCCGTCTCTACAATTCCGTGCAGTGAGACGAGATGCGGGGTTCGCGTGGGCCAAGTCAGAAACGAGAGCCGGCTGCATGTTTGAAAGACGCGAGGTTGCTCGCCCATTGCACGCTAGTAATATTTCCGCGACGCTTGCATTGAGTCGGCGTTGTGCGATCAGCGCCGGAAGTTGGAGGATCACTTCGGTTTCTCCGTTGTGTTGGGTCGACGCGACCTGTCTTTTGATGCAACGCAGAGAATTGGTTAGACGGGAAATAGTTTCGACAATGACCCGACTTTGGAGGTGGAGCGACCGTAGCATCTTTCCTAGAAATTTTTCTAGAGCGAACGTTGGCGTTGGTATCTATGGGAGACGCAAGCATACTGTTCTTTGTCATTGCTGTCAAAGAAAAATAGCGCCTGCAAACAGAGAACTCACATGGGAAGAAAAGACAAAGACAAGCGCTTGGCTTCGGCTTTTTTTCCTTTCCGTGTGAGCTGTCTTTATTGTTGCGCTAATTTTCCTCGTCAGCACTGTAAGACCAACTACCCAAGCCATTACATCTTCTTGTATCAGCCAACACGTGAATTATGAGTAGGTACATGGAATGAGCTGAACTTGGTCCTTCTGGCTTCGAATGGCTCTGTGACTTTGTAAATCGATCATTTTCAACAAAACGTTGCGTTGTAAGTGCGACAGTTCCCAATGATTACGCGCGCGCGCAGAAACTGGTTGCCTTCATTCGCTTAGAAATATATGATCGGTTGGAAGTTTGGAAAAATAAGAGCTAATAAATAACGCCACAAGAACGTCTGTTGCCACAAGCTCGAATATTAGACAAATCCACATGCTAATCATAATTATCTGAACGATTGCCGCGCCAGAGTTCGCGCTAGTGATTCCCTGAGCGGGTCGTGATGAAGTTGCCGTGGCGCCGCTGTCACATTCAGTGCAGGAAAATAAAAATGAATAACTAAAATAAACAGGCACGAACTCTTCAGACGCGAATGTCTTCGGAAGGCAAAATTAATAGGCGCTTACAAAGTTCTCAAATTCCATTTGACTTTGCTAAAGTTACCTTGCTTCCTTGTCCGTTGGTGAAATAAATAAATAAATAAATAAATAAATAAATAAATAAATAAATAAATAAATAACATTCGTTTATCTAGATTTTCCTCCCTCTCTGCTAAAATCATTGTTCGAAGCAGCGAACAACTAAATATATGGCAAAGTATACGCGTGCTCTGCTCGTGTCCATTTGTTTACGAACATACAAATTGGCTGTAAGGATTTTTTAAAGAAGCTCAGCGACCGGAGATACATGCTCGTGTGTGGATTGTGAGGGAATGTACTGGTACGTGTGAATAGACTGAAGTCACGTGTTACTTGCGCGCGCTCCCACGTCGAAAATGTTAAGTGCCGAAAAAGCGCTTTCCTGCGCCAAGGTTTACGTCGACCAAACAGGAAAATTTGTTTACGACAGGTTAAGCGACCATCGCTATGCTAGCGCCAGAAATTTACAGAAGGCAGGCCACCTTGAGACGTACTGCCAGAAATTATCATGTAGTACATTGCGACTGGAAGCTTAAGCAGAGATCCTGACACGTGCCTGTGACGAGGCCACCAGGAAGGTTAACGAAGCACCGTTTACATGTGCGAACAAAGAACAACGTGCCAGCGTGTCACGTGTACTGTTAACAAGGGCAGAAATTTTATTCGTAGTCAATCTGCTGCTATCGCAACTCTACAGCGTGGACTAGCGTGAGCTTCAGCGAATGACACAATCGCGACTTGTCATTAACTAATACTCTTTTTATTATCATTGTTGATTTGGCTTTTGCGTTGTGTGCGAATGTTTATTCACTCTGCACCATAAACCGACGTACACCATTAAAGGTCCTTATGGGAACAAATTGGCCTATAGGTGGTATCCTTGCGCCCTTTGTAGCCAAAAATGTCCTTTAGGGTGGAAATCGGTTTACAGTGTCTTATAATTGTTTTGATAAAATGACTGTGTATGTAAGTGATAACACTTTCTGACCGCGAGAGAAGTAACCAGCACCGTATCAGTGCATCATCTCCCCCTCCTCCTCCATAATCATCACATTCATCATCACCAGCTCCGGTTCATCTACCAGTTATGCATAGTTACCCTTTTCTTCTGCCAGCCGGCTCCAGCGTATACCCGCAGATGTTTTAACCACCTAATTTAGCCAAGCTAATTTTAGCCAAGTTTTAAAGGTATGCCGAATCACGTTTAGAGGACGCGATCGAATGCACGTTGTTGGCCTTTGGGCGGAGCAAGTCACGCATTATTATTATTTTTTTGTAATCTACGTAATTACATAATTGGTGAAGAACAGCTAACCAATTTTGCAATCGTTAACGTTAGGGCAAACCCATCAACGAGAAGGTCGTAGCACGTTCTAGAGAACGTCTAATTCAGCAGCTTCCGTCTTGCTACTTGTTAGTATAATTATTATATTTTTTGCGCCCAACTAAAGCCTGCGAAATACGAAAAGAAAAAAATTACCGACGATTACGTTACTTCCTAATGCGAAATTTGAGCGCAGCAAATAAGCTGTTTCACCTTTTCGATAGATTGAGGCAAAGAAATCGAGCAACATATGTATGCGCTATCACAGAATTTTTTTTTTATTTTTCACACGTATTCCTTTAACAAAGACTCCATTAACAGTTCTTGACAGTCATGAAGGAAGCTTTGTGGTCGGAGAAATAGACTGATATATGTTCGACTTGGTACACCAATGCTTGATTCTCAAAGACGAGATCTATACAAGTGCCTCGCGAGGTTGTCACAGCCGTGGGACGCGTTACGAGCGAGAGGAACGGGATGTTCTCCCGCATAAGTGTTAGGAAATTGCTGTTTGTCTTTATGTCAACATTAAAGTCCCCCACTACTAACATCGGTGTGGATCGATGGACGGTTAATGCGAGTTGCAGGAAGTGCACGACGTCTTTCGTGAGTGCGGTAGCGGACTCACGAAAGCGGTATCAGTCGGTCGCTGCTAGCGCTGGGGGGATGAAAGGGGGGCGGAGCTGGTTATGAGGCCGACGACAACGCGAAACCCAGGAACGGACGCCAAAGAGCCATTTGTGTAGCCAGCCCTCCTCCACAGTCTCTCCTCCTCCCTTCCATCATCCTCCCTCGCCCGGAGAGCCGACAGCGCGCATGCGCGGCGGCGCATGCGCGGCGGCGGAGCGCGGCGGCGGAGGCGAGCTGGTTACGAGGCCGACGCCGTCGACGACGACGCCGACGACGACGCGAAACCCAGGAACGGACGCCAAAGAGCTGCGCTCTAAAAAGCAAGGCATGCGGAGATCCCTGCTTCCGCGCCGCGATTGCGGTGTGTCAAACTTGCCGCGTCTGAACGAACCGCGCATTTAGACCGGCCTGCTTCCTGACCGGGGTATGTTGGAGAAGTATGGGAGAGGCCTTTGCCCTGCAGTGGGCGTAACTAGGCTGATGATGATGATGATGATGATGATACCTTGTCTGATCATCGCTATCATGAGCCGCCGCGAGGGAGCCCCATCACTGGCATGAATCATGCACCAAGCGCTTGCGTCACTGCCCCCTGTCACTTTATTTAAGCAGTTGCACTTGTTTTAAGTTGATTCCAAAAGCATGCAATTCCTTACAGTTACTAGACGCAACATGTGGCGCTATAGCGTCTATACGGGAGCTGTAGGCAGGGCATGATGGGTAGTGCATGGATTTGCCTAAACTTCGTCCTTCTGGCTTTGAATGGCTTTGCGAAGCGATAATGTTAAAGAAAGCAGTGCGTTGTAAATAATTAAATAAAACACTACTACAATTGTCCGACGGCAGGATTCAAGCGCAGGATCTCTAGCACAGAAGCGCTATATTGAAAACAGGACGCACGGACAAGCGGAACCACTGCAATTAGCAGCGATTATGCATGCTTGCAGTCTTATTACACTCTGCCTAAAAAAAAGAAGTATAAAGTGCTTTAAAAATTAGGCCAATTTAGGCCCAGATAAAGCGTCATAAACGAAGCCACAAAAACGTCTCAGCCCCAAACACGGAGGTCAGGCAAATCCATGTACTACCCATCATTCCCGTGGTGGCTCAACGTTTGCAGCGCCAGCGTTCCCTTCACTAATTTCTGTAGGAAAATATGTTTAAAAGCACTGGTGCGTTTTCTAAAAGCATCGGGACTGCATGAAAGGCTGCAGTCGAAGTAAGGGAACCTTGCGTTTGCGTGGAAAGGTTCTCTTCATATCTTCTGTTCTTTGCTACTAAAATTTGCGACCCTTTTTTCTTCCTCCAGTGCAGATCTTTTCATATCATGTCAACGCCACGTCATCTGCTTCACGTCATGCCGATAATAATAATATTGTTACGGTGCAAGAAGTTCACAAGTTAATTCATTTGTTTATTTGTTTATGAAACCTGAAAGACATGCAACGTGGCGGTTCTACATGAGGGGTGGGCATGACGTGGCGTTAACAAAAGAAAGCCGAGACGGTGGTGTTGAAGTGCGCGTTTGCTGGTACATCCGCAGGCAGGTTGCTCCAGTCCGTAGCTTTGCGCGCGGAAATGGGCCATAGTTCGAGCATGTGGTGGGTATGCTGGCCTCTGCAGACTCATAGGGCTGGGGGTCCGGTCCGGAATAGGGAACGAGGAAGACTAAGCGTGAAAGGCAGTTGCAAGTCATGAGCCAAGTTTTGAAACAACAACAACAACGACGACGACGACGACGACAACAACAACAACTCTCTTGCCTTTGTGTAAAGTGCCCGTTTCATTTTTGTGTCAATGATCTGAGGCTTACTGCATGCAGTCAGCAATGAAGCACACTAATTACGTTCAAGTAGCCACATAGCCACTGTTTTGTATGGGTCGCCTCACAGTGCCTAACCGCGCTCATGGCTTTAGCTTTGCGCCACGGCCAGACACGTGGAAAGGCCGCCGACCTCGTGGTTGCCATGGGCACCGACTTGGCGCGCCGAGATTCTCTCGCAACAAAGATAAGCGCTGCGTCGCGAAAAAAAAAAAGAAAAAGAAAACCGTGCGAGGCTTAATTCACCGGTGGCGCTGGCACCGAACTCTTCTTGTTGGGCCATGACACACACCTACCACACGGTTGGCTCGACGCCGAAAGCACGTTCTTCATCCACTGCTGCCAATAACGAAATCACAGCGGCGTTCTGTGGGCAGAGCAGTGACACTGAAGGTGCTCCATACAGTTTGGCCACGGCCACGTCGACAACAAGGGTTGCATGCGAAGGTTAGATAGATAGATAGATAGATAGATAGATAGATAGATAGATAGATAGATAGATAGATAGATAGATAGATAGATAGATAGATAGATAGATAGATAGATAGATAGATAGATAGATAGATAGATAGATAGATAGATAGATAGATAGATAGATAGATAGATAGATAGATAGATAGATAGATAGATAGATAGATAGATAGATAGATAGATAGCACTGAGATTACGTTTATTTACAAGGACCCTGAATCTTGTGTTTAGAGCAGTATTCAATGCCACTGTGTGTTTGGAGTCGTCGGCTAATTCGTCCTCGCTCTGAGATGTGCCTCTCTCCTGGTTAGCTCTATTGGTAGAGCTACCACCGCGGAAGGGCGCTGCTCCTAGGTTCGATCCCCTGACCAGGACGACTTTTCCGTTCGATTGCGAAAATTTCTGAGAAACCCGTTCCAGTCTAGTTCGTAGCTCCGAGCTGCTGCCAGGTGGATCGCAGTTCTTTCCTTTCACAATACCCGTGCCCGCGCTTTTGTGCGAGAGTCCTCCTTCATGGGGATGAGTAGACGGGGGAGGAAAGTGGACCACGTAGAGGCTGTTCTGCCATGGTTGGCGACCCAGAACTCGCCATCGATTAATGTTAAATGTAAGGGAGCGACGTCGCCACCCATTGTCTCTGGGACAGTGCCAGCAAGTATGTGCGGGCAATTGTGGATGTATAAAGCTGCGCTCATATTGGCGGGGAAGTTGGGTCGGGATGTCGCCGCCCTCGGTTAAGTGCCTGATTTGCAGAGTTATTCAGCGCATCGCCGAGGAAGACCGCAGCACACTGTATCTTTGATGATATGGAGGTGGCTGTCGTCAGCCATTCCGCAGTGTGTTCAGCGGTGAAAGATATGCGAGGAATAATTGTGAGTGCAGTACCTAATCATAGAAGTAGTGTATAGTCAGTGCAAAAAGAATAACAGAGGAAAGGACAAAAAAGGCGTTCAACAAAAGGAACACACAATCGGAGAAGGTTCTACAGGACTTGCAGATATGTGTCTGGTAAAATTGTTTGTGACAAACCTAAGAATACCGTGGCAAATACACCATTATTCAATTCAAAGGGAACTTGTATGCACGAGCTAGCCAATCCCATTTGCTCCTTTCCGTGACGCCACAGCGTAGACTAACTTCTTTCAATATCGGCGTTGCTCGGTAACTATGTATTTGGGGGACGGAGGCATCCACTGAGAGCTGTGCATTATATGGGCAGTGAGTGTAGTGCCGTTTCGTCGATGGCGCTTGTACCGAATTCACTCAGGTCGGCACCGACTCTAGATGCTTCGCGATGGGAGGGGCTGAGTGGCCGGGCCACCGACCTTGAAACAAAGAGAAACCCAGGAACGCGGGGAACCGGGAAATGTTTCTGCCCACCACAGCGCGCATTGCGGCCCCTATTTTCTCCGCTTCGCCCAGCGGGCTCGCAACGCGTGGGACGGGTGTTGAAATGTTTGGCATCAGAGGCGGGTTTCGTCAAAAAAAAAAAAAGATTACAAGAGTGATGAATACAGCTACGGGCTATCTTTTGAAAGCGCTGCTTGTTGCACGTGCGGCTTGGAAGAACGAGCGCCTGTCTTGCAAAGAAGCATGCGTGGGGGCGTCGAAACTTTTCATTGCGTCACTGTCAGCGTACATCTCACGATAATGTACCAGGAATTGTGTCTACAAGACACAATTCCTGTTGCACTGTAGGCTTGTGCCAAAGAAATTAGAAAGGAAAATCTGTACGATAACACAAAGGACAGTGCCTTGCTCTTTGAGGCTCAAGCCAGTTGCCTAAGGACAAAAACACACCGGAGCAAATATTCGGAAATAGATGAGGCATGTGCATGCTGGGCAGCAAAAACCCCAAGACTACTAAGCACATCCTAATGAAATGCGAAGAGATTCACCCAGTGAGAACTACAGGTAGCGTACACCTTCCTGTCACCCCCCCTCTCTCTCTCTCTCTCTCTCTCTCTCTCTCTCTCTCTCTCTCTCTCTCTCTCTCAGAAGCGCTTGTGTTTAATGTGGACGGAAGTGTCAACAGGTCAGCAGTCGAGATAAGCAAGATACGTTCGAAGTATTGGTGGCAAAAAAAAACAAAAAAAAACAGGGAAGGCATTGGTACGACCCAATCCCACTCCACTCCGTATTTCATAAATAAAATTCACCCAGAAAGAGAAATTAGGACAGAATGTAACGTGTGCGATGGCATCATTGACATCAGACACATGCTGGCGGGCTGTCCCGCGACTCTCGCCGACCCCGAAGAAAAATGGCTTTACTGGCACAAGTTCATAACAAGCTCTTCATATCAAGATCAGCTACGGGCTGTCCAGAGGGTCCACGATGACGCCATAAGGCTCGGCCTGGCGGTGCCGACGTGGACGCTGCCCGCCTCGGTCTGAAAAGACCGGGCTTCAGGACGCTAATAAAGTTTTGTGAATGAATGAATGAATTGGTACGACCGGATCTCTTACAATTAGGGCTAGCTGTACAAGGTAGATTTGAAGGGAAAAGAAGGAGATACATACAAAAAATGTTAGATAGAAAACATGTATAGCATACCTGACTAACCCAAGCAGGCTAGGTGAATATTTTCATCACCCCGTTTCAAAGGGGATGTCATTGAATCATCATCATCATCATCAGTCCTTTATTGTGTGTCTCGTTATTAGTGTGCACTGTACTTAAACATTACCAATTACAAACTCGCTCAAACGTCCACGCTATATAGGGATTACTGTGACGGTCTCTGTGTGACACTCGCGTTGTTCACGAACGAAGAGTCCCCCTACGGAACTTGTTCTGCTCCCTGAATTCTCAGAACCTGCCATATTTATTACGGTAAGAAAGAGAATCTGGTACTACAGCCTTTGAGCACGTCATGTCGTGAATAAAACAGATCATTGACGGTTAAGTTGACCGTAAAATACATAAGAAGAAAGGCGTACAAAAAACCTGAAGTTTTGTTTCTTTCACTATTTGAGCGGCAACACGCAAAGATACACAAACGCTTGGCGTTCGCTCCCCCACCAGCAGACTCTTCGCGCACAACGTCGGCCTCATCGCATTTCAAAGCGCCAAATATTTCGCAAATGCGAAAGAAAGATGTGATATTTTGCACTTGACTCTTACGAGCTAAATGTCTGGGAAGGTTGGAACTGTGTTATGCCAGACCGCTAGCCTAGAGCAATAGTCTCTATTTGTTTTAAATCAGGTATCCTAAAGAGCCCAGAGGGCATTACATAAGGGGGGGGGGGGGGGTCAGGGGTGAGGTGGTCACAATGAATGCGGCAGAAATACCCGAAATACACAACTAGTACGACAATATGAATCAGAACACCAAAAATCAGTAAGCACGCATTTGTGCAACGACAATTCTTATTACAGAGTATATACACTATGTGAAAAAAAAGGTATATTAATCACAAGGTTCAAGGTTCCTAAAATACTTCAAACACTTATCATAATGAGCGGTATTACATGCATATGAAAAACAGCTCTAAATAAAACAAGGAAAAAATAATTTTGAGCATACATTGCTAAACATGCAAGCAAAATTACAGATTACAGAAACGAACTACCGTCGTATTTTATTCACACCGAGTAGCGTACTCATAACCGTGCAAATAATTAGCGCATTCCAAGAATTAATGTATCACAAGGAAAGCGTAATGTCAACCAGCAGCGAAAATACGCAGGCGCTGGTGGGAGAAATTTCAATGATAGTTGAGGAGGTTACCGAGCGAAAGGTTGGCATACGACTAGCGGTTTAATGTATAGTAGATCAGAGTAGGAAAGAAAATAAAGAACGCAGAACTATCCCCTCGCACAATACCTCGGAAACAGGCAGCACGGAGCAGCATGAAATGAACAAAGCGGTAAGTCGAGCTTTATGGCACCGTCAATAACCGAAATGTTATCCCTCACTGTCCTTTCGGTTCCACCACAGAGATGAATAACGTTTTGTTTACTGACGGTTGCCATAAAGCTCGACTTTCCATTTCCGAGTTCTTGTGCGATTGAGATGGGTCTGCGTTTTTTCTTTTCTCTCGTTCCTTGATCTATGGCGATATTATAACAGCAGTAGCATGCCAAGGCTTTTGCTCGCATAACGTATACCCACCCGTAATTAAATTTTATCTCACCAGCGCGCACGAATTTTGACTGCTGGTTGACAATGCGTTTTCCTTGTGAAACATTCTTTAAATACGCTGATTGTGTACCCAGTGGGTAGGCTATGCGGTGTGAACATAGTGCAAAGACAGTGCGTGTTCGAGAGACTGTTGCCTTATATAGGTTAGCGGTCTGGCATAACGCAGCACTAACCTTTTGAGTAGTTTAGCTTGCGTGAACCAAATGCAAAATATATCATCTTGTGCCTAGTGCATGTCATGTGGTAATTCAGGCGAGAGTTATGCGTCAGCGATCACTAGAGCGCCTTCTGTCAAGGAACTCAGGGCCGTACGTTTAGCCACCTTCATTATTGTTATAAAGGAAATCTGTTCGAGAGCGTCTCATTTGCTTTCTTTTTAATCTGATGATTCTATGGTCGGCGTCCGCTTTTCTTTGCCATGATCATCCCCGACTAGACGAGTTTTCGTCACGCCCTCGCTTTTATCTTCATTATTCTGCATTTGGGATATACAACACCCGGTTATGCTCACAGCGTCGCCATGCAGCGTTCTGTGGCTTCGACGCGACGAACGCGTTGTGGCCTAGAGTTCTTCACTATAATGTTGTGGCTAACGAATGTAGAGGTAAACCGCTATAGCTTTAGTCCATATGACTTTCACCGAACAAAATATACTTCCCGTCACAACTCTGCTTACTCAGTATACACTCCCGTTTGCGACGCGTTTTATTGCCGTTTATAGCGCTTATATGCATAAACTGCGTGTCTTTGAAAGCGAAACAAGCGCTGATCATGCGTTGCTGCGGTTGGTGGTGACGTACGTTGCACTGGCGGGATTATCCTGTCGGACTTGACCACCAATTGTTCCGTCTGAGGATTTCGGATGTTGGTAGAACGACTTGCGTTGATCAACTCAGTGTACTCGAAGGAAGGCCAATCAGAAGGCGTAGAGTTCTCTTCCGGATCAATTAGGACGCAGTATTCCCGGCGTGATTTGTGCTCAGTTAAGGCGTATGGAAACGCTATGTCTTGGAAACTTGCACGGGGCAGCACGCTAATCCTGTATTTCGTCCAAGCCATATCGTTTCCTGCTATAAAGTTATTAGAGGGAACTCTGCATATGGCGCTGCGATTGCTCTTCCACCACGGAAATGATGGGTAGTATACGTCTATTTGACTACGTGTACCTTGGTTACGTATTATCCATGTATTATCCACGTATTTTCCACGTATGAACACGTATTATCTTGGTTCTTGTGGCTTCAGACGTTCTTGCGGCTTTGTTTGCTATGCTTTATCCGCCTTTGTTGGCCTAAGTCTTGAAGCATTCCTATTTTTCTCAACGCAGAAGGCAATAGGACTCTGCGCACACGCATAATAGCCTGAGAATTGTATTCATAAAGTACTACGTTGCTGAAAATGATGAACTTGCTAAGACACAAAGCCTTTCGAGTCCATATGGGCAAAGTGATGTATGAACCATCGTTAGTCACCTTTGCACCATCGTTCCCGTACTGGTTGAACCACCAGGCTATACAGATGCTCCCGTAGACACTAGCGCCAGAGTTCGCTATAGTGAGCATTGTAGGAAACTCTATGGTCTAAGCTCTCCAGCCTTCGCAAAACAACGTGCTGTCTCTCTGTCCCTGCGCGTGCACTGCACGCGTGCCCGCGGGCAACTTTTTTTTGTGCGCTCGCTGAACTGTTTTTTGGAGACCCCCGGAACACGCCCGCGTCAGAAATATGGTACCACACGCGGATACTGCGGTATGAAAGGACGTGCTCTTCGGTAGCAGCATATATGCGGAGCTGCGGTGGCGTCCAGCCTTCGCGTGCATCAGGAGTGTTCCTCCTCTGCTCCGGCGCGAGTTGGGCGCGGTGCGTGTTTGTTTGCGCTGCCTCTCGAAATGGCCGCGTCCCTGGGACGGCTGATCCCGTTCACGGCGGGGCATGTGCGTTCCTTGCCAAGGAAGCAACGGCGCCGCGGGAAACAAAATATTGCAGCATTAGCACAGCGGACGGTGGTCCGTCTATCTGCTGGCGATGGGGGCGAACTATATATACATGTGAAGTCACCTGAGACCGGCTTGAACGTGTTGGCGATTTGAAGTGAGTTGAAGACACAATGGTTTCGACAGTGTTGGCGATTCGAAGTGGATTGAAGACACGGCGCTTTCGGCAGTGTTGGCGATTTGAAGTGGGTTGAAGACACGACGCTTTCGTCAGTCTGCAATACAATCCACCTCGCCTAATCAGCGAACCCAGCTTTGAGGACCTACAGGTCCCGCTAGTCAACGAGAGACGGGAGCCGGAAGCAGGGCTCACTCGTCATCCTCCTCTATAATCTTCCTAAGCGTCAGCAGGGGCGTCTAATAAGCTCGCTCGGAAGTCTGTTTAATGCTAAACATACTTTTCCCCAACCAGCCGCCCTGCGTCTGCAGGTGTGCATCTGGCACGCGCTTACTGCACGTCCTTCTATATCGCCACAGTGCACCGGCGCCTCCGAGAGAGGATGACACACAGCATTTCTTCACGAGACAGTATACCACAGGCAGTGGGTCGATATCATATACCACAGCACTGTAGTATATACATTGAAGGTTTAAAGGCAGACCAAGTAAAACTTAAAAACAGGCTTCTCGAGTTAAATGTATGCTTGCTTCGGAGTCATGGTGTTAGTGCTGGTGGACGTCAGAAAACGGGTGATATGTGGCAGTTAATACGCTAATAATTCTGACTAAATAAATTACTTTTGCTAAATCATTCTTCTGCTAACTAATTTTTTTTGCTATTAGATGTCGGCGTCTTATTGTAATTGGAAAATTGAAGATAGCATTCAATACATGCCAAGTCAACTCGTAAACCTAAAAAAGAAAAAAAAAGAGCATTAGATTTTTTTTATTACAATTTTTTTTTCGGAGCTGCGTTGTCACAAATTGCAACTTCCTGGGCGCGCAAAACCGAAACTTGCAGGCTGAAGGACGCCCGTACCAAATGTGCCCTGACTTCGGTATGTCATTGCATCAGTCAGCTAGGTACGTTAAGTAGACGTCATTTTAATACCCCCTTATTGAATATATGCCCGAAACCCTGTAAATTACTTTGAATATATTGACCAAATAAGAGGGCAGTGCGACGCTTGTTATCTGCGCTTATACTTGCGTATGTGAGAGTTGGTGAGCGAATACACTGAATAAGTTATCTGCGGCACTCAGCAGTAGCTGCGACAGGAGGCGTACGAAGACTTACCCTGAACTGTTACACTTCTCTTTCAGGGAACTATTGCCCGTCAAAATCACGCGAATCACGCACCTGGAGGGTGCGGTTATATTCTTTTTTTTTATTTCTTGCGTACAGCAAAACAAACCATAGACAACAGAACTGCTTGTCGGCCTACATTTGCCTGCATGTGCGACGCCATCTTTCATTAGATTTAGTTCGTGCATGTTTTAACTTGCGGAGAAACCATAGGCGCCGGGGTGTATCCAGCGCAGGCGTCGTGTTTTCAGCATGCTTACACCTACACGTATACACGGAGGCTGTTTGGCCGCGCCCCTGCGACGCCTGGTGTTGTGGTCGAGTTAGCGAACGTCAGAGCGTATGCAGTCGTTATACGAGCGCATCTGGCGGGTGAGTTATAGTTGGGGCCGCCGCACTATCTATACACACTGCCGGAAAGCGTTTGTGCTAACACCGCGCGTTTCTCTCCTTAGATGGCAACGTTCGTCGACAGGAGCCGTTCGTGGAAACATTACAGTCGCGTTGATTCTTTAACTCGGACGACGCTCCATGCAGCGCATGCAGCTACTGTTCCAGCAAGGTTTATCTTTAAACCTGCCGCTAAATGTACCGTTTTAAACGGCTCATAAAAACAACTGACTTAAACGGGGACGTTATGTTAGCGCCACGACAGAGAGAGAGAGAGAGAGAGAGAGAGAGAGAGAGAGAGAGAGAGGAGTGACAGAAGGGTTAACCACGGCCATGCCCGGTTGGCTACCCTATACCGCCCGTGGCTACCCTGATGTCCTTGTCGTCGTGATTGCTTTATTTCGTGTGTGTGGTTTGCGTGCGCCCTTTAGCGGTAATTATGTCTCGCACAGTGGCTACCCTGCACCTGGGAAGTGGAAAGAGGGAAAAACAGATGAGGAAAAAAAAAGAATAATGAAGCGACAGTCAGTGTGTATACGCCCGCAGAGGAATTTTCGCTGGCAGTCACAACTTCGCAAGTGTTTGTATACAGTTCAGTCGCCTTCGAGGAGCGCTTCGTCCGAGAGTGATCTGTCATACGCGCGGCGGAGATTATAGAACGCTGTCGCATTGTACGCGGTCCAAGATCGCGTGTTGCAGCTCGTAATGGACCGTACTGCGCAGGTTTGACCTGGTGTCATCGCGCGCGACAGCCACAAAATTCTCCTCGCAACAGCCCAGCATTCTAAAGAATACTTCCCGGGATACTTCGGTAACCCCGTGTTAATTTCCTACGAGCCTCATAGCCTCAGGGCTGTTTTGGGGTGCATAATCCAATGAATGAATGAATGAATGAATGAATGAATGAATGAATGAATGAATGAATGAATGGGGAATCATGAAATTGTTCTACGCCATACCCTGCAGTCACCATGGTTGTTACGGCATTCAAGGTATTACGGCATTCATGCTAAGCACGAGGTCTTGGGTTGTACTCTTAGCGGCAGCGGCCGCATTCCGGTATAGATGCCGAATGCAAAAGCATTTGCACGCCGAGTTTCCGTTCAGCTGAATTAAATTACGCTTCATGGTACAAACATACGACGCAGCCCTTAGATGCGGCGTCTCTCTAAACCCGGAGCTGTAGCATTGGTGCGAGAACAAACCAGTCTTGCTTCATACGTTGTGTTTCTTGTTGTAAACATTTGTTCAAGGAACAAGCCTGACCTATTTGAATGAGTGATTGGCGACTAATGAGAACGAAGTTTGTTAAGTTTGTCACCCCAGTGCCTGTTTGTGAACGGTGAATGCAGAAATTCCTTGAAATTGTAGCCGTGGGCGGTTTGATCTACTGCAGCTTGAAAGACCCGTGCCTCCTTTATTTGCATAATTGATTACTGCAGGTAAACGAGGCAGGAAGCACTCGCAATGCTTTACGGTGGTTGACTAATAATTGAACCTGCCTGTACTTTCTTAGAAAACACCATTCGTGGCTCCCTATTGGCTCCAGAGAATCATGACACCAATCGATACGCAAGTTAAAACGAATTTTAGAGTCGTGCTGTGGATTTAGCCCCGGCCAACTTCCACTTCCCCTCTGATGCATTTGAAACACAGAAACACTCTCAGCAGGCTACCCCTGGACCAAATTGAATTAAGGGTGTTGTGTTAAGCGAGAAAAGCAACTTTGAACAATTGTTGGAAGTAGAATATCAATTTAAGCCATAAACTTGCCGGAAATCGCTAAATAAGTAAAGATTGAAAAGGAAGTGTCAAGTTTACAAGTCTAATAATTGGACTGCATTAAAAACCAGTCCCAAATTTGTAAACACGCTTACAGTGTACAAATAAGACAAATATTATGTTTAAGTTCATAGCTTGCGTGAGATAGTGACACTGCTTACTTCTATTATGCGAAAAGAAAATGCAGCGCTGATAAGTAAACTACAGATCAGCAATACATTTTCACGCAAATTCGACGATGCAATTTTCGAAATTGATGCTGTAAAGACACAAGGTGCCTGCCAATTTAGTGAACTTCATGCTTTAACTAGCTTCATTTTAGGACTAGGACACGTCTCCTGGATTGTTAATTAGCCACTTCATTAGCGAACATCACCTAATTAGTTTCGTCAGTTGAGAGATAACACATGATATATCCGACGTCCGGCGCCACTAGTGACATGTTGCGTAAAATAAAAGAGAGAGATAGCCTCTCAATTTCTATTACCCTGATTTTTATATCCGGTTTATGTTTTCATTAATCTGCCGCAGTTAGCCCAGTGACTATGGCATTCTGCTTCAACACACGAGGTCGTTGGTTCGTTTCCCTGTAGCGGTGGGCGCGTTCTGATGAGGGCGGATAGCAAGAAAGCGATCATGTACTTAGATTTAGGTGCGCATTAAAGAACGCCAGGTAGTCGAAAATAATCTGGAACCTCAAACTATACGGTATACCCTCATAGACCGCACGTTATAGTACAAGCCTAGCCTCAGCTCACCTCACCTCACCTGACCAAACCTAACCTAAATAGAGAACCAAGCCAGACCTAAGCTAACCGAACCAAACCAGACCTAACATATTCTAGCCGAACAGGTTATACAAGGTTAAGTTTCAATAAATCCGCTATTTGGTTGGAGATGCTTCTACTTTCTTAATGACAAGCCATCTATTCTCTATTTGTGTTCTATAGACTTCGAACCGGTCGCACTGCATCCTAATGAAGTACGAACCAACAGGTTGAAATCAAGATTTTACAGTCCGGTACGGGCTGCAGCTGCCACTTTGTGGAAAACTTGGCAATGCCACGCAAGCAGCTATTCGCTTTGAACGCTGTTCTATTATCTGCCACTATATCATATATATAGGAAAGCGTACGTCGCCTTGAAGAAGACAAGTCCACTTGTTCAAACGTTGGCTCCTGCATTCACCTTGTTCACGTTTTGCTCATCGTCGTGAATTTCCATCTCCCGCATTCCCCGTCTTTTCCCTGTATCATCTATGCCACTTTGTCAACGTGACAGTTCAGAGGCCCCGTCCGCTACCGGCGCAGCCGAAATTTGTCGACGGGTCCCGCCGAGACAACTCTCAGAACACGCCGCCGCTTCGTCTACCGCGCTAGCGTTTCTGTCACGTCTGCGCGCCGCGCTGTCCTAACTTGCCCTAACGCGCCAATACACGGTGTGAGAAACGGTGTCGCAGGTACACCCAAGAGGCGGCGACGTTAAAAATAAAGCGCGATGCTTGCACACTGCAGCGAGCTGGTTGCGCGCTAATTTTTTTTTAGCGCGCTGTTTGTGCGCTAAAATGAAAACTTTTGCGGGATGGCGTTAACTTGTCCTGACAGCCAGAAAAAAAAAACAAGGTTTTACGTGCGAAAACCACTTTCTTTCTGACCTGGGGTTCTTTAACGTGTACCTAAATCTAAGCACACGGGTGTTTTTCGCATTTCGCCCCCATCGAAATGCGGCCGCCGTGCCTGACAGCCAGAACATCGCACTCATATTGCTAGTACTTCGGCTACGTCAAAAACGGAAGCGGACCATGCATGTACATGCGAAAGCTATTCGACAAGCGCCCTCAACTCGGCGACTACCACCAGCTAGTACAGGAGCTGCGAAATGCAGCTTACCAGTGGCGAGACCACACTGCTTTCGTATAGCTTCCCACGCGTTGTTCTTCCGCTCTGTGTCGCGGTAGTCCATGCGTTTCACATCGTATACACATGGAAGGTTGCAAATCGCTTCAAGCAGGCGTCCTCACTCGCGCTGTCATCCCACACGGATGTTGAAAAAAACCACAGCCGCACTGTCAGTACACGCACCGCAGGCCGCCATTCTGCCTTCTGCTCGCTGCCGCTGCAGGGCGCAGTGCATTCTGGTCTAGCGGCAGCCGCGTGAAATAGAACACGCTCTATGTCCGCGCCGGCGGCGTTGTGCTCGCCAAGCGCGCCTGGGCATGCCGGCTACGCCGTGACGCCGGACTGTAGAGTGCGCGCTTTTCACCGACGTCGCTTAACCGCGACGCGCGTGGCCGCGCGCGCGCGTTACGCCGGACTATATCTTGCCCTTTAATGTTCCGCGGTTGCACCCTTATCGGCGGGCCGCGTGTATCCATCTCGTAGCGTGCGCCTGCGGGCGCACGTGTGTATGCGTGCTGTCACCTGACCCGGTGCCCGGTGAGATGAGCGGGTCCCCTTCAAGTTGGCGCGGCCCGCGAGTTCCACCGTGACGGCTCATCGCTCAACGACGAGCTCACACTGAGGGTTAGATTCTGGGAACCCCTTGGAGCATCGCCACGTCGACACTGAACGCCTTTCTTTTTTTTGCGAAGCATATTACGAGAGCTCAACCCAGCTCCTCAGGCGCGGTGGTGTCGCCTTCAATACCACGTGACACCATGACGTCACGACAGAGGAGAAACGGGGCTCCAACTTGCGCCGTCGCTGCGCTTGCCTCTGCTAGACACTCACGAGGTGAGATGCCTCCTGGAGACAGAGCTGCTCGTTGGAATGAGAAGCGAAGGTTGCGGCGTGCTACAGAGACTGATTTTCTAGGTGGCTTTGGCTCAAAACTCTTGCAAGATGGGCTGGGTGGGAATCGAACCAGGGTCTCCGGAGTGTGAGACGGAGACGCTACCACTGAGCCACGAGTACGATGCTTCAAAGCGGTACAAAAGCGCCTCTGGTGAATGCGGTGTTGCCTTAGAAACGAGCTGTTTCTAAGGCTCAGGCGTGCGTCGCTTGCTCAGGCGCACATTTCGTTGCCGCGCCGAACGCTGCGTTGCTCGACGCTCACCGCGTCCAATGCGGGGCGCGTAGTCGCTGCGCCGTAGCCCATTGTCTTACACCCCTTGGCGGGTCGACGGGAACGCTGTCGCGTTCCACTCTTTGAAGGCGAAGCAGAGTAACGCATGAGTTGTTTCTTCGTCTAGCCGAACCAAATATAGCCAAGCAACAGCAGTTCACCAGGCTAAACAGTGGTTCAACAACTAAAATAAAGGCTAGTATGCTTCGCATCCTGGGCTTAACCTTAGCTAAGCCACAGCCATTTTTTTACTTTCGCGCAAAAAAAAAAATGGACAGCGAGGAACGGTTACTAGTCGACCCTGGGACATCAGATTACGGCCTTTAATTACTCCAAACATTCGTTTCTGCGCTATCGCTTTATTCGAAATATCGCTTTGTCCGAGCTTTTACGGTCTTGATTTCAGTGTGTACGTTTTGTCCCACCGTTATTAGAAATTATTCGCCGTATGCATCGTTGGCCCAAAAGGATATACTCGGGTGCTACTGCAACTTTTGAAGTGCCCCGACGTCAGTGTCCATCTGTACTTCCACTGTGCGTCCGAGTGTGCGCGCGCAGCGGTCATTCTCTCCTTCTTTTTCTCTTTCTATTCCCGCTTACCTCCTGTGTAGGGTAGCAAACCGCACTCTTGTCTCGTTGACCACCCTGTCTTTCCTCTCCTTCCTTTCTCTCTCTTTCTGTTCGGCGTTCTTAATGTCTATCGTGAAGGTCCGTAGACTGTAGCCACCTTAGTAGCCCGAATAAAGCCTTCTGCGCTGATGTTCTTTTGGAACACTGGCCTAGAGCTTTTAGCTCTGATAGTGGATGATTGTACAGTTGGTCCAACATTCTGCACATCCCTTGTCTCTCGGCACTATAACGCGCGCAGACAGGGATAACGTGTGCGAGCGTCCCTTCACAGCGGCATGTGTCGCACGTGGGACTATTGGCCATTCCAATAAGGAAGACATGAGAGTTGATAAATGCAACGCATAGCCACCTACAGGCGTATCTACCGCCTGGGCTACCACGACGAGAACAAACCATGCTGTACTGTCGTGAGAATCCAGCTTAAAATATTGCTTCAGCGCGTCAGCGAGGCCTTACGCTGCGGCGAAAGTGGTCGAGGCGAGTAGTATAGCCTTCCTTATGAAGCACACGGGCTGCGTCCTGCAAACAACGGCGTTCGATTGATCGTCCTTTATATATGCATGGTCGAAAGACACTGCGGAAGCAAAAAAAATGTTTTAACTGTGGAAGAAGCAAGGCGATAAAGTGACACGTGTAGTTGATTTCTATTTCGGGCAGTGCTTCAGAGACACGAAATCGAACCGAGACCTCAGAGACACCAAGTCGGGAATGGTCGAACCGCCGCGATCGCGTGCCCAACAGCTAAATGCCATAGCGAAGCTACCGCGGCGCTTAAAGAAACCGCGCTGCTCAGCACTGCGGCCACCGACAGCCACTTGTAGAAGCGACAGAGCGAGCGAAGGGGTGGTTGTAGCCGTTACCAAGATCGAGTGCGCAAATAAACACACATCCCATGTGGAGGCATAGACAGGACGAGCTTGCTGCCTGAATAAGCACACACATAACAAAGGAAGACACAATCAGTCCAGAGGAACCTTTGTCCTTTCCTCTCTGTCTCTCCTTGTGAGGTGTATTTGCGCAGTTTATCTTGGTGTACATGCACCACTTATACTCCGCTAGAAAATAACTGTTCCTTAATGAATCCCGGAGAGGTTTATCTGACGGCTCACTTAGCAATGTCCTGTACTCCAGTAGGGAACAATGAGAAACGAAATGATATAAGCACCATGTAGTGCACGCCAGACGCGCACAACATGCACGGGACGCATCACAATGCGCAACACGCAAACTAGTTGAAAAGTCTCACTGAGACCAGCGTCCATCAGAAAAGTTAAAAGCGGCTTCGTTGCGCGAGACGCAGGGGCAGCGCCGGTCCACGGGCCAATTATGCGGTTCCTTAGCACAAGGCATGACCGCCTTTGATGTATACTCAATGCGGACATTAGGACGGTCCTAGCTCTCGAATGCCAACATGCTGCAAGAGTAGATTAGGTGAGGTATGTCTTCCGAAGTCCACCGAGACATCGTAGTTGAGTGGGAATGTGTAGTTTACGCCCGTTGAAGCAGCTCGAGGTCCCGGAGACCAATGCAAGGTCCAGGCTGGAGCCCGCACCGCAGAGCGCGCAGGCCTCGACTGGGCCTCGCGCGAGACGCGAAGCGCGTGGCCTGTGCGCGGCTATAAATACGCGACGAGGGGGCGAAAGCCAGGCACGCGCGGTTGTGCGGCCCGGGGCTGGGAAGACACTATTTCGGGGCTCGACGGATGCCCGGCAAAGAGACCGAAACGCTCGTGGAAACGAGTGACGGAGAGCGGCGGCGCGTGTGCCTCTGAAAGCGACAGCCCGGCTGTCCGAGCGGCGTCGCCACAGGCGTCTCTCTCTTTCTCTCTCCTTCTCTGTGCAGCAGTGACACAGGACGCGTACCGTTCTTCTATTTAAAACGGTGCAGCACTAGAAAAGGTACAGCTGGTGGAGGCGTAAGAGGAGAGGAAGAAAGAAAGAAAGAGAGAGAGAAAGCAATGCAAGGAGCTGTAACTTGGTTGAACCTGGTTTGCTATCCTGCACACTGGAAGGTGGTTTCGTCTTTGTGTTCTATGGCACTGTTTGACAGGCACCTGTGTGATGTGATGCGCTGTGCGCAGGGTACGAAAGTGGCATGTATGCAAATATCACGTGTTATAAGGCCGCCCGCACTAAGGGGAAATCACTTCATTAGTATTGGAGCCTCCAGATCTTCCGAATTTTTTTTCTATTTCATGGGAACGTGATGACGATAACCAATATTTTAAGCCCAGTAAGCGACACACGATTTGCCCCCCCCCCCCCACCCCGCAGCGGAGCAATGGGAGACCCAGCTCACCAGGCTCAGTCTGCATGATGACCGGAGCCCGCTGCTGGACAGGGCAAGGGAGGCGGCCAGGTCACATGGCTTTCTGAACTGAGGAGGCCACCCGCAAGAAAAGCTACCAACTTATCATCTGCTCTTAAAAAAAGTACAATCTATCTCTCTATCTCTTTCTGTCTGCACTGGAGGCGATGCAAGGAAAAACAAAAGGAAAAAAAGAAGGGAGAGACGATGCCCGTACGCACACAGCAGCGTTCAGAGCATGTTAAAGGGCGATCGCGCAGCACAGTTGCCTTTAAAAACCGCAGTGAGGCTTTAGAGGCCTTCCACGCGGATGGCGGTCGAGTCCAGGGTCCCGATAGGTTTTCCTGTGTGAGCAGTCTGTCGTCTAATTGGCTTAAGGCAGCAGACAGTCACAGGCTTTCTTTGGATCACCGGAAGAAGGGAGGTTGCAACAAATTGGCGGGGGGGGGGGGGGGGCGTAAAGGTTGCGCATGTAGCCAGCGCGCGAGGCAGGGAACAGAAGAAAAGTCACGGAAAACCCAGCGCTGGCTCTCGGCTAAACATTTCGTTAAAGGCGGCAGGCGTAATATGAAACGTACGCGGGGGCGACGTGTTGGCGCGATGCAGCATTTAAGACAACGCCAGCCTGGCGACCAGGCGTCTCGGAACGTAATGCCAAAGGATAGGAAGTTGGGCGAGTTGGTACGGTAACATTATCTTGGATTCTAGCGCGAAGTGACACTGACAGACAGGAGCACTCGTCCTGCCTGCTCCTGTCTGTGTCCGCGTCACTTCGCGCTACTATCCAAGATCATGTCCCAGAACACTGGCGTCATGGGCGCCGCCAGAGGCGTTGCCTCGACGCTGCACCAGATGTGACCGACGGGAAACCGTTGGAATTAGGCAACGCCAAGTGAAATATTGCATAGCATTAGCTTGACAATTACTGCTTAGACCAGAGCGTACACACCGCAGATTAGCTAGCAGGAACACTCGTGTGCTTGTATTGTGCGTGCGCTCATCCCTGCAGCAAAAGGCAGAACGTCACACTTGCTCCGCGACCAGGACGACTATGCAGAGTCAACGTTGCGTCCACTTCGTGTCGTCGTTCTTTCTGTGAAATGCACTACGTGTATCGGGAGACGCTGCAATCCCCCGCGCTCAATCCACGCATGCGCTGTCAGCGGTACGGCATGCAACGCCGACGGTGGCAACGATGGTGTGAATGCGTCTCCAGCGTCCGTATTATTGCTATTGCGTTCAATCGGGTAACGACGTCATGCTTATTCAGTGAATTTTAATGTGCCAATTTCTGACGGCCTAAAGATTTAAAGCACAACTTTGTGGCACTCTTGAAAGATTTAACACGCCGTTTTTTTTCTTTCTTTCCCTCTTCCCCTTCCGCCAACGCCGAGTAGCTGGCTGGAGGAATATATCTCAGGCCGACCTCTCTGCATTTAGTATCATTAAACTTCTCTCTCTCTCTTAACACGCCGTGTAGGGCTTCTAATGGCATCGAGCAAGCTTCTTTGCGCTGCCCGGCGCCCGTGGCTAGTGTAATGACACCACTTTCAGCATACAAGCCGTAATACTGTTTTGAAAATTTAGCCTCAGAAGGTTAAGTTAAAAGGCCTACGCCGTGAATGAAATCTGCAAGTTTCAAACGTTCTGAGGAAGAATTCAGTCAAGGCCATGAAACCTGACCAGAGCAACTTTGGCATTTCAATAATATAGCACCTATCCAAGCATATCAAAGCATCTGTACAGACCATCACTCTGACGGCGTCGTCGAAAGTTTGCTTGCTGTGTCCTTATGCTATAGCAATAAAAAACAATTACGGGGTCTCAAGGGTCAAAATCCATATATATTAATGAGGCATGCTGTAGTGATGAATTCCGGATAAATTTTTACCGCTTGGAATTATTTGACATGCACCCTAAGCACTGTACACGAATGTGTAAATGACACGTGTACTTGTTAATCTTTCTCCGGTGACCGTTTTTTACAAGCTAACAGATATTAAGCGTTATCGCTCGGCATCCTGCCCAATATCCTGCTGCGACGTGGTGTGCCAGAGGTCCTCATTACCGACAGAGAAACGGCTTTTGCAACTGAACTTACTAAATCCACCCTGCAATGTAGCCAGACAAGTGATTGGAAGACAACCGCCTACCAGCCGCAGACGGATGGCCTAGCGGGGCGCCTGGACAAGACGCCGCTCGCCGACATGTTAGCGATGCATGTCGACGTCGAGCACAAGACGTGGCATGCCGTCATTCCGCACGTAGCCTTCACACACAACACGGTGGTGCAAGAGAGAGAGAGAGAGAGAGAGAGAGAGAGAGAGAGAGAGAGAGAGGGAGTAAACGTTTATTGTAGTATAGGTTGTTTGGTTATGGTGGGTAGAGCCCCTCCTCCAGGGCCCCACTGGTTACAGCGGCTCGCCGGGCCTGGTCAAGGGTCGCCAGTTGGCTTCCCGATTACACTTCCGCGAGTCGTGCAAGAAACGACGGAAGCCCCGCCGTTCAGGCTGGTTTGCGGTAGGAGCCCGATGACGACTCTCGACGCTGTGCTGCCACACGTCACCGACGAAGAGAATCTCGACATCGCCGCCTAACTTTGTTCCTTTGTTTTTTTTCTTTACTACGGGTGTCCTTGCTTTTCA
This sequence comes from Dermacentor albipictus, assembly GCF_038994185.2. Taxonomy (NCBI): domain Eukaryota; kingdom Metazoa; phylum Arthropoda; class Arachnida; order Ixodida; family Ixodidae; genus Dermacentor; species Dermacentor albipictus. Next base: position 126,234,828 of record NC_091828.1, read on the forward strand.
CTTTTGTGTTTCTTCACAGCATCGCGACGATGATTCTAACGGGCAGGGGCGGGAGGGGGGGGGGGGTGAGCATACACGTGTACTTGTTTATCTTTCTTCAGTGACCGCTTTTCATAGGCTAATAAATATTAAGCGCTATCGTTCGGCGCAAGACGCGCCTGCGTGTCTCGGAAGTTTCGCCTGTGTTATCGGCGGCTATATATCGAAAATAGCGCCAGTTTGAGCGTTTGGTAAATTAATTGTCATCGACAGTAAGTGAAACACGGGATCAAGCCAGTGCTGTTTAGAATCCGTCTTTAAGTTGCGTGTTCTCCGGTGCTTCTAATATAAGCATTATTCTTCCGGCTTAGACGCTGAGACTTGTGTGCCACGACTCTTATAGAAACCGCTTACTCTAGGACGACCAAGGCGTACCGCTTCTGTTCCAAGCCGATACCCTTGAACAATGCGCGAGGTTGCTGAGAGCCGACTCACCCTCACACTGAGCTAAATATTCATTATTTTCAAAGTATTACTCCGAATAGGCCGGATGTGTGCTTACAATCATGCGGTGCTGAAATTGGAGTTAACGGGGTTTGCGTTCGTGTTCAGATTCGTGAAGTCAGCGCAAGAGAAACATCAACAAAACGCGGCACTTTTTTTCTTTTGCGCACTACTGGCGCTGCCCAAGCACCCCAAGGCTTCCATAACGGCTAACAGCTCGCGGCCGAGTTTCCTACAATACTCACTATAGGAAACCCTGGGGCTAGCGTCTAGGGGAGACGTGAACATAGTGATTCAGTCAACGTGGGAACGATGGGCAGTACATCTGATTTGCAAATAAACTTCCTCCTTCTGGTTTCAAAGGACATTCCGGCTTCGTAAATTGATAATCTTCAGCAAGACATTGCGTTATAAATACTGCAATTCTAAACGCTTATGCATGTTCGCAGAGTCTTATTACCTGGCTGCGTTCACAAAAATATCATATCAGCGCTCGTGTGTGTGTGTTTTAATGTTGGTCTTTTGGCATCAAGTGCGCTGTAGTTGAATTGATAACATATACAAAATTTACCGACGGTTACGGTATTCCCTATTGCGAAATTTGAACGCAGCTCTATATGTGTTTTTTGATATATTGGCTGGTGCGGGCAATCTGTCTCGTGCGGTACGTTGCAAACGGAGCGAAAAGTGGCGCGACCGCCTCGCCAATCGAGAGATCGCGAGAGGCAGCGTGTGGATGACGCGCGGGCGTGATTCACAGCAGCCCCCGCAGACAGACATCCGCTGATGCAGCGCTTCGTTTCCATATATGGTATTGGTGGACACGCTCGCCGCATGCCATCAGTGAATAGACGATGGCGCGCTACTCTGGCGCCATCTCGTAGCGGTCGTCGCCGCAGGGCCCGTCTTGCGTGGCACTACGCTTTCCTCCTCACCCCTTTTGCCATATTCACTTCCTCCGCCTTTACCTCACCGCGATCTCTTTCATCACCCGCTGCGCTCCGCTTTCGCTCTCATCCTTCGCTGTACGCGTTCGCTCGGTTACGCCGAGGGACGTCACCGAGGGACGCCGATGTTAAACGCACGGGCGGCTGCCTAAAAGCTGCGCTTTAAAATGTTTTTACTTGAAAGTTTAGCTCAAGACAAATAACGCAACAAGAACGACTGAAGCCTCAAGCACCGAGATTAAACAAGTACACCTATAATCCATAATTCGCGTTTTATCTGCACGATCGTAGCGCCAGAGTTCCCTCTTGAGGAGAGAGAGAGAACAAACTTTAGTCAGAGCGGCACGTGGGTATCTTCTCCGCTGTCCATTGGGTGGTCCCCTCAGCCCAGTACAGTCCAGTATAGTCCAGCGGTCTTAGCTACCCTTGTTCAGTCGACTACTTCTAAATGGTCCGTCGAGTCGGAGCTTGACAGTGCTGCATCCCATAGGTGGTGTCTAAATCCACGCCTCATAGGGTGGCGCCCTCTGGACTTGAAATGCGCATCTTAAAGGCTATATCTTTTGCTGGCTGAATGCGGCGTAAGTGATTTTGAGAAGCCGAAGCACGTCATAGATGTCGGGTTTTGGAAAACCACCTATAGGGCTGTGCGGTGCCATGTGTTACATGGGCGTGAGCTGTGGTGCGCTTGCGCATGCCCACACCGTGTGACGGAGCGTTGCGCATTCGTCGCAGTGAGGCCAGTGAATAAGAATACAACGCAGGGTGTATAGCGTGGCAGACGCTTAAATGTGATAGGTTAACACCTCCAGCTTCTCACTGAAGTCAGAATCTCTCTCCTGGAGAATGTGTGTTTGTTTGCTGTAGTGTGGCGGTGTGGCGGAAACTGCAGCGGACTCACATCCTCTAGCAGAGAGAAATCCTGGCTTTACTAACTGGAGCTGTTAGCCTAACTGATCGCCTGTAGGCATACTACTCCAAGTATCGAGTGATAATTATCGTTGCGCTCTACAAAAGTGCTGCGGATGTTTCTAAGAGACCCTAATTAAGTTAACCAAATTTAACTAAATTCTAGCGTCTTACGAGCCACAACCACGACGTGATGATGAAACACGCCGTAGTGAGGCACTCTGGATTAATTTTGAGCACCTGGAGTTATCTAACGCCCACTTAAATCTAAGTACACGAGCACCTTTCTTTACTTCTTTTCTTTCTTTTTTTGCATTCCGCCCTCGTCGGAATGCGGCGGCCGCGGTCGGGGTCGAACCCCGCGACCTCGAGCTTAGCAACGCAACGCCGCAGGCACTAAGAAGCTGCCGCAGCGGTTCGACCTTAACGAATCTTCGTGAACAGCTGTATTGTGTGCACGTGGGTGCCTGTGGGTATATGCGCTAATCGTGTGATCCCAGTGTATATTCCGTATCTATCCATCAACTAGTTTTAGTGGGAAGCTCCATGGTGCATGGTTCTAATGCAGCAGGGTGCAAGCCAGATATGTGTGTCACTCCGCCGTTCCCACGTCGGTCCCCCTCCACCTCTGCGACACCTGGCGTCAGTCCAAGAAAGTGCGGCGCGCCTACAGAACGAGTGTACGGCCCGTATATATTTACTGGCCGCACAAAAACACGCCCAGGGCGCGCTGGGAGAGTAGAGCATCTAGCTCTCGCTCTCGAGCGACTACATAGTGCATGATTTACGGTGCCTCAGCGGAAGCAGGTAGCACTTTGTTCCGCTAGTGTCTGATCAGAGCTCTTTCATCACGTGCCGCCGGTAGAGAGCTTCCAGACGGGACTCGTGTGTTTACAGAACTGGCTTGCCATTGGGGGAGGCGGGGGGGGGATGGGTGGTAGTCAAGGATGTGCGAATTGTCGCGTCACCTTTACAGAAACGAATAAGCTGTTAGTTGACGACGCGGAGGAGTCGTATGTAGCTCGAAAGATTTCTTATTAGTACGGACGCGTGTTCACAAGATATTAGGAGAGCAATTTTATCGCGCACAATGACTCACGTTGATTGTTGTTGTTTCGTTTTTTGTTCCGTTGTATGTGTTCGCGTTTCCGCGTTCTAAATGTGTGCCCTTTCTATAATTTTTATTTGATTTTTAAGGGTAGCATTCTTTTCCTCATACCAGGCGATTTGCAGTAGGTAGGCAGGTTCCTGTCTCGCCTGGTTGCGTGACCTCTTCAACTCAGAACATTACGTGTCCCATGGTGGGATGTAATGTAGGCCTCCCAGCGCAACACCCCAATGCTCGACCCACGAGGCCCCACTGCCGCAGGCATACTTTGAGGAATAAACAAATCTTCGCCGTGAGAGGGACGCAGAAGGCTTCGCTTATTCTTCAGAGCACTGATGAGCCGCGTTGTTGTTGTTTTTCCTCAATGACCTGGCGGAATGCCACTCTGGGGGATCGGCCATGTGTTGGGTGGTGTGAGCGTAAAAAAAATACTAACTGTGAGGAATATAATTTAATAAGGACTGGTTATTTGAACTTGTGAGAATTAATATTTGTGATATGGATACAAACGTCATTGTATCTACATATTACGCGATACAAAATTTGAATTCTTCTTACTCCAGCCCCGCACGAGGCTCCTACCGTGCTGCACCTTCTTTTTCAACCAGTGTTTATACACATACAGGTACTTCTCTCGCATCAAACCGCACCTCATTCTTTCTGTGATAAAATAAATAAATAAATAAATAAATAAATAAATAAATAAATAAATAAATAAATAAATACGCTTTGGTGCGGGCGTCTCGTCGCACAGCAACAGTGAGAACGTGCTAGTTTCTTCCAGTTTTCCCTATGGCAGCTAGCGTTACGTAGATACTGTGCGACGTTGCACCGCCTTCAAGATTGACCCAGGTCTCAACGGAACAGGCTGCAACGCTCCTTCGTCGAAGCACAAATAAAACACCATTCGTCGTACACGGCCGCCGTCATTTGCTGTCGCCGCCGGCGTTGTCGTCGTCTTTTGTCCGTCGTGACACACACCCTATAGAGTCACACGCAAAATTGCTCGCCTTAGAAAAATCACGTGCGTACATCTGGTAACGCTTTGCAGAATCTCCGACGATGCGACATAGCCAGCAAGCGGCAAAACGTTTCGTATAGCATCGATCCCGAAAGTGCATGGGAATTGAGTAATTTTACTTATTTGGTTTCTTTAGGCCAATTTTATGTTTTTCCTGTAGGCGAAGTGTACTAGCCGGATGCGTTAGTGGTTCCAACCTCCCAGATTAGTTGGACGCCACTTTAAGCTTAATCACTTACGTGCGCAAAGTCCCTGCTGTCTCGCTAACAGGCGGACACATGCCATGGCTCGGTCTAATATAATCCATATTTTGCGACTCGGGGTCAAGACGAGAAACTGGTATTATAAGTGATAAGTGAGAATAAAAGATTGTGCCCCACCCCTGTTGGCCACACCAACACAGCTTAAAATGCTTCTACGAGTTGCACGGTCACTAAGGCACAGCGATCTACGTTTGCGTTTGTTAACACAAGCGCAACTTTACACCGGTAAAGAATGTAAGCAGGGGACCACAACATGCCTTTTTGATAAAGAAACGCAAGAAAATTGTGACGAAAGAGTTGCACGTTCGTGCAATTAATCATCTCTCTTACCCTCTCCCCACTGCCCCCCCCACACACACAAGCAAAAAAAAAAGAGGAAAGAATACACATTGACATGTAAAGCAGAGACGGCCATAAAGACTACAACAAACAAATGAGAAAACAGGTAATCATTCATCCGGATAATGAAGTTGCCAAAAATGTCAAAGATTCTATTTTCGAAAACGCACACGTGCACAGAGAGAGAGAGAGAGAGAGAGAGAGAGAAAGAGAGAGAGAGAAAGGAACAATGCCTAATTAAAGAAATATACATATGGATCTAGAATGCTGAATCTCATAGGCATATACGATGCACACAGATTTTGCTGCCTACCTATAAATTTTTCGGAGATGGTTCAAAAAAAATTTCGCGCGCCAGATCGCTTCACTCTCTGCGCAGAGCTCGAAAGCGAGCAGTCGCTGGCGCTCATTAGGTGCGGCTCGGTCGAGGAGCGTCGAGTCTGCGCTACAGCTCATCGCTAATGACGGATGCACGAAGTTGAACTTCCCGAGAAAGTTTTCTATCGGGCACTACGCGTTCGTCAAAGCATACGGCTATAAGCCGCCTTGTGGAATAGTCCCGCCCGTGTGGGTGTATGTACCACCCGTGAGAGCCGCTTTGCTGCAATATGCACTAATTTGGAGAACGTCTCTTCGCGTATAATACACGTTTGTAGATTAATAACGCGATGCGTCGTATGGAGCCATCCGATGGGACGTCTCCACACAATGGTGTTTCCCGTGAGCACGCCGCGGTGCATACGTTTTCGCTTCTCGGCGTGATAACTTTTGGATAATTATTTGTCATCTGGAAACGTAGTGTCCGTTTATGCTCTAACTCATTACCATAAAGGAAATCATACGAATACGTGGTGCTTCCGCCGAATTCACGCAACCAGCACGTGCGATGTTGAGAAATTGTCCCATGTCCCGTAACGTCACCATGGTTGATCCGTTTTCAGAGGCGATTTGTTGTGTGTTCGCCATTAGAAGCAAAATTTACAATTGGCAATGGCCGCCTGACGTCTACAATTAGGCAAATTAGAGATAATGATGTGTCGTGTTTAGTGGCGCAAGTTCCAGATATGGCCAAAGAGCGCCGTGCAAGTGGTGATGTGGTGACAGTGAGATGGAAAGAAGGATTGGGATAGGTAGATGTAACGTGACCGTAAAAGATCCTAAAATTAGTCCTGTAAAGTGCGCAAAAGATAGGTAGTAATATAACGACCACGAGTGCGAGGTGTGCTATGGCTGTCATATACATGTTTACAAAGGCGTGATTATACTATGATGAGTAAGTACCAGTAAGGCACTACCACCTCACAATGGCCCCTGAACGCAAGGGCCCGGAGGCAGGTGTTCTACAATATGGTGATCAGTATGATTTATTGGCATCCCAGTTGAAACAGGGCGGTGACAAATACTCACCTAGATTGCTTGATTTAATCATGTATGCTGTACAAGTTTATCATTCTATCATTTTTGTACACTTCTCCTTGATCTTATTTTTTTTTCCTCAAACATTCTCTATACACATTAAGTATTGTACCGCTACTTATGCCTGGAAAAAATCCGTTCGTATGGATCGCACCCCTGCCTTTTTTCCACCAATACCATAACGCCTCTGGCTTATCTCGGCTATTGACTGGTTGATGTTTCTGTCCACTTTAAATCCAAGCGCTTCTGGAAGGTGTACGTTACCTACGGGTCACACTGGGTGAATACCTTCGCATTCAGTTGCGCTTTTGAGGTACAGATATTTATGCACTTTAGTCATCCCTTTATTTTCATCCATGTTCCGGAGTCTTTGTTCAAAACTTATTTTGCTCTGCGCTTCTCTGACTTCAAAAGAGGCCCGGCCCATGTCACCTTGCATTGCCACATTTCTGGTTTTACAGTGGGTTCCTTACTATCGCAGCGGCACCCTCTGGTGGGAGGATATGCTGCGATGCCCTTGGGCTGAGAACAAGTAGCACGTCTAGAAAATTTAGAAATGTCTTCGTATCAAAAAAGAAAAGAAAATTCTCAGGGTCTCTTACAATATCCCTAAGACGACTTGAAGGTGAAAGCCCAAGTGCCGAAGTATTAAAGACGGACATATGACATACAGATCCCCTTTAATTGGCTTATTTATCATCTTAATTCGCTTAGTCATCCCTATTAATTCGCTTGGTCATCATCTTAATTCGCTTAGACATCCTCTTAAATCGCCTATAGTCATCAATCTTCATTCTATTGCCTTTAACCCGCTTGAGTCATTCACTTAATTCGCTTTATCGTCCTTCTTAATTCCCTTTATGATAGGGCGAATCCATCTTATTTCGCTTTGTCATCCATCTTGCTTGCTTACGGGCGTATGAGCAATTGATGATAGTTTTTGTACTTTTTGTGTCGCAGACGCGTTTTCGCCCACGGACATTGAAGGTCGACCGAACATTGAGACATATAAGGCTTTCTCCGGGAAAAAAAAAATCTGGATCTAGATCTGGATATCTGGAAAAAATCTGGATATTCTGGATCTAGGAACAATGCCGGATGTAGGGATGTAGAGAATCTTTCTCAAGTAATTATGCTGCTAAATTATCACCAAGATCGTCAAGTACCTGTCTGTCTTTAACTGATAAAGACATAGTCCACAAGACTGTGAGCTCCCGAACACCGGTTACAGGAATGCAGCGAAGCCCCTTGGTTAGTGACATGATTAATGAGTTCTGTTGGCGACAGCCCATTACGCAGTCGGCCAACAGAAGCAGTCGGCGCCCACCAGTTTTACGCGACCAGAGTGATACTGTAAATAATTTAGCGAGCGACATTATCCGGCATGCCCACGATTTTGCCCCGTGCAACCATGCGGCACGAGCATAAACGACAGAAATAAACCAGGAAGGAGGATTACGCCGCGCAGCCTGGCTTCGCAAGCCAGCTTTCCGCGAATCCGTCCCTCTTCACGTTTACTAGCTCAAAAAGCTGGCCCAGCACGTGACCCAGCGCTTGGGGCACTCGGCCCAGTCTGCATATCTCCCGGTAGGTTTCAATCGACGCGCACATGTTCGAGTGCTCTGCCAACCGCTGCGCACATTTTCTCCAGGTAATGCACGCGCAACATCGGTTGCTTTCGCAACGTGTACATTTATCGTACATTTATCGGCCCATTGAAAAGTAAGGTGTACTATCAGTGCATTTTACCAGTGCCGACATACGGGGCAGAGACTTGGAGAGTGACAAAGAAGCTTGAGAACAAGTTAAGGACCGCGCAAAGAGCGATGGAACGAAGATTGCTATAGACATAACGTTAAGAGACAGAAAGAGAGCGGTTTGGATCGGAGAGCAAACGCTTATAGACGATATTCTAATTGACATCAAGAGGAAAAGATGGAGCTGGGCAGGTCATGTAATGCACCAGTTAGATAACGGTTGGACCATTAGGGTTACAGGATGGGTACCAAGAAAAGTTACGTGCAATCGAGGACGACGGAAGACTAGGTGGAGCGATGAAATTGGAAAATTTGCGGGCGCTAGTTGGAATCGGTTGGCGCAGGACGGGTAATCGGAGATCGCAGGGAGAGGCCTTCGTCCTGCAGTGGACATAAAGCATGATGATGATGATAATGATAATGATGACATTTATCGTTTTAGTGTCCACCTGCGAGCGCCACAGCAGTCAAGCTACTGTCGATCCCGTTGTCTTTTCGGAATAGCGTACGCTGAGCGCGGTGGTGGAATGCACTATAGAACTTACCACGCGACATGATCACTGTGTTCTTGGAGGAAGGAAGTAATTAGGGGAGAGGATCGCGCAACACGATTGAAGGCAAACGTATCGGCCCAACATGTGACGACCACACTGTTTCAGTTTTTACCCATTCAAGAAAGAGAGAGAGAAGAATACAGGAAGGCAGGGATGTTAACCAGTCAATAGTCTGGCTGGCTACCCTACACTGGGGGATGGGAAAAGGGGAAGAAAAAGAAGGGAGAGAGAAGGTGTAGATACGTGTACGGACAGCACTTGAGTTAAAGTCGCTCGAGCAAAACAGAAGTTCTGAGAAAACACAAAAGTGCCTTCACTGTCTTCTGAGCCGATGATCGGTCGGGACGGTGCAAGAGAGAGAGAGAGAGAAAATAATGCAGAGAAACGCAGGGAGGTTAACCATAGGTAGTTCCGGTTGGCTACCCTGCGCAGGGGGAATGGTTAAGGGGTTAAGGGAAGGGTTCAAGAAGCAACGATTAGTTACAGACAGCATGCAGACGAAGTCCTAAAGTGAGCGACTACAACGAGACCCTCGGTAAACAAATAAATAAATAAATAAATAATGTATACAAAACATGTGTTTAACGCAGCAAAATTTAAAAAGTACAAGGAAAACAACGCGTGAATTACAATACATTGGTAAGTGGCAACGAGCAAAGAAGTACATTTATCAAAAAGTTTAACTAATACAGCAGAACATATTATCCGGCACGAAACTAATTTCACTAAATAAACATTTGAATTCATGTTTGAATCTATTCAAAGATGACTGTTTAGATGAATGTGGTAAGTCATTCCGTATATTTAACGCTGAAAACGGCGATGTTATTTTTCAATAGTTGGTGTTACGTTGCGGTAGTAGAAAGTTGGAATTATGCGCAGACCTAGTGCAGTTGATATTAGTGAGTAAACTGTCTATAAATTCGTAAGCAAGTTGTTTGTTAATTAAGCAATTTAAAAAGAAGAGGACACTTAAATAATACGTAAACAAGACAGATACAGGTAGAATAAGGTCAGCCTGAAGCATCGGGAGAGCATTAGAGAAAAGAGAACTGTTGGTGATTTGCGAGTAGCCCAGTTCTGTATGTGTTGACTAGACGAGAGCTGACATGTGTTTTCCCAGGAAGCATAGCCATAGGTGATATCACTATGAATGAACGCAGAATATAAAGATAATAACACGTGCTCTGAATGAAACACGATCGTGATTTAATCGGTGCTCTTATGCCGAAGCTGCCTTTTGTTTCACAAAAGGAATATGTCTAGTAAACTTCAAGTTAGGATCTCATTTTATGCCAAGGAGTGACACACAGTCCGCTGTAGGAATAAGATGACTGTCGAGGGTTGCTTGGGGTATACACGGCAACACCCTCTGCGTTGTTTTAAAAAATCATGAACGGAGTTATGATAGGGTTTAAAATTAAATCAATTAGATGACACCATTTCGAAAAGTCGATTTACATCCTTAAGAGTCCTCACTGGTGCAAATTGGTCCATAACTCACACCCTTACAAGGCGAAGGTGTAAGGGTTTAAGTTGACCGATTTGCACCCGATTTGCACCCTTAAGGGCTTAAATAAGTTTACAGCGCACGTCAGGGAGCGCGGTAGGTTTTAGCGTTCCCGCTATGGCAGGACGGCCAAGCAAGTGCTTATCGGTTAAATGTTACCTGGAACCAATTATCCCCGGCCAATAGAGGTAACGTGCTGGGCCTATACTGCGAGAAAAAAAAAAAAAAAAAGAAAGCGAAGGGAGTGGCTTCTCTCAAAGTTCGCTTGCCGAAGCTGGCTGCGTGATGTTTAACGCTCTCGCCCTCTGTCAAAGTTTAATTCCTTCCTTGACGACTTTTTTGAGCCGACCTTTCCCGGATTCAATCATCATCATCAGCCTGGTTACACCTACTGCAGGGCAAAGGCCTCTCCCATATTTCTCCAACAACCCCGGTCATGTACTAATTGTGGCCATCCCGTCCCTGCAAACTTCTTAATCTCATCCGCCCACCTAACTTTCTGCCACCCCCTGCTATGCTTCCGTTCCCTTGGAATCCAGTCCGTAACCCTTAATGACCATCGGTTATCTTCCCTCCTCATTACATGTCCTGCCCATGCCCATTTCTTTTTCTTGATTTCAACTAAGATGTCATTAACTCGAGTTTGTTCCCTCACCAAATCTGCTCTTTTCTTATCCCTTAGCGTTACACCTATCATTCTTCTTTCCATAGCTCGTTGCGTTGTCCTCAATTTGAGTAGAACCCTTTTCGTAAGCCTCCAGGTTTCTGCCCCGTAGGTGAGTACTGGTAAGACACACCTATTATACACTTTCCTCTTGAGGGATAATGGCAACCTGCTGTTCATGATCTGAGAATGACGGCCAAACGCACCCCAGCCCATTCTTATTCTTCTGATTATTTCCGTCTCATGATCCGGATCCGCAGTCCTGTCCTAAGTAGATTGCTGTTCTCTTCCGAGACTGTTAGACTGCCCGGCTTCAATATTTATTTATTTATTTATTTATTTATTTATTTATTTATTTATTTATTTATTTATTTATTTATTTATTTATCATACCCTCAAGGTACGGTTGTACATTGCAGAGGGGAGGGGAGGGGCAAAGTAAGTAAATACAGAGGCAAATCACAAAATAAGAAAGGAAGGCAAACAACATGGCAAAAAAACATCGTATACAAAATAATAATGGTAAAAAGAAACTTGTGAGCGTGGAAAAAATACATGGCATAACAAAATAAAGAAAGGAAAGAACATACGATATAAAAATACAAGCCAAAATGTAGTATAAACTTTTTTAAAACAGGGTTGAAGTGCCTCAGACAGGCTGGCCAACGTTTCGATAGGTGGACCTATCTTCGTCAAAGGCGGCCTCGTCATCCTCGGCGTGTTAGTTTTAAAGGGTTAGTGTAGTGACGTCACGTGCGGGTGTTGTCGCTGGCGGCTGGTTTTAAAGAGAGAGATTACAAGAGGGAACAGGCGTTCTCGTCCGACGTCTGTGAGCCTCATTCTCAAGACGAAGGGACAAGAGTGTGAGAGTGGGCACGCGGGGAGGAAAGAAAGGAAATAGAAGCGGACAAAAGGGGGGAAAAAGGAGAAAAAAAAAAGCAGGGGGAGCCAGGGCCGTGCCAAGACACAACAAAGGGGGGGGGGTGAAAGAAAAAGAAAGAGAAAATGAAATCTTTAAGAAATACGGGGGCTTGGGAGCGTGTTGGGGATGCGAAGGGTTAGGAGGTATTCTGGGGAGTCGTTGGCGGCATGTTTTTGAGGCATTAGAACGGCCGGTCAAGCAATAGGTCGAGTAATTTTGAAATAGTTAAGGTGGCGACGCGGAGTCTGCGGTGCAATGTGCGGGGTGACTGAAAGGTAGCGGCATGGTCTTTCAAGGGGCACTGCCCCACGCGCTTAACGTAGGTGTCGTTACGGCGGCATCCAGAAGGCGATACTCCGGGTTGAGGCGCCGAAAAAGGCATATTGACTTCGGAATGTGTTGTCGAGGGGGTTTAAAAAAAAAGACTAAAAAAAAAGGGGGGGGGGGCAGGGGGAAGGGGGGGGGGCGAAATCGGTATAGGAAACAGGAGGGTGGCGCGTGCAGAAGCGGGCGCGGGCAAGTGTACATGGAAGAAGGGGATCGTTCACTTGGTGTAGACGTAAAATCCTGAAAGAGTACATTTAAATTGAGTAGTAGGCATTCCTCCGAAATGAAAGAGTAGGTGAGGTTAAGAATTAAAGTTGGCTGGTGGCCTAATGTGTTTTGTGTATTAGTTGATGATATGAGAGTTTCAGATTTAAGTTACAGCTTTTAAAGATTCTAAGTTGCCGCGTGCCAAATTAATTCCTGTCGGGTGTAGGCAATTAAACTTGTGTATGAGGTATGATTCCGTGTACTTCCTTTCACGAGGGGAACGGAAATTTGTTTGTAGTATATAGAGCCTTGCTTTGTCAAACATATGTCCATGTTCATTAAAGTGGCTGGCTACTGCTTTGGGTAAATTGTGTTTTGTGTCCGCGCGGTGACCATTGAGTCTTGTATTGATTTGTTGTCCGGTCTCACCTATGTATTGTTTGCTACAAGCGGCGCATTCTAGACAGTAGACTACATTGCTTGATGTGCAGGTGAAAGCCGAAGTTACCTTGTGTGTGTAATTCGACGCTGTACTTTTTACTGTAGTAGTGGATTGAATGTGTTTGCATGTAGAGCACCTGGGGCGACCACAGGGATTGGTTCCCAACTTCTTCTTTTTCTGTAGTTTGGCGTGCACAAGAACATCTTTAAAATTAGTGTTGCGTCTGTAGGCTACTCTGGGAGGGTCGGGGAAAATCTTTTTAAGTTTCTGGTTGCTGGTGAGAATCGGGTAGTATTTACTTAGGATGTTATTCACGTTTGGGAGTGCGTTTGAGAATTTAGTAGTAAGAAGAGGCGTTGTTGTTCTTGTGATCTTCGGGCGGGGCTTGAGGACCTCGGCTCGATCAAGTTTGGTTGCAGCGATGTAAGCTGTTTGAAGGTCACTGTTTGGGTAGTTCCTGTTTGATAGCGTTTCTTTAAGGTGATCGAGTCTATCTATGTAGTCTTGGTTTTCAACGCAAATGCGACGTAGTCGTGTGGCTTGGCCTTTAAAGATGCCTTGTTTGCAATGTCTGGGATGGTGGCTGGTATATTCTAGGTACTGTTGTTTGTCGAAAGGTTTCCTATACAGCGTTGTCTTTAGTTCACCATTGTCAATGTATATTGTTGTGTCCAGAAAGTTTATGCGCTCAGTTGAGGATTCTGATGTGAATTTTATTGTTGGGTGAACAGAATTTAGAAAGGATGTATATTTATCTAGACTGTCTTGGCCATGTCCCCAGATTATGAGTATGTCGTCTATGTATCGTAGGTATGTGTGGGGCTTGGTAGTGTAGCGCGATAGGAAATCTGTTTCTAGAATCCCCATAAATATGTTCGCGTAGGTTGGTGCAAAAGGCGTACCCATGCTTGTACCATGTATCTGTAGGTAGTAACTCTCTTCAAATTCGAAGTAGTTATGTGTGAGAACTAATTCAAGGAGAGACAGGTAAACTTCAGTAGAGTGTTGTGCACTGTGTTTAGACAGCGTTTCTTTTATCGAAGATAAACCATCAGGGATTGGAATGTTGGTGTACAGCGCCGTGACGTCTAGTGTTGCGAGAATTGTGTTGTGGGGTAGTGTGCCTTTAGTATTAATGTCTTCTATAATTCTCAGCAGGTGGGGCGTATCTTGTACAAATGACGGAAGTGTTTTCGGCAAGTTACCAAGGTAGTGGTTAAGGAATGTGGAGATGCTCTCTGTCGGGGTGTTGTTGTTTGATACTATCGGACGGCCTGGGATACTAGCAGTGTATAGTTCAGCGGATGGAATTTTATGAATTTTCGGAAGGAGGTAAAAACGTCCGGCAGTTTTGTTGCTTGGTTTAAGAAATTTGTATTCTGATGGTGTTATCAATTCATCAGCCAAAAGTGATTTCAGCCTGTTGGTAATTGTCACTGTATAGGACAATGTCGGATCGTTATCTAGTTTGCGGTAATGTTCCGGGTTGTTTAGTTGTCTGTAAGCCTCGTGCTTGTATTTTTCTATTGGCCAAATAACTATACTTCCACCCTTATCTGCTTCCTTAATAACAATGTCATTCCGGCAGCTCAGATTTGAAATGATATGTCTCTCCGACGCAGTTATGTTTTTAGGTCGCTTAGATGTCTTGGATTGGCTTATAATTTCTTTAGTGATAGTTTTAAGGTATATGTCAAGTTCTATGGCTTGTTCTGGTTCGGGAGTCCAAGTGGATTGGGCTCTAAGTGGTGTCGTCCCGGTGTCTGGTGTGTCTGCAAAAAAGTGTCGGATACGCATTCGTCGGGAGAATTCTGAGAGGTCCTTGTGAAGCTCGAATTCATTTATTGTGTTGTTCGTGGGGCAAAAGTTTAAGCCCTTGCTGAGTACGGCTATTTCTTTTTGACTTAATGTTTTAGAAATGTCTATAACATTGGAGCGGTTTAGTTCTGTGGAAAACACGCTCCCAAGCCCCCGTATTTCTTAAAGATTTCATTTTCTCTTTCTTTTTCTTTCACCCCCCCCCCCCCTTTGTTGTGTCTTGGCACGGCCCTGGCTCCCCCTGCTTTTTTTTTTTCTCCTTTTTCCCCCCTTTTGTCCGCTTCTATTTCCTTTCTTTCCTCCCCGCGTGCCCACTCTCACACTCTTGTCCCTTCGTCTTGAGAATGAGGCTCACAGACGTCGGACGAGAACGCCTGTTCCCTCTTGTAATCTCTCTCTTTAAAACCAGCCGCCAGCGACAACACCCGCACGTGACGTCACTACACTAACCCTTTAAAACTAACACGCCGAGGATGACGAGGCCGCCTTTGACGAAGATAGGTCCACCTATCGAAACGTTGGCCAGCCTGTCTGAGGCACTTCAACCCTGTTTTAAAAAAGTTTATACCACAGTGTGCCATTCCATCTGCCAGCCCCTTTCTTGTTTTTGGAAAGCCAAAATGTAAAAACAATGACATAAAAGCAGTTATTATACAGAACAAGCAAACGCAACAATAATTTATAACATGAAGCTTTGAAGTGTGCTTTTAAAGTTATTGGTGTCAATAATGCTTGTAAGTAATGCGGGTAAGTTATTCCAATCTTTGCTCGTTTGGGGAAGAAATGAATATGAAAAGCCGACGGTGTTGCAGTGCGGAATGTTTACCTTTTGGCGGTGGTCTAAGCGAGATGAAACGTATGGTGGGGGTTGGACAAAGATAGAACGTAAATATGTGTTATGGTAGTAGATTTTATGGAAAAGACATATGCGAGATATTTTTCTACGGGTTGATAACAGCGGGAGGTGAAGGAGAGCTTTCATGTTAGTGACACTCGCAGTTCTTTGGTAGTTGGTGAGAATGAAACGGGCTGATCGATTCTGTATTGCCTCTAGAGACTGTATGAGGGTGTCATGACCGGGGTCCCATACTGATGACTGATTGTTACGCAATGCTCTACCTTTCTCTTCTGGTCATTGTCTCCCTGCATGCGGTTTCAGCAACGAGTTACGGCTCACGTGCGCGGTGACGACGTGGAGGAGGGGGAAGGGGGAGGGGGTGTGCCCCTCCTTACCCGCTCGACGGCAAAGCCGCCGTGCGGTGCCGAAATTCTCGACGAGCGGGGTGCGTCGTGTCAGAGTCGAGCGGCCATTAGTCAGGCCCAAGAGTGGCGAGCGCCTGGTCGCCTCGCCTTGGAGTTTGTCCAGGCTGTCGCAGGTTGTCCAGACCGCCGCCGACGACGACGCTGTCTCGCCGGAGGCGTCTCGCGCAGCCTCCGCTGAGCGAGGCTGCGAGAAAGGCACACTCAGTGTTGCCGTATGTGCTCCCTCGAACTCACCGCTAATTTTCTTCTTTCATTCCCTTCTAGCTCCCTCTGTCATCTTTGTTTTCCCCTTTGCCATTCCCCCGGTGCAGGGTAGTCAGCCGGACGTTATTCTGCTAACCTCCCTGCCTTCTGCTTTTCTATTTCCCGCCTCCTGTATGATCCCGCAGCTGTGCACGTTCCCTGCGGGAACATATGCAGGAACACTACAGACACTCTCTCCGTCGAACACGTGACACAGCGCGCGTGCTTTCTCGGCGCCCCCATTCGAGGGCGTTGAAGGACGTCATGTGAGTTCAGAGGGTGCGACAAGAACTGCGATACCCGCTTTGGACGCTTACTTGGATGAAGCGATAGTTTTATTAAAAAAAAAAAAACCTATTGCGCTTCTAAGGTTTGCGCCGCAAAGACAATGCAAAGCATGCAGATGCGTGCTTGTAATGTTCCTTATATTTCTACGGGACAAGTGCGACAAATGCGTGCTTTTCAAAGCTGGAGGTCCCAAAATTTAAAGGTACCGCCTAATAGGCTATATAAACTAAGCCATACGTGATGAAGTATATACGGCAGTCTGTGGTTAGCTGGCAATTTAGCAAATACAAATGTGACAAATACGTGTTGGGGTATTATGTAGGGCTGTGTACGCAGTATTGATCTTGCCTAAGTCTTAGCAGCTCAAGATTTTTTAAGTGTCTTTGACTAACCAACCCAACGTAAAACCTCACAAAGTCACAGATTGTTCACCGATACTACCCAGAGAGAAATGTTGATCTTGAGCAACCGTTTGAGCGAGTGACCTAAGGGATGAGCCATGACAAACACTCCATTTTGAAGTGGTTCCTCACGAATTATGCGAAGTGCGCTACAAAGAGCAGCAAGCTCCGTGACTGTCGATGTCGTCTGGTGTGATGTCTTAAACTTCGAGGTGATGAATTTCGCAGGAAAAATCACTGATCCTGTAGAACCGCCCACGGTGGTTGAACCATGAGTGTGTGTAGATGGGTATGATCGTTCATTGTATTTTTCGTACAGCAAGAGCAGCGAAAGTTACTTGAGAGCTGGTAGCGTCCATATAGTACCCCGGCACAATTCGAGGGTTCGGCTGGACTTGAAAGTGGCTGGGCTTAAACATAGTCATGCCTGCAAATGATGATGATGATGATTGTGGTGATAATGGTGATGATGCTAAAGTGTTAGTAAAAATAAGAATGTATCATTGGCCTGCAATAGGAGTAATGTGATTGGCAAAACGAGATACGGGGACAAAGTCGGCTATGGAGAAATGCTTCCCCGTACGACTACTCCATGTGTAGGCTACCTTGGCTGGTATAATGTAGCGTATACTTGCGCTCGATTCTCCACCGGTCATCCAATATGATAATAAGATATCATCCACCTATCATGACTGACCGATTTTGGGGCCATTGCAGTCGAAGCGCTGCCCGGGCCACTGACAAAGCGCGGAATGAAAAAAAAAAATCGGTGCCTTATTTGGTTTTGCTGCAAATACGTGCAGTTATGCCCGCGAATAAAGTTTGTGGACCCGACTGGTGGAGGGCCAACGCTACCGACGCGAACCCCTGCACTCTATCCTGGCTTTGGCCAAAGAAACCGGGCTATCCCAACGGTTGTAGATCCTGCTCGATTCTCGCAGCGAGTCTTCCATGGCCGACACACTTTCTTCCCTTTCTCATTCATCGTGCTAGGCCAAAGGGTCGTTTCATCGAAAATAATTTTTTTTTTCGATCAGTCAATTAACCTGGAACCAAGACTGGCGGAGGCATGCGAAACGCACTGTTACGTGATATTACCAGATAGTTTACACGAAGAGACAGTGATAGTCGTTCCCACTACGGTTGGACGACTACGGCACCAAACTGCCTTCAAGCGGTATTTCTAGGAATGTCTACGACCCTCATGCACCTTTCACGCAGCGAATTCTGTCACCTCATTGTAGGACGGTGCATCATACATTGAAGGACTCTACCATTGCACGCCGTTGCCCATGAGTCAGAAAACCCAGTGCCCAATTTTGTTAAAACTTATTCCTTTTTTGGGGGCCTCTCTTCTACTGTCTTTCTCTTCCCAATTACCTTCCCCACGCAGAGTAGCATGTCAGCGATGTCTATACACCGGCTAAAATCTTTGTCTTTCATTAAAGAGCTCTCTCTTTCTCTCATCTCTCTCTCTCTCTCTCACTATCACGAGAACTTACCAGATAGTTTACACGGAGAGAGTGATACTCGTTCTCACTATGGCTGGACGACTACGGCACCAAACTGCCTTCCAGCGGTATTTCTAGGAAAGTCTACGACCTAAAAAAGAAGCCGATGAAGAGGGAGCGCGAGAGCGTTCTCTCTCCGCTCAGAAGGCTCCGCGAGAAAGTGACGCGCCTGTACGACGCTGATTTACGTCTCTGGTCGCAGCAGCAGCAGCAGCAGCCGCATTACGAGGGTGTCACTTCGCGTCTCCCTCGCCTCCCTGGGTCCAAGTCCTCCGTGCCGCTGGCAGCGTCGCGCGTCTCTCCGCCGCCGACACGCATCACCGAGCCAGCGCCTCGGCGGGGAGGAGACAGGCCGCTAAACGGCAGCGCGATCGTTCCCCCCGCTCGCTCCCCCAGCCCTGAACATTGATTTATGCCTTCTTCTCGTAGTTACTTCGCAGACGGCCGAAAGCTGTAGGACCCTGTTACAGCGGACAAGAGGAGAACCCTGCGATCGAGCCGTACGGCGACGTTTTATAAAGTGAAAGATCTGTGCAACTACTCCCTCCCCTCCCTCCTTCCTCACACACATACAAAACAGAAAGAAAGAACATCAAGAGAGAAAGAAGTACTTTATCGGAGCCCAGAAATTTATGCTAGCGTGATTGCTGACAGCCTACTCTGAGTAGGGAGGTGGAAATGTATGAAAGTTTACGGAGGAGAGCAAGACAGAAAGGAAATCAAATATGTGAGTAAACCTGATAATGGTATTGAAGTTTCAGTTTATTTAGGTAACTCGAAGCAAACAGGCGAGATACCTGTTTGTGATATTTGCAAGCGAAACAATGACGGACAATTGGGGCCTTTCGAAATCACGATGTAAACTTCAGATAAAGTATTTTGAGAAGGCCAGTTCCTGGAAGGTACTTCCAAAAACAAGAAACTAAAGGCTAGTGGCATAAAACTACGACTGAAGGACTACATCTTGGAGGCACACATAAATCACCATATTATACATATTGGAGGCACATATACGGACAAGATGCTTCAGACAAGATGCTAAGAACTTGTGCAAAGAGTATTCACCTGCTATCGAAGTTAATAAAGTGTGATAGACCCGATGTGTAGTGGCCAATTCATTTCGTTTATAAGTGGGCGAAACGACTTATGGCGGCTGATTGTAGCTTTTTTACAAGGTCCTGTTATTATCAAGGTCTTTCCTATCTGCAGTAACGCGCGTATCACCTTCCAGAAGTCGACAGACCTCAGCGATCGACTCTACTTTCGATGTGCGCCTCCGGATGAAGTGATACCCTCAGTGTCTTGTCTCTTGTCTTTTTTTCCACTCGTCTCTTAACCTCATTTCTCCTGCGTAGGGTTGCGAACCAGATGTGCATCGGCTTGACTACAAGCCTTTCCTACCCACCTCTCTCTCTCTCTCTCTTTCAGCTTTCGAAAGCGAGTTAATAAGTATTGTTGGGCGTTATATATATATATATATATATATATATATATGGCGGTTTGCCCGCCAGAGCTTGCTGCATCCAGCCTTGCCTGGCCTTCATTACATGCCCGGTTAAGTGGCCGCGTCACCCCCGGTTTTTTTTCCTCAGCGATAGTACGCCGACTTCCGTACGAGCGCTGGTGTTAATTAATAAATATACATAACCAATAATATTACCAATAAGAATCGTTAAGGGATAAGCGGTAGTTTGGCAAGCCTTTGCACCACACGATGATCATACACGCGACCGTGTGACGTTAGTATGTCAGCGGCAGTGAATATAAAGTATGGTCATGCGGACTAAACGCGAATATCGGCGGAATAACGCGCCGCGTACTGTCACATGCTCATTCAGCCGTGTGCAGGCACTCGAACTCGTACGACCGCTTTTAAGATGCACAAGGCCGTATAACGCGTATATATGAGCGTTTAATATAGAAAAGCCAGCATATATCACCCCGAGTCTTGAAGACAGTTCAGGGAAATAATCGCTCTTCAAGACGATTCTTTTTACTGACTGGTATGCTATGAGCTTGAGAAACCGAGTTTTTGTGTAAATGCCACTGTTCGGCGACAGAAGCAGTGCCTCTACGTACGTGGACAAAGTAACCATATCCTCACGTTACATTTCTAAAGAAAAAAAATCCGGACAAACACAGATGAAGATGTATCTAGGATTTTTGAAGCCTGGATTTATGTGTAATTTCGCGGCTGTCGAAAATCCCACGATGGGTTTTATTCATCATCTTTGACAACGCAACGGCTTACATCAAATCAGTGTCGATTTTCTTGAAAGTACGTGTGTATACGAACGCAACCCAAGCGAGCGAACGCTCGTACAAACGCGTAGAAACGCGCACACCTGCATGCAAACACGCACACAAACACGAAGTGGGAGGAAGCGAAGAACGGGAGTGCCACAACAACAACAACGAAAACCGTTTTCCTTGGCAAAAGCAAACCCTCCTACCGCTTTTTTTTTTCTCGCTTTCTTTCTTTTTTTTTTTCATCGTCGCCGTCCGAACCATCTTCGGCGCTGTGTTTATTACTACGATTTCTTTTCGTCTTATTTCTTTCTTCGCCGCTCAAATCCAGAAAGCGAAATCTGAGAATGATACTCGGGGAGTTGTATACTCGACGGCGCCGGTTTCGTTTTTCCTTCGCCGCGGACCCCTCGAGAATTGCCCGGAACTATCGAGCGAACGGTCAGTATTCTCGAGCAAGGCGGTCGAGCCGCGGCTCAAGCCCGGCCGAGCTGCCTTCCCGGCGTTTTTTGAGAAACGGGATACCCCGCCGGCTCCACCGCCACCAGCGGCAATTCCTTCAAGAACACAGCGGGGCACAAAAAAAATATATGTGAAAGAAGAAAAGAAAAGAATGCAGGGAGAAACGAAATACGTAATCGTTCCTGAGCCACGTTAGCAGTCTTGTGTTTTACTTTTCGAGAGAAAAGAAAAAATTATTTGTACGTTTTCACCACCGTGCGCTTCTTTTGTTTTCTGCAGCATCTGAGAACTGGGAGCGAGCGGCTCGCATGACCGACGGCCTCTTCGCCTTGCGATGGCTGTTACACGCATGGTTTCGCGGTCCACCATCAACGCGCGCGCCAAACCAAACCTCGATCATGGTCCGCGCGGCTAGCACCACGCCATGTTATAGTAACCGGACTTCATTTTTAGTTTTCTTTCTTTCAGAAGAAAAAAAGCGTTCTGGTTCGCCCTGCCGCTCCTCAACGTTGCGCAGCGCTTCTTCACTACGGCTGCGCAGGGGCGACAGTGACATCCACTTGCCTACAGTGAAGCTACATTCGTTGAAAAAATAAATAAACGGGTGTCTCCGCGGAGAGATATATCGACACTTCAAAGAGATTTCTCGATAATTCGGCAAACGTTGGTACGAACAAAGGCGCAAACGAATAACCAAATAGCCAAACCAAAACAAGCGAGCAAGCAGACAGAAGTTTCGTGAAATACAAGCGTTACATCTTGAGTGTGCACTACAGGAGTCGTAGCATACGTCGAAGACGGCGATGAAAATTTCACAGCGCTTGCAATGCAACATCATCACAGGTGGCCAAAGCTCGCGACCTGCGTCAGACTTCTTCTTCGCGGCCAACAAGCAGCAAGAGTGCATCTCGATCTGCACCAAAGATTCGTCTCAAGTTTTCTCGCAAACCTTTTCTGAGTACAATAAAACAAATGTAGCCACAACATTCCCGCACGACTTTTTACGCCACGACGGCGCTGATCGAGGAGAAAGTGATCTTGGTTCACGTACACGTACGCGAGCCCGGCTAAAGAAGGTTTTGAAAAAGGCCGACGCCGAAGTGCCTGCTTTGTATGTACTCCGAGAGCTGTCGTACTCTTCTAAGCGGCGCGGTGAATCTGTGGATGGCGTTCTTCTGCATAGCGTGGGGTTGTGGGTTCGATTCCTAGTCACAACGTCCGCACTTTGATAGGTGTTAAATTAAAAAAAAAAAACGTTCGTGTGCTTAGATTTAGTTGCACGTTAAAGAACTACAGGGGGCTATTCTGAAAGTATCCACCAAGTGGACATGTCCATGTCGTCTGCTGCTGAAGGGCTGATTGGCTGGGGGCGCCTGCCATCCTTCTATCGCTTACCTCAGCTCAGCCAATGAGAACTCCAGCGGAAGACGAAATGCTGGGTGGACATTTACAAAATACTGCCTCCCCCCTCCCCCGGGTTATCTATATAATTTGGAGGCGTCTCTCATAGCCAAAGTGTTGTTTCCCGACGTTAAAATAAATAAATAAATAAATAAATAAATAAATAAATAAATAAATAAATAAATAAATAAATAAATAAATAAATAAATAAATAAATAAATAAATAAATAAATAAATAAATAAATAAATAAATAAATAAATCGACGTTCTAACTTCAATTCGATAGAAATAGAACTAACTCAGGCTCAGAGCAGCGAAAGTTTCTCTTCTTGAAATAAGACTAGTTTACATAATTTCCCACCAAATAAACTTTCGAAATAAACTTGAGTAGAAGATATAGCACACCGGCTTCTTTTTGTTCTGCGTCCGTGTCGCTAGAACGCTGTAATGTTCCACTAGAAATGACGGAACGCCGCAATCTCTCGGAGGCCATGCGGAACTTTGTCGCACCGTTATGAAGTCGGACAGGCTCTTAATAAAAATGTAATGCTTTCATATCGCTTCCTGACGTGCTTCACGATATACACCGCGAGCGACCCATATTGGCGCCAACGCCGGAGCCGTTACGAAGTTTATTTTCCTCTCCTTTCGATGCCGTACGCGTCCATCGGTTTTCATTACTCTGAGGGGGCGCCGTCACTAAGGGAAGGGGTGGGGGGGGGAGGTTACGATGTATGGGCACCACCTGAAGGCACGCTCCAGAACGTGACGTCACGTAGAGTCGGAGACGCTATCGTCACATTTCGCGTGATAAAAAAAAGAATAATACATTTGAAGGACGTGAATTTTTAATGCTTTCCCGGCAAAACACGTTGGCGAAACCCGTTCGAAGACACGTTGCTGTGTTTTAATGTGTGCTTCGTTAAACTACAAATCTACGGGGCCGCCTAGCGAGCGACCGTCTAAGGAAAAATGCTTCGACACTCAACTCAGGACGGGGCATACCGAGACCTCCCCATCCCAGAGAGAGAGGGAGAGAGAGAGAGAGAGTAAACCTTATTCAAGAAGCCCGGGCCATCGTCGTGCGCCGCAGCTCTCCCCATCTTGACGAGTGAGAAATCCTCCGGAAGTACAAGCATCAAAGAAAGAGAGAAATTTTCGAGGTGTACGGGATTCACATGAGGAGCAACACGCGCTTTAGCCTGCCTTTGATTTAGTCTGCTTAGCGACGACGAGTTGGACTGTACTTGAACCGATTATTCGTTTGAGCACGTGACCAATGTGCTCCGTCTTCGTTTCACCGTGGAATCTCGTTCTGCGTTGTCTGTTTCTGGCAATGTAAGCATCGTATTCTGTTTAATATTGGGAGTTTGTGCACCATCTATACACATGTGGTGCGTGTGCATGTGCGTGCGTGCTACAAATAAATACCTGTTGATAGTCTGCGTTTGCGCTTGTCTATCCTATAGTCCCATTCTTCGCGCTGTTCACAAGGAGTCACATTCATAGAGAGTTCGTCGTGATTCGTAACTGAACGGGTTAAACAGCTATGAAACGCTTGAAAACAAGGGGTCAAAAAAGAAGGACAAGGCGACCGCTCGTATTGCGTCCGTCTTTTTCTTCCACGTTCCTCTAGCGCTGAACACCTGCTGCATTTCCATATATACCTACACGGTCGAACGTCAGCCCTCGTAACGGGGTTAATATTCCACCGAGAGTTGACTCCTTGCTTCGAGGACAGGACGCCTGCTTTCAAGGCTCGCATGAAACCCGGATAACAACAGTGAAGTCACGCTGGTCGCGCGCGACAGCCCAGCACAGGCTCGGCAGTCGCGTTCCATCGTTGCAATCCGAAATAGCACTGACCCCGGGACACGTCGGTGTTTTGTGGCCCGCTCGTGCGGATGCCCAGACGAGACAAGGCGTTGCGCTGCGGTGGTTTTGGAGCTCGGCCCACTGTGGCAGCCCGACGGGGACAATGGCAAGGCGCCACGTCTTCTGCTGCTCTGCATACGGCACGCACAAAGGCGCATTTGCACACCGGTGTCACATGATCTGCCCTTGCTGCGGGATATGCGCCAGCTTTGCCTACCACTTTTTAACGTGGTTTGTAACATCATATAGACACCATGTTTGACTGTAGGGGTAGCTTGACTTGGGTATCTCGCTAGCTAGTTTGTTTGCTTATTTACCTTATTTCTTTTATACAATGTTTCAACGCACGAAACCATGTATTTCGAATGGGGAGAACCAGCAATTTTATGGACACTGCAGCCCCAGTGGGATAAAACGTTTTCGTTTAGGTGGCGCAGGACTTCCTAGGTCGCTTATTGCATATTTTTATATAAATTTCTTAAAGGTACTCTAACATCTCCTGCAATTTTCTTATATGCAGGATGGCGTAAATCTGGAGCTGTGGAGCTCTTCAGCAACGAGGCTTCTTGAAAAGCAAGACAACGGCTTGCGCACCGGACCAATTCTGTTGTCACCGATGGACTATGCCCATGTGGGCGTATCTATAGATTTCTCTTCGTCGTAGCCATCTTTCTTGATACTCAAAGCACCTGATGCCCATCGAGAAGGCCTCTTGATGCCCTACGGAGAACCTATCGGAAATCTCAGTAGAATTGCAGCGAGAGATTTTGTCAAGAGCCTGTCACATCTTTCATATCCACCACCTGGTGTAGGCTGTCGCCGTTTCAAGGTTGCCCGGGACGGCGACATTGACCAGTAAAGGTTCAGCTATCTGATTTACTATTTTTTGTATGTGCTAAAGGCTTCACAAAGCTAGTGCTGTTAAGCGTTGCTAACTTGGAGCATCAAGGTCTTGCTGCGGCTTGAGTCACTGCTTAAGTCCCACGCAAGCCTTTCACATTACCAGGTGCACTGATATGTTTTTGAAGGTAATATGAGCAGAAGTTTGTTACTTAGACTGTAGTTTGTAGCGCAAACAGCTTTGTTCGCGCGAACTTGTCACAGCAGGGGTAACTGTCCTACCGTCGGTTCCTTCCTTAGGGGACGGCTGTCGGGTGGTTCGCGTAACTGTGTTTGCGATTTTATCGCCTTTTGTGACCAATGAAATATTATTTTGTCGCAAATACTTTGTATTTTACAGCCTTCTGTATTGTTCAGTAGCCACTTTTGTCTACACCCGCAAACTCTCACGGTCTTCGTGAAGTGATACTTCGGCGAATGCGACTGTGCCGCCATCTGCATAAATACAGACACTGACAGCTTATCACCGTTAATGGCACGTGCTTCACCTTGCTCACCGAGAGCCGTGCAACACGTGGAGTTAACTCGCAGCACGTCCACTGCCGTCGTTAGAGCTAACGTGCCTTTCTGAACTTGTTATGTGTAGTCTACCCTGTCGTGTCGTCTCCTTGTGACGTTTGGTGGTTGTGTGGTCTGCTTGCGTCGTCTTACGGTTTTCGTCGTCTGGTGGTCACATCGTTTTCGTGTGTCGTCTCACGGTATCGTGGTCTGCTGTCTTCGTGGGCTGCCTTTATCGTCCCTGAATCATGGGTTCCTCAAAGAAGTCGAGGACCAGCACCAAGAGCAGCAAGAGCAAGACCGGCAGCCGCCGGTCGAAACGCGAGCGCCGATTTCAGGAGGCCGCGGCCGGGCCGGAAGAGGACCCCAAGGCGGTGCTGCAGAGCGAGCGACGCGCCCTCTTGTGGGCCACTCTGGCCGCCATGCTGGGCTTCTTCCTGTGGATCATCTGCATCGGCACCGAACAATGGGTCACCGTAGTGGTGCCCGAGTCGGGTTCCGTGTATGTGAACCGCACCAAGAGTTTCTTCCTGTACGCCAACATGGGCCTCTTCCGGATGTGCCGGACCACTGCGCCAGCCATGCCCAATGGGACACCCGGAGCCGAGCAGAGTGAGCGAATCAATGATACCAAATTGGCGGTTTCCGCGTTAAATTTTGTCGGATTTTGGTGGCGGTTAGCTTGAGCTGCTTCAGTGAACCCTACGCGCCACTTGATTCTACCCTTCCTACTTACTCCACGTTTACAGGAGGAGGAGGAATAAACTTTATTAGTAGAAATGAGCCGACGGTAAAATCGTCCGAGGTGGGCGGCTATTTTTTTTTTTTTGTTAATGAAGACGTTTGTAGAATACATTCCTGCCTGTCAGGTAGGCGCTGCCTTGGGGAGGAGACAACTTGTCTCGGCATGGCGACCTCCATCATTCCATGTGAACGAAGGCTACCGCGCATTGATTGATTGATTGTTTATTGGTTTATCTCAATACATGTGATATAATTAACCAAACCTGACATAATACAACTTGTTCTAACCTAAGTTACCATAGGCCAACTTGGACGCACCCCAACCTAACCTAGCGTAACGAAACCCGACTTAAGCTAAACAAATTGAACCCAACCCAAAGCCACCTAAGCTTACCAGCATAACCGCTGTAGACAAGTGTGTTTAGGGTTGAAGATGCGTTTTAGTTCCCGCTAAGCTGAAAATTAGTCCGGGTTTATTTCTCTAGAGGAACTTTTTTTTTTAACTCCCCCCTCCCCTCCTTTAAATCATGCAGGCTCCTGCTCCTTCTTCAGCGTGTTCCCGTCGGAGGAAGCTATCCGGCATGACATGGAGATTGACCGCACAATTCTTGGTAGGTGATTTTATCTAGTTTTTAAACGGTGATGTCATTTACATCTAAACACACCAACATAGGCTCTTTCGTGGCTAATGATGATAATGTTGTTCAGTAAAGGAAATGAACACAAAGAAAGTAAGCACCTTTAGGATAGCTATTTAGTCGACAACTACTTAAGAAGCGTCATTAAAAAAAACACTTAACGCTGTGTTCTACATAGATTTTGCGTTCCAGGAAACGTCAAGTGGATTTCTTTTTCATTTAAGTGTAAGAAGCAATTTTACGCTAGAGAATGCAAATAAGGCGTTTGCCTTTACATCGGCGCACTATGAGCATTTATTTATTCCCGCAGTAAAGCTATGCGTTCTTTTTTTAATGCTGTATCAGGCGCTTCCTTTTGAACCTTAACGGGGTTCCAAGTGATCGCCTGTGGCAGATAATATACTTATAGTCCTTGAGCTTCATTACTGGAAGAGGAACACATTAATCTAACAAAAAATGAAGTGCATTATCGTATTAAAAAGGGGTAGAAATACGCAAATACGTCACGACCATGAAAGCTCTTCCGTGGCATCCCTTGTGACCGAAAAATGACTGTCCTGCTTCTGCGTGCGTGTGGGCCCCACCATCGCAGAATACACCCGCTCGGAGGTGGCCTTCTGCACCCTGAGCCTCGTCATGCTGCTCATGGGCATCGGATTCTCTGTGTACACCTTCAAGGAGCACCGGTACATGTTCAAGAGGCTCGCAGGAGGGGTGCACTTCATCAGCGGTGAGACTTAACCGACCTCTTTGCTCTATATTATTTTCTTTATTCCCTTTGCGGCACTGTCTCACCATGCTACGCCACCAACACATGCTTGAGCACTCAACTGCTGAACCCAACCCACTCAACCGACCCACTCAATCGCGACCCATTCTATCGGGACCCATTCAATGGGGACCCATTCAATCGGGACCCATTCAATCGGGACCCATTCAATCGCGACCCATTCAATCGCGACCCACTCACCCGACCCACTCATACCTCAACCGAGCAACGGCAGTAACATCATTTTTTGAGCCTACTGGTAGTCTTGTCTTATGTACAATTGACTCGCCCGTTTCTTCTTTTCATTCTCGCGTTTCTACTCAGCTGAAGTAAATTAAATTATATTCTAAGTTTTACGTGCAAAAAGCGTGATCTGATTATGAGGCATACCATATTGAGGTACTTCGGGTTAATTTCGACCACCTAGGCTTCTTTGACGTGCACCCAGGTCTAAATACACAAGCGTGTTTGCATTTCGCCCGGTCGACATGCGGCTGCCGCGACCTGATCGAACCCACGACCTCGAGCTTAGCATCGCAGTGCCTTAGCCACTGAGCTACCGCAGATGGTTCTTAGGTAACGTCCGCTTTTGCATATTTACGCAGATGTTTAATAATAATTAATGGCTTCCCACATGAGAACAATAAATGTGGAGGAGAGGGTATATATTTTAACAAGGAGCAATTTAAAATTTGTGCAGCAGAAAGAAGGACAAGGAAGAAGCCTTGGAAAGTAAGAAAGTACAATCAGAAAAAAAAACATGTCAAATTTTAAGGACGAAACCCTTGCTGAAGGTGCATAAACAGGATATCTTTAGCCAGAAAAACACTTCTAGCGCAAGGTAAGTAAGTATCAAGCTGTTTCCTAAAGATTGAAGCCTCTCGAATGCTTCATACATTTGCAGGAAGATTATTCCATAATACTACGGAACGCATCAATTCTGCCCTATCAATAATCACAGTCACAGATTCTATCGTTCGTTCGCAAACTTGCTCATCGCAGCCACGAAACCATCTCAACCCTCTGTCGACTTACCAACCCCTTCTGCAGTTATTCATTTGTGGTTGCTTGCCAACGCTTGCCATAAATAGTTGGCTCAGCCTCAACACAGATCGAAGTGGAAAACGTCATAAACAAAATGTTTACAAAGTCTTACTGCTAGAGCAATAGACGTGTCCACTTCGAAGAACGTTGTCTTAAGTAGCACCTATTCGCTATGCGAGTGACACAGCGCAAGACTGTCTCAATTTCTTTGTTTATTTGGACATACAAAGGCTGGGATGAAGGGGCTAAAGGCAGATTCAATTGCCTGACGAGGGCCCCAATACCCGTACATTGAATACAACTACACATAAAAAAATACACTGATAAGGACATAATATAATGATCATAGGGTCATAGCAAATGTAAACTCAACATACAACTTACATACAACTTGGTTATACTAGTGAATGTGAAACAGAATAATATTCCTGATAAAGAACAAAACAGCACCGACAATTCGTAAAATCCTGCACGCAATGAACAAGGATAAGAGCCGCTAAAATGACCGCACCAATATACCAGCAGCCAAAACAGTGTTCCTGTAAATAATTAATGAGATCTGCAACATAGCGTTCCGGGGAAAAAAAACACACTGATGGAACACAGGAACAAAGACGAGAGGAACGCAAACAAGACAGGAAGGCCGCTGTCACGTTTTCTTTTGTGTTTTTCCCCGGAAGCGCTCGATATGCCTACGATAAATAAATACCAACTAGCCTAGCTTTCTGCGAAAATCGAGAAAAAATCCTTAACTAGTTCTTTGAGATAACAGTAATACGGCCCCAAGATCCTTTGTATGAAAATTCTGCCCTCTCAGAAAAATGTGCGCCATTTGGAGCTTACGTTGTCCCTAACGAATAATCGTCATCTATGTTAGCTCCCAGTACTCTCAAGTCAGGAACGGCATACGTGTAGGAGTGTGACAGATTTCCTGACGGGGAAGTTGCGAGAGCAGGGTGTTGAATAAATGTTAAAGCAAGCAAATACACGTAGATATATGACGACGCTGTTCGGGAACAAGATAAGCTCCAAACTGTGTAAAATGTTTTTAGACTTGAACGCTATCACGGAAGACACAATGCCTGTGCCTCGAGGCTGCGACGCACAGATCCCTGCCTACTTCGCTGCCGCAGCGAAAGAGAAAGCGACAGCGAGAATTGGCACTCGTCCAGTACACGTGGTTGGCCTCGTATGATGCCAGGCCGCGTTTGCTCGGAACCACTCGGCAGCGGTGTAGTCTCGAGGCATTGACAAATACTCCACGCGGACAGTCCACGGCACTTTGGCCGGTGATTTCGCTGCCCCGGTGTCCATCTGTGGCGAGGAAGCCGGAGGGACGAATTCTGTATTTCCTTTTTTGTTTTCTCGTCTGTGGACAACGTCCTGTCCACATGAGGAAGTGAAATACACGTACATGTAGGTACATCGACATTAAGCTGACTATAGTGCTTGAGAAAGAGAGAGAGAGAACTAGATGAGAGGCAAGGCAGGGAGGTTAACCAGACGCACTTCCGCTTTGCTACCCTGCACTGGGGAAAGGGTACATGGATGAAAAGAGAGAGACAGGAGATTGAGAGGGCACAGTTTCGCGCGCATTTGAAGGTTCGCAACGAGTCTATACTGCTTGAAGGGCTCGACATTTCAACTGGAGTGAGAGAAGCGAAAAAGTATGACTGGCACGCGCACACGCGCGCACCGTACAGTCGGACCTGCCCTGGTGGCTTAATTAGCGGCTGTAACGTTGCGCTGCTAAGCACGAGGTCGCGGGATCAAATCCCGGCGGTGGCGGCGGCCGCATTTCAGTGGGGACGAAATGCAATAATGCCCGTGTCCCGTACAATGAAGGCACGTCAAAGACGGCGTCTTGAACTAAATTAATCCGGAGTACCCCACTACGACTTGCCTCATAATCAGATCGTGGTTTTGGCCCGTAAAACCAAAGAATTTCTTTACCTTAGTTTAAACCATACAGTCGGCATTAAATGTTTTCGGAACACTTGTTCCGTGGAAATTATGAATTTGCGTTGTGCATGAAGATTGTTAATTGAATAAATCAATGCGCCAGTAACACAAACTATTGCAATATGTAACTCTGAATTCGAGGTTGTGTGGCCGGGCTTCGCGGGCGTTCAACTTTTTTTCCCCCGTAATCCTGTGTCCCGTAAACTTGACACCGATTGTACGCGCGCCGGTACAGAAACAAACCCACGCACGTACACACACACACACCACAGATGGTTTGTAGACATTGGCGCGGGTTAAACTGCGCCATTTTTCTTATTTTCCAAGTACTGTTTCGTGTGCACTAAGAAGAAGAGGACTCGTGCCCGACGATCGCGGCTCAGGGTTTCAAATTCTGTCCAGAGGCAACTTCTGAATAAATAGTTGAAGCTTTGTACGTCAGATTACCGGGTAGTCGCCGTCGGTTGGATATATCGCGTTGCGCAGTTCTTCTGGCAGGTGTAAGCTGAGGGCTGCCGCTCGTTTTTCTAGAACTCAGAGGACTGGGAGAAGTGTTTCTCGTGCCGCGGGTTTAGCTTAGCGGTGGGGGTGCTTATGACGATAGCGTTGCCAGTGATCGTGCACACAGCGGCAGCGATCTAACGCTTTTCACCCATCGCAGCCGGCGTGATGATGGTGGTGATGGAAGTGGAGAACAACTCGGCCACCTACGAGGAGCGCTACCTGACCTCGCGGCTGCCCAAGGGTTGCCGCTGGAACTTTGGCTTCTCCTACTACTTCGCCTGGATCGTTTTCGGCATGTACATCGTCATCGGCATCACCTTTATCGTCTGCTCGCGCAAGCGCAAGGGGCTGCCCGATTTGCACGACGCGCCGCAGATCATCGGGCGGTGACCGTCGAGCCACGTCGTCTGCTCCGAGTTCGCGCGTGGCTTGCCGGAAAGCCCCGTACGCGGCCGGGTCCCACGGCGTGCTGTTGCTGTCGGCACGTGGAAGCGAGAGCTCATCAAGGACCTCGCCTGCAGTGGAGATGAACGTCGTGCTCGCATAACACGCCTATTCGGAGTAACGAGGCATCAGTGATCCCAGAACGTGTAAATGCTGCGGTCTAAAAAAAAAAAAGAAGAAAGCGCTGACTGTTCAGTCCGTAAGCTTTGGTCTTTCTTGTGGACTTCTTCCACTCGATTTCATCTGGTGGACGCTAACAAGTCGCAGAAAGAAATATTTCGTTAATGTTTGTATACAGTGCCAGAAGTATGAAACGGTACTCGCGAGCGCGTGCCCAAGCTCGAGCTGCGGATTGTTTAAATAGCCAAAAGCGTGGCAGTTTGGGCGAGTTGGTATGTCATGACTGTTTTAGGCTTGTAGTGCAGCTCGGAAGAGCAAAAAAGAAAGGAGGTAGGGGTAATCAAAGGTAACGGAAAACAGAGTGAGCGCTAACTTCCAACTGGTGGTTTATTTCATGACACAAGACTACTTATACACTCGGCAAACCATATGACATCAAGAGATATCAAAGAAACCAAGCAAAAAAACCGATAGTAACCAAGTGGTAACATATTCAGACAGCCTGTGGCTGCAGTAGGAGATAGGCCAATTCATTGCTTGATAATGATAATGAAGGTGAGCTTACACATGCATGGCCCAGACCAATGATAGCCCTTGCTTCGATGATTTCTCTTGTGAGCTTATTAAGACTGCGACCAAGAATGACGCATTCCTCTAAGACAGGTTCGCAACCACACGTTTTGCAGTGCTGCGCAAGAAACCCCCCAGCTGTAATACAATTCTTGGCATTGTAACCATGTTCGCGCAGCCTGTCATTCAGACATCGGCCAGTTTGACCAGCGTAACGTTTTCCGCACTTGAGTGGAAAACAATAAACAACACAATGTGCGCACTCTGTTTTCCGTTCCCTTTGATTACTCCTACCTCCTTTCTTTTTTGCTCTTCCGAGCTGCGCTACAAGCCTAAAACAGTCTGTTTAAATAGCCAAAAACTGTTCGGAAACGCGAAAGCGCGCCTTCTCATGTTGTGAAATAGCAGCTTTGCAACCGGCGTTTCCGAACAGGCTGCTCAAAAACGTGCTAGTAGGTTAGTTAGGAACACCGCTGTGCTACAAAGCAGCAGGCCGTGCCGCTCTCCTGGAGTGGCGCTCTGGACATGGTATTGGCAATAAGCGTCATATTGTCGAATTCACCGTCTTGACTTTTCTGATGGGTCGTGAGGCTGCTGCCGCTCCTAAACGCCGCCATTGCAGAATAGACGATGTGACGGAATTTGACTGCGTCCAGGATTGAAACCTCCGGATGGCGAACAGTCCGCAGAAGTCCACGTCTCCCGCTGCGGCAAGCGCTAGTGAGCTCATTTTTCATATAATCATGCTGATTGTACTCCGCAAGAAATGAAACTTCAAATAATCGCATTTTTGCCACGCGGTAATTTTCGTCGCTAATTCCGACTGAACTCGCTTTTACCACCATTCTGCGCAATTCCTGTTTCTGCTACTGAAGTGCGCACTTGCGTTCTTGAGTCAA
This sequence comes from Dermacentor albipictus, assembly GCF_038994185.2. NCBI lineage: Eukaryota > Metazoa > Arthropoda > Arachnida > Ixodida > Ixodidae > Dermacentor > Dermacentor albipictus. Next base: position 126,268,298 of record NC_091828.1, read on the forward strand.
TGACGGCAATAGGTGACCAATAGATGGGGTCTCTTTATGTCTCTTTTTTTTTTACAGAAAGCGAAGGGAACTTGGATGCAGACTATTGCGTAACTCACAAGAAAGGCGCCAATTTTTGCTGCGACAGATTTTTATCACCCACGAGCTCGTTGTTAGCTCCGGAAGGCAGTGCTTTTCGGCAATCACGGCTGCTCCCTATGTCAGCCACAAGCTAACAGTGCCACTGCTGCGGTCAGTGCAACAACATAGCCGTGCCTTTCCGACGCGTTCATGTGGATCATATTGAAGTGGTCTTGGTATGCGAACCATGCGGCTGTGTTGCTCGCGGCTGTGTCGTGAGCGTTTTCTAAATGCCAGCGCATCCAATAAACGAAGTGTTCGCAGAAGATAAAACAGGTGTTTAAGTAAAAAAAAGTGCCACGATAGCGGAAGGTAGGTGCTGGTTTTAACGCAAAGCTGGAGATGTGAGCCTCATCGCACGCCTGTGCAGGCTGTTCGAGTGGAGCGGTAAAGCAAAAGACAAGACACGTACACACAGAAGGAGAAAACGCACCGAACTTGGGGGTACAAAAACGCACCCGCATGCACAAACACCCGCACTCAAAGAGGCACGCACACGAATGTGCGCACATGCACACAAACACGCACGTACACACACACACACACACACACACACACACACACACACACACACACACATATATATATATATATATATATATATATATATATATATATATATATATATATTATATATACATATATATATATACATATATATATACATATATATATATATATATATATATATATATATATATATATATATATATATATACATACACACACACACAATTGGATCGTTTGCGAAATCTCATTGAATCTTTTGCTACACAGGAGACCGGAAGCATTTTTGTTGAGTGGAGATCGATGGCGTAGATCCAGTACACACCAACAATGTTACACAGCTCGAAGTGCCACTCCACGAATTTAACGTAGCGCAGGCGGAAAAGAGGGAAAATATGGTGCCCTCTACGGTCTGCCCATACTTCCCTCTTTATACTCAGCGGTGATTGTGTATGCTGCCTTTTTAATGATCATAATGTTTCGCTGGTCACCTTGCAGGAAGCACAGAAGGTACCAACAGCCAGCTGTCATAAAACGCCTAATATAAGCGCACATCCAGTGTCACATTTCAACTGGGCTTTTCCGTCAGCGCTAAAGACAATCCCAAACAGCTGTCCACAGCCTGGCTTGCACGTCTATCTTGCCATGCATGAGCCACGGTATGCGCACGTTGACCTTGTTGAAACAATTACCGTTGTCACAAGGTCTCGTCAGAGGGCTTGATGCAGTCTTTTTTCTTTGAATAAAGTGACTTGTTACTTGTGAAGAAAGACCCCTGATCATTACGCAGTGGTGAATAGGTATACTCTATTATTCTTTTACGCAACCTGTCACCAAATCACTAATTCATTACTTACGACGTCGGTGAAAGGACGCACACAGCCTGGCAAGCTGATTAGCAAAAGAGCTCACCCCCTGAAGTCATATGACCTCGTACTCGAAGAAGAAAACTCACCTGCGCTGGTACTGGAGCCCAGTAGGTCCCGGGCTTGGGCCCTGGACCACGACAATGTGAGTACAACTGTCCGTGCCTCGGTCCTCTTGGCAAACTGCCATCCTTGTTCGAATACAGCGTAGCTGTGCTTTTGCTAAAGGCTCTTCTAGATAACGCACGTTACTTGCATTCCAGTTATCTATCATGGGAATCGCGTACACATGGATAAGTACGCTGCGCAGTCACACAGGCGAATTTAGCGACAATTTGAATAAGTGAACGTTGTCGGCGTGCTGCTACACGGGAAAGCAAAGTATTATGTGGAATACATCATATATTTGTAATTTTAGACAATATCTTAAAAATAACAACGTGACAGATTATCATGACCGAAGACAAGACAGCATTGCAAAATACATCTGAGCGACGCACTGCTCGTTTGGCAGTGAAGTGGTGAGTGGTGAAACGTTGGCGGTTTCCATAGGCTGTTTTCATTTCAAATAGCACAGAAAGGCTTATAACATTTTCAATTAAAGAAAAAGAGCAGTTAAGAGACTTACTGCTGACCATTCATTGACAATCATATCATTTTTAATCACTTATATCTAAGCTACTTACTTTGACACAGCGAATTGAGTGTTGACGAAGCGACTCGCCTAGTCAGCTCCTTCTTCACTTAGAGTAACTATTCTATGTGGCAGCCTGCGAATAACACTAACGATGAAGTTCTCTCACTCAAAGTTACACTAAGCTTGCCTTTCTGACACGAGTTATAAGACGTGACACGAAACAGAGTGCTCCCATGTAAAAATGGGAACCAAAGCAATAATTTTATATGCACCTTAGCACAACGTGGGTGTGGCGCTTCAAGCACTGCTTAGACCTGCCATTGCGCAGACGTTGAGGACTTTAGCTCGAAATCAACTTCTCATTTTCCTATTCAAACGCAGGTGGAGCGTAGGAACGCTGCAGAAAGACAACTGCTCAACTGATCTGAATGCAACTTGTTGCACTAAAAGAAAGGGAAGTTTAATTATGCCGATATTTTGGAAGCAGAAGTTTGATTTAAGGAGTAAACTTTTTGCATAGACTGCCAAAAAATGAGTCAATCATACAACTGGAAGCAATTGCGAAGCTCATAAATGAAGCAATGGGAGCAGAAATCTTTAGAACCCTATACCTCTTCATCATCAACTTGGACCTCAATTATTTAGCACGTACATGCTAGAAGGTCTAACACGGACCAATGTGTTTTGTTAGTTTTCAGTTTGCGGGAAAGTGTTAGATTGTTTGGCTTCACCAAAAGTCATGCTTGCAAATTATTGATTTAATTAAGCCCTCTATATATAATGTACTAAATTTGTCCACTTTAGATCTAGAAAGAGGTGCAGTTTACAGAAGTGTCTTGTTTCTTTTTTTTATGGAATTGTAAACTTTATGCTTCAGCTCCTGAAATTTCTTCATTTCCGGCTTTTTTTTTAACATAAGTAGCCGGAATAATTAAACTACTCGAAAATATTGAGATACTTCTTTCTTGCAAATGCAGCAAAAATGTTTTTCTAATGTGGCAGACAATTAAATTCGGTGCTGTGGATATTGGGCAAAAGAATTTCTTCGTTGTTATTCATTTACATACGCGTAGAAATCTTGGGGGCAAAACTTCCTCATAAGTGGGCATTAAGTAGACGAACTAAATTAGTTTAGACTGCTTAAGTGTTCTTTAAAAACACCTCCTTCATTCATTTTGATGAAGGCGGTTAAAAAAAGTATAAAAAATTGAACGTCAAACTTCGTTTTTTTTTTTTTTAAGTTCCCAATCACAGCGCTGGCATGTCAGTGTGACGCCGTGGATTTCGAGGTATGGATTTAACGGATTTCAGAGAGAAATGAGACAACCAGAGGCAGAAGTTTTTGTACTTCTTTTCTTTTGTTTTCTTTATAAATAAAACAATACATCAGTCAGTCAGTGAAAGAAGGGTGTTGATCCAAGTCCCCATGAACAACAAACATGCTTAAACCTTGCTCTGTAATAAACGTCCGAGTCGCATCACTGATTTGGCACAACTTCACCAGACTGCGTCGACACCCGGGCTGTCCAGACAGGAACGCGTACGACACTGGTGTTGCACTCGAAACGCCTAAAAATGCTTTTGGGATGGCCTTTCCTTATTTTCTATTTTGAAAGGGCCTGAAAAATATAAACGGCGAGACGCAAGAAACTGAACTTTGTAATACCAGTGGCTGTCTTCTATGTGCTGCGTCCGTTTAGTGTATAAGCCGAAAAGTCAAACTCACAATGTCAGTATTCACCAAAGAAAGAAAGAAATAGGGAAAGAAAGAAAGGCTACGGTTATTCTCGGTGTTAATTAAAGGGAGCTCTTGAGTGTTATTTCCTGCTTTTTTATATATTTTACTTCATTTCTGTTTCTTCCTCATCTTTTGCGACGGTCTCCCGTGACGCTGATCGCTGAAGTTAGGCCTGATACGTCTGTCAACTTGAGCGCCGTCTGCTAGTTTCGAGGATCGTGATTCTAAAACTCGTGTTAGCAGCTCAGACGCATGCGTAAAAAGCAGACGATGAGAACACGCACACATTCTCACGTGAACAGCAGGCATACACCACACACACTCTCAGGTTCTCACAAATAGTCCTTCTGTTCTTTAGACAAGTGTTCTCGTGCGCCTTTTTTTTTAATTGCTTATTCGCACTCTCTGATCAGCCACCGGGAAACGGTCCGCTTCGGCATGAGCTGGCGCAATAATTTGCACTTATTTTCGCAGTGAAGTGCAGGCTAGAAGTGAGGATTGTAAGAAGGCAGGCTCGCATTTACTTGTATTAAATATACTTGTCAGATTTCTTGTGTGATTTTCTCGCGTACAGCATATTAACAACGCAAGGGTAGCAACGTGGTATCAGACAGAGAACCCTTACAACTACTTTCTCGGGGAAAGTGTAACTTGACAAGTGCTGCAGGTACCGCAAGTGAAAGTCTTCAAGAAAAAAGAAAGAAAAGAAGGTGTTATCGTTATTACTTTTAGCCTGTTTTATTTATCGATATGTCCTCCACAGAGTTCATGCGGTTAATTTTTCGCCGTCGTTCTCGTCGAACCGAGTTGTGGTCGCACAGAAAACTATTTCGGACAGATCGAGAGAGCGGTTCAGCAATCACCAGTGTCGTCATCTGGTCCCATTGTCTGCATCCGTGATGCGCAGCGAACATGCATATATATATTTTAACACACGAGGCATGGCGCAACCATACCATTAAAAACTTGGCCGCCAGAAATTGCATTGCTCTCGTTTGACTATGCCGGACAAGTAGTGGGTACTCGGCGAATGCCGAGAATGTTTGATCAGTGTGCATGGCAGTCAAGCGCGTAAAGAGAACTATAACGCCTTCAACCATCGCCAACAAGATCAAAAGGGGATTTAACCATACTGAACTTCAAAATAACGCGGCTCTGTAATGGAAGCTACGAGGCGGGCTTCGATCCTGGAAACTGAGCAGATGTAAAGCAGACGTAAAGCACGATCGCGGCCCTGACTTCAGCGTAGCTTCCACTGCAGTACCACACCACGTATATCCAAAGAGACCATAGTAGCACCCGCACTCATTCTTTCTCCAAGAGCGTAAATGCGCATGCGTACAAAAAAGACGTCGTAGGCCCAGTTTGCACTCGCACCTTAAAGCGACACAAAAGAGCAACATTAATAAGTTTAAATAGGTAAAGTAATAATTGAAGACTATTTTCAATTGTTTGGTGGAAAAACGTCGTTCACGAATTAAAAAAAAATGCAAGCAGAAGTTTCTTTTTCTTTGAAGTATCGCCGCAGGAGCCTTAGCGCCGTTGTACCTGTTTGAAGTCACAGATTTCAAAGTGTTTTCTCGCATGTGGGCCAATTTCAATAGAATGACAGACTAAAGCATCTAGAACAGGTGAGTTTGAGCCTTGGATTCTTTTGAAATACAATGTGGTCGTTCTTTAGTGGTAAACAATTAACCAATACAGGTGTCTACGCTGTCAAAGAAGTGCATTACGACACAGCGAGCTGATGAGAAAACTTCAGTGTGCTTCGCGACCAGTATTTTGCTTTAACGTCTTTTATGGCTCTCCAAGCCATCTCTCACAATCATGCAGAAGTCGCCATACAGCCTACATTAGCAAGTCACTTTTTTCCCTCTTTAGTGAACATCTACGCAATGCAACCCTTATGAATTTACGTTTAGTGCCCAGTATGCACTTATGCAATACGAGTCCACCGCCATCGAGTATCGAGTTGGCACACCCTCTTTTCGCTCCCACGTTATCTTTTTTTGGTTTTCTACAACGCAGGAAGGGCGGGGTCCTTGTTCACACCGTACAAGATGTGCGCTGCTGCTAACAAAGGTACATGTTGCGACGCAAGAGATCAGACCTGTTGGCGTCACAAATTCGCGTGTTTGCAGTGACAAAACAATAACTCGCACCCGATAACAGACACGCCGGTGTACAGGCAGCCTCTTGTGTAATGTGTGCAGGAAGGTTAGTGGCGGTCACCTGACCCGTCAAAATCGCGGGCGGGCTGACATCACAGCGATGAGGCGAGGCAACCAGGTGTCTTTTCGCAAACACTCGTAGCAACGCCAGTTTCAATATGCCGATAACATGGAACATGTGTCGTCGACGATCGTACAGGCAACCTAAAAGGAGTTGCGCTGAACGGAGGAATGTAATGGTTCTCGCTATGTTTGGTTACTTTAACCTTTCTGTCAACGTAGGCAAACTGGCGCTAGCTACACCAATGGATTTGCTAGACGTACTGAAGTAGCAAGTGTTCCCACAAATGCACTGCTTCGTATTTCGTTGCAAAGCAGGCATCTTCGGAAGGTACGAAATTTCCTTATCGTGAGTCCGTGCTACAGCGCATTACTGCCCTGTACGATCACATCTGTCTGTTGGCCGCCGTTACTGTATGCCTGCATGCTAGTACAAAAAAAAAATATATGGGGTTTTACGTGCCAAAACCACTTTCTGATTATGAGGCACACCGTAGTGGAGGACTCCGGAAATTTCGACCACCTGGGGATCTTTAATGCGCAGCTAAATCTAAGCTCACGGGTGTTTTCGCATTTCGCCCCCACCGAAATGTGGCCGCCATGGCCAGGATTCGGTACCGCGACCTCGTGCTCAGCAGCCCAACACCACAGCCAGTGCTAGAACAAAGCAGATGGCCAGTACCATGGGCCTAAATTTAGAATGAGGCAAAGTTCTAGACGCGAGATTAGGCTGTGAGGTAAAGCGAACCTGCACCCAGCGCACGGATTGTATGTAGCATGCACTGTATGCCACATTTGATTTTTTTTTCAGGGAGACAAGCTGAACAAAATACGACCAGTTGGACACGTTGACAAACCTCAATATTCGACGGGTCAAGCTTCTTCCAGCAGCACAGCTTAAATATCACGGATGCGTATACGTATAAAAATCTATTCAATTCAAGGTGTCTCATAACAATGTCAAGGAATCGGCAAACGATAACAAGCCTAATCGAGCAATAGTTCACGCTCTCGATGTCAAATTACTTGTATGTATGAAAAGTTACCAGCAACGTTCGGAGATTTCGTGTACCACTTGAATGCTCGAATTCCAGCTTTCTTACGCAGCCTTATTCTCGAAAAGGAATCAGGCGCAACGAGCGTTCCGTACATCTTGAGTCGGTTATATTATTCTATCAAATTGAACCCGAGTATGCAATGATTCGAATTGTTCTTTCTTGATTTAGTGATTGCTCGCATACACCTTATGTATGCGATTTCAATTGTATTTGAATGCATTATCTATTATTTTATCAGCGCTTAGATCCCAGTATTGTCATTACAGTATCTTTTGAGGAACACAACTGGTTGATTTTACATATCAGCGAAGTTCAAGTACACCATATAAAACTTTTGGAGCCGCTTTAAGTAGGTGCAACTTGCAACTCGTAATCCCTCGTGCAACGTTACTGTGATATGGCCCTTTGGCAAATAAATTTGCACCACCTATGCAACTCGCAATTTTGTTATCAGTCTCCTTTTACTGGCCGACGAAAGCGTACATGTGCTCAAAGCCAGGTTTACTTTGCCTTCGTTATTTGCACACATGGAACACGCCTCTTAACGGTAATCTTATCGCGGCACCATTTCTGCGTACAAATCGCAGCGCCACGTATGTTACAGCATCCAACAATCATTTCCACAATGTCAAAAGAAAAGTTATTAGAACGGGATGCAGAGCTTTCCTGAGCAGTCAATTGCTTGTGGATGATTTAAGGATATTATGGCTTGGCGAAAATTACTAGAACAACACGGAAACTTATGCGGTTAAACGCTACAGTCGAATTCGCTGGATTTACCGTGCACATGTTTAGTGAAATGAACAGGTACCTCTGATGATGAACGGTTTAAGGTCAAGTTATGGCTACAGGGGTTGATGTCGGACTGTTTGCGCCATTACACCAGCAGGCTCATGGATGGTACAGGCTGATCGCAAGACAATGGACAGAAGGACTGCAAGCAAACAAATCAATGCCTGCTTTCTTACGTCTGCTACGATAGCATGTGAAAAAAAAAAAGACATTACCACCAAACTCTGCCGCTGCCCCATTCCTAAAAGCCCGCGTTCTCGTAGACGGTGCCTCACAAGAATGCTTAACGTATTCGTTTCAGCGCTGATAGTTAAGCCTACTTACCACCTTAAGACGCTTTGGGACCATGCCAGGAAGTTGCCTCTGTTCACGTCGAACGCGCTCGCCTATCTTAAGGTAAACACGAAATTTCTCAACTCGAGGTGGCAACTACCTCACTGCGCATTGCCTTCTTCGGAGCAAACGTTCTGAGCTCGCGCTAGCACGTGATAAACTGTACAGCAGTCACCGGCACTGACGTTGGTACTTGTCTGGCTTCAACACCATTGAAGGGCAGATGTGCGTCTCAGCTCGCTCGCAGGCTGGCGGAGTATGCGTTCGGGTGCCACATTTTCTGACGATACACTTCATTTTACATTTTTATCGGCCTTCGTTATTGGCTCGGACACCGCCGCGGATGGCCTACTCGCAGGACAGACGATAAGAAATGAAAAAAATAAAGGCATCTTACCAAAATACGGCGCCTTATGCTCTTGTTCAACGCGGAAGTCGCGTCATAATCTGACACTACGTACCGCTTTAGCGGTTCCCGCTGCGAACGCAGCGATAGGTGGCGGCCACGACATCATGTCATGTCCTGAGCGGTCGCTTTTGGTGCCTACAATCCGGGAACCGCAGTGCTTTCGAGATTAGTTTGCGTTACGGTACATTAGAATGGTCGCTTTCGAGCGCTCTAGAGCTGCTCCGGCGGAGCGGTTTGCATTCGGCTGTTCGAAATTGAGGGCTCGGAACATATTCGCCCTATTCATCCAGAGTGCTGTGCTCCAGCTAAGAGCGCTCGGGTATACGCTCTCAACTTCGAGCTGGGAGCGCCGCTATAGCGCGACCGAGATCCGACAGAATCTCGATCACGTGACCGCTCAGATTGCTCGGAGAGAGGCAGAACGTTCGGCTGTGGCCAGCTTTCTCCGGTTCCACTCTTCAGGACGCTCCGCATCGCTGCAAATCGATTTGGAGCACGGTAGCAACCAGTCGAATGTAGTCGTGCGCAATATGACAGGGAACACCGCATTAGCTTTTAGCCAACATTTACTCATGATCTGTGGATTCCAACGTCAGATGGTAATTCGGAACAATATAACTGAGTTTTCTTTCTCGTCAGACAATTAGCTTCACGGAAGACTTCTGCGAGGGACGTGTCTGTCTAGTCAGTACAGTTTTTTTAAAGTAAACGGCGTGTTCCCTTTAAGTTGCTCGAACTTTATCATTAGTCTGATCGAGCCGCCGCCAGGGGCCTGTGATGCGCAAAAGACCAATTAAAACGCGGCTTCGTCCGCAGGCAGACGAGCCGTCATTTGAGCAGCCACCGAGGTGAAGCTCGTTCTGGGGCCCTATTGTCGAATTGCCTTACAAGCTCCGCTTGGCTCAGCATGCCTACGCGGCGGAAACATTACGGTGCTCTGTAATAGCGCCCCCGGTTTCAGACTAGCGTCGCTTAGCAGAAGGACAGCCTAATATACACGCCGGCAACTTACAGTGTGGCGAAGTGAAACGACCCTTCAAATAATTTTCGTATAATCGTGCGGCGCCGAGCGGACGATTGTGGCGGTAACAGCGACGTGACAGTTGTCCGAGTCAATGACGAATGGAGCAAAGAATGTGGCAGAAATGACTTGCATCAATAAACAAATAAACAAACAAAAGAATACGGCACCACAGGAGGCATACGCACGATAAATGTAGCGGCCAACCTTAGAAGGCAGTACGGAGCTTGAAACTGACCGTATACGTTTGCGGAATCATTGCCGGTGGCGCCATCGTGTTCATGATGAGTGCAATCAAATTGCGCACAACTGCTACTTCAAATGACCAACTTTGTTTTACTTAGCCGCTAGTGCAAAGCTATTGTCAGGAACGTAAGCTTCCTGAACGCGAGTCGAAGGGTCCGAGGGAAATCTCGTCAGGGAAGCTTTGAAGAACATATCTGAGGAGGAGCAGATCCACAAGGTATGGCCGCTGTCGGAGTAACCACCACAGTGTCTACACTGCCTCACTCCGTGCCATGCCCTCACTCTAATTTTTCAGGAAACCCTGGTATCCCACCTCCGGGCCGTCTTGGAGCCATAAGGCACCGGACTAGGGGCTAAACTGAGACACTTATTCACCCTGTATCACGAAAGCATAGCGACTTTCTTTTTTGCTTTCTTTCGACGTGAACACTCCCGCAGCCAATAACACGCATCTAAATTTTTCTGGTTGATCAGAGTGCCGCCATCAAGGTTGATCAAGATCTCGCCATCAGTGCTGATGTTGCTGTCCATGCCTCCGGTCAATGAGGACATTGTGCAAACGGCAATGCGTGAACTATCGGGTCAAAACTGTACGTTTGAGTCGGAAATAAAGTAAAATATTAGGAGGCAACCTAGACGAATAAGGGTAAACGCCCGTAATAACGCATTGACCGAGCAATAAAGATTGTTCATTAGTACACGTATAGCTTATATTTAGTCTTCCGTCCATTGCCGTATGTCATGCTTTGCCATCTAGTCGACATGACGCAAACAGCTCCTTTACTGCGCGGCATTGGCTGTAATCACTCTTTCTGATTAGAAGCTAGGCGAGTGCGCCAGACGCTCTCATCGTATCTGGGTGTGAATAGCGGAATAAGTTGCGCATCTGTGTCGAAAAAAAAAATTTAATGTACGCGTACCACCTACGCGCATAAAATTTTCGGCAAAGCCCTACCATGCACAAGGGAAATCCCTAACTCAAGAAGGCAAGCGTAGTTTTTCTTTTTTTTTGGCACGTCCAAACATGGTTGGTAAAAATAAACAGGACATGACTAGACCATACCTAATACTGGAAAGTAATATTCAAAAGAAATTGTAAGACGCTAAACTTAATAGCAGTTTTACGACTGCATAGGCCTTGGCACAATTAAAAAAAGAAATACGGCAGAAGGCATGGCGTATAGCTCTTGATACGCAGGTGACCTGGGAATAACAGAGCCGTGGACGCAGTTTACGGTGAGTTACCTTTGCGCCACAAAACGCCAACCTTTCTTTTACCACCCATTTTGCCCCAGCCTCCTTGAGCAACAGAAATTCCTTTTCCTTTGGCGATTTCGCACTTAAATTATCACATCGTGACCGAGTTTCATTCCCTAACTAACAAGAACTTTTTCAACTTAACTTTTTTTGCTCGTGGCTTTAGCCAGTCATTACTGTCGTTCTAAAACAGCGGCGCTTTCAGTGCATCATTTACTTGGCACTATACCAGTATGGCGTGCTCGGGTCGACAAAATGTCCCTCTGATGAAAAAAAAAAAGAAAAAAAACCTGAACCCTGACCCTGAACCCCTGAACCCAAGGACCTGCGAGGATAATCTTGGCATAGTTTCGACGCGGCTGAATTCTCTTCGCGGCAGAGTGGTTCTGGCCATGTCTGCTGCGCATGCGTGAATCGGAAGAACGCGCTTCAGTCACAGCTGCCTGCTGTGTGAATTTGCTTGAGATCGCACGCGCACTTTTTTTTTCCCCCTCGTTCGTGTGTTTATGCAAGACTTGGTTCGTGTTTTGTTGTGTGTTGCGTGTTTTATAAGTGTGACAGACTCTAGGTGCCAGTATACAACCGGGGTAGCTTACGTTCGCCGAGAGCGCGGTTAAATGAAGGCAGGCGCCGGTCGACGAAACAAACCTGCGCGCGCACGTGACCTCGCTTCCACCAGAGGGCGTCGTTGATACAGGAAGTGCAAGAACAGCAGAAAGATTAAAAAAATATAACGGGCTTGGTTGCACTAATCACCTTGCAATCTCGAAAAGGATGCTGCAAAAGTTCATTCATCCCCCCAAAAAACCAGAGATAACGGCGATACGTGAGACGTCCTTATAGTAAAAGTAATGTCAAATGAATGAATGGTCACGAACTTTGACCCGTTTCGGCAGACCAGCGCTGGCACTGAATCCACCAAATCGCGAAACATAAGCGAGTGTTTTTGGCGCGAGATCCCAATGGCGAAACTCCTCCTGTTGTTCGTTTAAAGTTTGTTGCATGCGTCATTATTTTCGCGTTATTCAGACCACACCCTCCGGCGTATCGCTATACGATGCATGTACACTCCCATCGAAATGCATAGTGACCGCTGTGTTTACTGCAGTGGCGCCGCCTTCGCAAATTTTTGACAACAGTCGATGATATGGGCCATGGACGAATTTCGCCGCGTGGTCTGCTGTCCACATGCCACACGAGAACATTGTTGAGACGCATTGAAAAATCCTATTGCCGCGTTAAGTCCACCCGGCAAACGTTGACAAATGTTTGTAAAAGTGGCGCCCTATGTAGATTCAGGTGTTGGCGCGTTTTGGGCAGCCATTCTAGTCTACAGTACGCAGGAGGGTACGTTTAGGCAAGAACTACGTTGGCGCCGTGGTCGGTACTCATGAGAACTTGGAGCCTCATAGAAACAGACAGCTTTCTTGCGCACTTTTAATACAACGCAATAAGCCGAAGTCACGCAACGAAAGGAGCTTCATGAACACTCTATAACCACTTAACAATTTGATAGGCCCCGAAGCAGGCGCATCTTAGCTGTAGATTTAAACTTAGCTTTCAGTCAGATTTACGCAGAGTTTCGTGTCCGCCTCTCTTAGTAGTGTAGAGCCTTGTTCCTTTAATATGGATGAGAACCACAAAAAATCCACTTAATCGTGAAGTATATGACGTAGTGTTTTTGGCGCAAGAACCCAATTGCGAAGATGCTTATGTTTGTTAGAGTTTTCTGTACGCGTCATTAGAGTATGCCCAGGCGACTCTGGTATCTGGGTCATCACACACCGACAAAGAAATTCTCGAGTAAAAGTGCGCCACTGCTTTCTTTAAACATTCAAATCAATCAATTTCGCAGCAATGTAGGTTTTCATTATTTTGCATGTTTCGTAAACGTGAGCGTCGATGTCAAGGAACGCCGTTATCCCTAGTTATTTATTTATATTCATTACGTATCCTGGTCTCCGACTCATAGCGATTTAGGCAGCTTCGTAAGCTGCAAGTTCAGCAGAGAAACCCACAAAGAAAACAGAAGCAGCAGGCATAGTTTTTCTGGCAGTGCCAAAATGGCAAAGTGATCTCCAGCACTAAGCGGTGAATGACATTTGCTAAACATTTAGAGGGAAGCTCACGCCGTCACTACTATGCCTAAAACGTAGGCTGTGATCATCCTTGAGTGACCCCACAGCAAACGTTCTTACCCCCGTATTCAGAAATGCATATTAATTTGAAGCCAATGCTTGACTTGATTTAAACGACGCCTGTCATCAACGCGCCAGAAGAAACGCAATGAGCGCCTTCGGCGCGTTCGCACCAGGCGTCATTTATATCAAGTCAAGCATGAGCTTCCAGTTAAGTTGCATTTCTGAATACGAAGTTAATGAGAGAGACTGCCTCTAGCGAACGCCGGCGCTCTCTGGTGGCATCAGCGAAGTCACGTGCGCATGCGCGCGGAAAGTCGTCGCCGCGACAAGCACTCAGCCGACGCACTCCGCGAAGAACTCAGCCAACGAGGTGAAATGAACATCGCTAACTCGACTAACCATACAACAAACAAGTGTGTCTCGTCAACTATCATATAACGGTATGAATGGTTACACAAGCGAAAAATTGAACGCTCTTCGGTATAGTTTTAAGCTAAAACCTTCCTGAAGATCAAGAGGATATATAACCCTGGTCATGTTTTGAGCCACCGCGTGTTTCGTCTGGTTGAAATGTTCTCGTCGACGCGCTCTCTCTTCGTGGCGCTGCCGGCACAAAACGATGCCTGTGATTGGTCGTCGACAGAGTCACGTGCACCGGAAGCGGGGGTCGGTGCCCCCCGCTTTCTGAAACACCACTTCCGGCCAGCCTGGCCGCACAGCCGCGGTGTGTGTTGTGTTTGTCTTGGCACTCGTGCAAAGAAAAAAAAAAGGGGAGGGTGGCGAAGAGAGAAAGACAACTCAGTCACCTGTGCACAGGACACGTGATAAGAACAAAAAGTTCACACAGGAAGGCGTGGCACCAACACTGACGAAAGGACTGGTGAGTGGTATTGGGAGACGGAGGGCGGGACGAGTGACGTCGAAGCTGCTACGTAGATGAGATACGTCGGTGTCGAACGCCGCTACGTCGGCTTGGTATCACTCTCACATCCAAAAGCACACAGGGTGAAGAAAAAGAGAAGAGACACAAAAGAACACGCGCACTGACACACGTAAGAGTCCGTAGGGGGCGTGGCTTCGGTGACGTAATGGGGCCGCTCTCCCGAACGAAGTGCGTGGAGGGGGCGGCGGTCTTCGCGGTGATATGCTCGTAGGCAGCAACACAGGGCTGATGACAGCCGGCGCCATGTCTGGTCGATTACGTCACTTCCGCAAGTCCAACTGCGTCACTTACGCCCAGCCAGCTAGGGCAGACCGCAGTTCACCACTCCGTGGAATAGAGGGCACTTCGAAGTGCCAACTCGGTGTCGTGCAGCGATTTCATAAACAAACCACCGGCACGCGCGAATTGCATTATACAAAGTCTCTCCACTTGAACAATTCGATGATGCTTGTGAAAGGAGTCTCTTTGAAAGTGTTAAGATACAAAGATGTCGCGACGATCGAACGTCGACTTGCCGCTTCAGTCCACCATCTCGGCGCACGACAAGGTCGCGAGCACTACTAAGACTTGCTTTTTTTTTTGTTCTTTGAGCCGAGGTGCTGCGTCGATACACGCGTTCTTGTCGCTCCTGTGTGTTAGGGCAGTTGAAAAGCCTACGCGATATCTATCCAGATGAAACTCTCTCCCGCGCAAGGAGAACATGTACTCTCAATGCCCGCGTGATGGCGCATACGAAAAGGCCATGCCGGGACAACAACGTGCAGTAGTGTCCTGTAACCGACGCCATGATTCGGTGTCTGGTGCTTCATTATGAACGGCGGCTTGCCATCGATGAAACCTGAGTGAGTATCGGTTTGTAGCCATTCAAATTTACTCAAATAAAAGCAGTAACATGACAGAATGAAATTTCTTTTCTGGTATTGTACTTCGTTATTCTTCAACTTCGAGTGCACGGGTATAAATTGTTTACTAACTGATCGAATTGCGGCAAATATGTTGGATACGGGACACTACTGAACGCGTTGATGACTTTAAAAACCTACTACCACGGATGAAAACAAGATCAATGTAATAAAGACGGTTCACTGGTGCCTGAGTATGAGATCTGTGCTTTAAGCATCAGTGCTTACGTAATCCCTTCGGTGGGGTTTACACAGTCAAGGAGGGAATCGTGATTTGTAAACTAAGCAGGAATATTGATACCATTGGTGATTGATACCTGGGATGAGTATAAGCAGTTTGAGAACGGGCTGAACATTTGTCTCACGTAAGGGCTGCTTGCAGAGATTGAGGGGAGGAGATCGAAGCCAGCACCACTGTGTCGCGTAAAACCCTGTGATACCAGGACACCGATTCATGCGCCTCATGCCGCCTTCCCACGGCCATGTGGTGAGCGATGCCGCGTAGATGATTAGCTGAAGGGAATAAAAATGATTTGGCGCGAGAAGTCCAGAGAAGTCCAGTGCCCTCAAGTTCTACGTACGTCACCCTTTCCGGCCAAATTGTGGCTAATTTTCACCGTTGCAGATTAAATCTTCCAGAGCCACCTTTACATCGCTGAATCGTTTCTGCGTGCACCGCATGTCGTCTCTCAATCAATGATCACGGTGCTCTAATATGACATATCCAGTTATTTTTGAAACTTAGTGTGCCTTAAAATACTAGCTTCGCCAGGACGTGAAGTACTTCGCGCATTCCTGGAGCCGAAATTTCATGTGAATTCCTTTAGTCTGCTTCTACCGAACAAGCTAAAAAAAATGTCGTCAGCCTCTGATTTTTCACTCAAATAGGAAGGAGCGGAACAACAGGAAAGGAGCGACTCCCAAATCGCGCATTATGAGGCGGCATGTCTAAGAACTAGTAGCTTACGCAATACATGGGCTTCGAGATCAGATAGTGCAGGTGCGGTCTCTGAGGCCATGTCATGAACCGGAGCCTTGGTCACCCAACATGAGCCTGGGAGGCTCGGCGCCATTCCGTTTTCGCTCGCGTTCCCACTGAGCTTTATACTGAGCTAGGAGCTGCTTTCATTTTAGTAATTCTTAAGAACGAACCAACACCTTTTCTCGCGCAGGCGGTCGTTAGTAGGAGCTGTCATCCAGAGTGCAGTCATCTAGTAGATTGCTACGTTCAGTGCGAAGTCAGCAATGCATTTCGTTATGATTCCTGCCAACAGTAAAGAGGGTGTTATTCTTTCTTTCGCAAATAGGGGGTGCGAGTGCCGAAATTCGGATTCACATACACGATGGTTTTGTGCGGCTCGTTAGGAGAGAGCTTGAGCCAGAGTTGGTGGCCTTGCTGTGGTTCGGTAGGTTTGGTGCTTTCTTTTCTTCCTGCGAATTCTCTTTATTTTGAAAGGGCCTAAATTACACGCTACGTTGCTTCTTATTGTGCAAGTTGCGGATATGAATATCATATCATAAAATGGAATGACTCTCCCTATAGTGACAAAGCCATCAGAATACCTTTCGTGATCGTAGCCAACACATATGCGGGAATAGTTAGCTTGTGGCTTGATTTGACCGTACTTAGGCTTGATAGCACGTGCTATCTTCGACTAAGTGTTTCCTAACCTCTTATCGCTGTCTTTAGTCTCGATAAGAGTACAGAGACGCCGTATACAGCCAGTACGACCATGAGGAGTGCTCCTGGCCGACAGCCAAATCTCGATATGTTAAAGCGCTCCGTTGTGTGTGCCCTGCAAGCGACACAAGGACCTGTGGATGGTGGAACGTGTCCGATGTTCATTTTCCGTCACAATGACAAGACGGCAGCACCACTTAATTTTATACTCGTCTTGTAATTTACTATCACTGTGTTTGTACAAGTCGGCATGATTCTTGTAGCTACTAATACGTCCTCCCCACATATGATGCATCGTGCATTGAGCCAAACAAAAGCACATTGGACAGTATGTTTTTCAGTACATGACTAAATTAGGCACTTGAACCAATGTCTGCGTACTCCCTCTCTCTCTTTCTCTAAGCACTCACACCCTTGGCAGTTCATAGCTAAGCCTGGAAAAGTCTTCCCTACCATTTCCTTGAAACGTGAGCCCATTGGACATTCTACACGTAGCATTCTACGATGACTACAAACCAACAGATCATCTGAGCTGAGAGAATTCTGACCACAAGCCTTCCGTGAAGCAATCACAGAAACTCGTCACGGCGTCATCTTCATTGGCACCCGGCCTCAACTCTTTCCTCTCCTTCACTGCTAGCGCAGGGGACTCAAGTTTCCTACACACGAGCGTCCATTATTTGCAATACGTGGAGCAGAACGAAGGGTTTTCGATAAACGAGCATCGCCCGCTGTACACAGTGCCGCCTCCGCAACGAAGAGTGAGTGAGTGATTGCTGGTCGTCGTCTTCGAGTCGACAACGATGAGGAGAAAAGAAGACTGACCGCGAGCGCTACACCTACAGCGGGCAACAACCTCAGACCGGCGTGGTCCGGCGCAGCGTCTCGAACGAGAACTCGCGCGAGTACTCGCGCGTCAGGTTGTCGGCCGTGGTGGAGACGGTGTTGCAGGTCGTGTCCCTCGAGAAAGGCGGGAAGTTGTAGTACGACAGGTCCCTCATCGACTCCGACGCCGGCAGGCGCGGTCTGCCGCCGCCTTGCTGGTGGTGCTGGTGGTGGTGAAGCCTCGAGGAGCCCGGGGGCGACGGGGGCTCGAACGCCAGCGAGCTCGGCTCGGAGCCCGTGTGCTGCTGGTGGTAGGAGTGGTGCCTCCGGGCCGACGTGCTCCGGCCGGGCGCCGTGGGAGGCGGGGAAGACGAGTGGGGCAGCAGGCGCTGGCTCGCCGTCGAGGCGTGTCTCTGCAGCGGCTGCTGGTACCGCCGGCAGCCCGGCAGGTGGTCGACGGGCTTGAGCCGGTCGAGCTTCTTCCTCAGCTGCTGCTGGTAGCGGTGGATGCAGAGGAAGATGGAGAAGGTGCCCGCCAGCTCGCACGACATGAGCCCCGTGACGGCCAGCAGGAACGAGTAGCCGTAGCTGTAGGTGAACAGGGGTTCCTGGAAGGAAGACTTGGGCCGCAGCTTGGAGCCCACCTCGGCCTTGAAGGTCGAGATGTAGATCACCATGCCCACCAGGATCATGAGCCCTGCGACAGATGGGAACAGTCTCGAGCGACGCACGATGAGCGCATCGGGGCACAACAGCCCTTCCGACGACCTCCAAAAGTGAACCCTTCTTTCAGTGGAACCGTATACCGCAACAGATACAAGAACAGTACAGCTATAACAGTAATTCAAAGCATGTATCGTGTGAAGCAATCGATCATTTCCCAACTCTCAAACCCAAATCTCCATTGACAGCCGGAGGTGCCTTCTGCCCGTGATTCTCTACGCTATCTTTGAAACCTTTGTCGTCATCAAAGTAGAAAGATATGCTTGGACCGTGGAGATATATGCGGGTCTCTAATCGAGGTATTGTCGGCAGGTCTCTGATGTGTGGGGTTGATAAGATGCTCCACACCTGGTGCCAGGGCCGCAAGTGATGCTGGCTACCACTTCCAGGGATAATACAGAACGCATGAACTCAAAATACCCAAGTAAGTTGGCTTGAAGGCTGCCGCCACCGGTAGGCTAATGGTAAAAGCACCGCACGTGTCAAACGGGGACGATCTGGATGTGGCTCCCACCTATGGCAAGTTGTCTTTTCGTCCACTTCTATATTATTCAAAACAGTCTAATTATCTTCTTATATTATATATTATTATATATCTTAATATTTATACAATTAAATGTAAATGAACAGTTAGTTATGCTTTACCTGGCTTAATTGTCTGTTTGCTTCACGTGGTTGTAATAATGCAGAGGTGTCGCTTGTTCTGCCTCTCGGCTTGCACTGAGAGATGAGTTTCAAAGCTTAATTGCGTAGTAATCACAAACCTGTTGCGAATCGAATAGCTAGAATAGAATAGACGACAGAAACAGCGTCGTGTAAACACCAGCTTTCAACATGCACCAACCAGCTCCATGCCGCGCACTCCATCACCGACTACGCACTTTACCGCGTATCACCTGTGCCATCTCTCGAACCTGGCACGTGTCCTCGTCAAACCTGGGCATTTCGTGCCACGAACATTCTCGCGATGCACACACAAATCGTTTATGGATATCAGTTGCTGTAATACTGGTACCTTCAAACTGATAATTCTTTCAGCGACACACAAGTGAAAAAATCATGCAACTGCTTGGTCGCGCAAAGTGACATGATGCTGTGCCATTCAAGCGCCTCCAAGCCATCATTTACAATACTCTAGTCCGTTAATTTCCAACCATCAGCTTCACTTCTCGTTTAATATCCAAGCAGCACAACCCCAAACTATTCGTCTCCGTCAGCACTCACAGTACTGCTCAACCGGCTGCGCGTACAGTTGTCATCGCTGGTTTGGAGAAAAAAAAAACAACAACCTCAGGCTTCTGGGTGTCGTACGACATGCTTTTCTTTTTTCATAAGCTGTGCCTAAGTAATATCCGGTGTACCTGCCAGCGGTTCCCGGTCTTCCTCTTGGTCTGACACGAAAAATATGCGCACAGTGAAAACATTTCTAAATTTCAGAAATTACGGATGTCCCTGGACAGGCGCACCTTCAACGTTCTGTATTTTTTACACGTCGAGTGTAGCGGCATCCATTCACACAGCCGCCTAAATTCAAGTCTGCATTTTCCGCGCACCACTCGTGCGCACAAGCGTGCCCACACACAAGGTCGCCTGCAGACTTCGTGGTAGGGCTTGTCGAATGCGCATCGCTTCGCAACTGACCGGAGAGTATGAATGCGATGCCTCCAGCAAAGGTGAGCACGCGTCCGCGCCGAAACAGGTGGCCCAGGAAGCACAGCAGCTCCCCCACCACCAGCACCAGGGCGCTGATCAGGATGAAGGCCGAGGCACGCTTCACCGCGTCTGCGAACACGACACACAAGACATGAGCATCGGTTACATGAAATTGACACGAGCGATCGAGTCGCAAGTCGAGCTGACACAGCCGGACCTGAGCGAATTCGCATACGTCTTACCAAGTGGGCCGGGTGAGTGAAAAGGCGGCGTTGACAGAACTCGCCTCGGCGCTAGCTAGGCCCGACCAAAAAGCTTTTACCCAAACCCGACGACCGGTTTTTTGTCAGACAAGTAGACTCGAGCCGACTTTATTTGGTTCGTGTAAACCTAGCTACAACCTGGTCATCCCGACTCGACATACTACGGAGTCACCGTTACGATGGTCTGAAATGCGTATGCATGAATGCATTTGTAGTACGCCTCACAAGCCATGTGCACTACAGCGAATGCTGAGTATCGTATTAGCCACTCGCAAACGAAATCCGGCTGTGTTCTTCAAAGAAGAAAGGATGAGTCGCCCTTTGTGCGCTACTGATCCTGCCCAGACGTTTTCGTTCAGCAGGCGTCGTGAAGATCAGCGGCGGACAATGGAAGAGCGCTTACTCTGGCTCTGTCTTCCGGTTGGCACAGGTGACGTACGGGTTTTTCGACAGAGTACACAGTTGGCGAGATGCAGTACAGTGCGGTTATCACGGCGAAAACATACATACCACTCTGTTTGGATAAAAGTACAGAACGACGAGGGTGCTAAAGCCAGTAAAGATAACGCGTGTACATTCTTTTCCCAGAGCATCCATAACAACATGATAACTAAATTATAGTTAATTTCGTGTTTTATTACTTCTAAATGAGCGCTTCAGGAGTGTGAATATAATTAAATATGGGAATTCCTTCCACAGTAGTACGCCTTCATAGCCTCCTCAAACAGCATTTACCCTGTAAAGCGTGCTTTGTAGCACTAAGACTCTTTATGAGGGCAAGCCAATCACGAGGCTCAGTGTGCATATGTAGATTTCGAAAATTTTCCTTGCGCAATATCAGTGACTTATGTTAGTCATTAAATGATGCAGTGAAATGTTGTTTCAAGTTCTGAATACTTATAGCTGTTTAGCAATACCGGGATCTTTGACAAATTTGACTAAACTTGAACAGCCACCATGTCTCATCGGCTACCACACATGTTTATAATGTACTATAGAACCAGAAGTTTCTTATGACGGTAGTGCCTCTCTAAACTATCAATGTACACTTCGCGGCTTTATTTTAATTGTGCAAAATTGATCTGCCATCTCACCCTTTAAAGCAGGTGCAAACATGAAATGGCTCTTTTAAAGTCACGGTCAACGTGCTCTCATTAGTGTATATCTTAGCCTAAATCATCTGAATACTGACATTATTCTTTCGCGCTGTGACAAGGCAGGATTTACAATCACTCTTGGTAGACTGCAAATCGCCTCAATAGATTCAGATGATTTACATTAGACTGTACATTACCGTCCGGAAACGCACGAAATTCCAGTGTCACTTCGCAGACGATAATTTCGAGCAGCGATACCTGCACATTATTTTGAACAGCAGCTTAACTTTGCAAATTGTGTTTGCCTGAGCTCGTCGGATGCACATTGCAAGAAAAAAGTTTTCTGCATAAAGAGGTTGTCTACGATATATATTTGTCACACAGCCTATGATACACAGAAAGCCGGGCTGTGTATACGCTAAGAGAGAACGTGCAGCATCCATAGAAGGCGTCAGTGCAGATGTCGTTTCAATTACGAAAGTTCTGATGGTGGCTGGACAGTCTCGTACTTACAAGGTATTGCCATCGTTGAGTCGTTGGGATCAGGACTGTACTCCTCCTTTGGAAAGTAGTCGATCATCACACAATTCATATCCGATTTACCGGCTGCGAAAGCAAGATAGAAAACGTTGTACAGGTTAGAACATAATTCTACTGGAGACTGACAAAACGCGACATTACTTCTATCTAAGAATACAGACTGTATGATACAGTTTGCTTGTACAGAGTAACAATAAGAACATGCATCAAAACCCGAGAGAAATTAAGACGTTCATATAAGCTAAAGGTTCTTGCAGTTCACCCCTAGCGATGTACAGTGAGGCAGAGGCATTTAGTGCGGAAGACTAGGAGGAATTGTTTGAAGTTAAACGTCTTCAATACCATAGTTTTTCTGTTGTCTGTTTGGGGGAGGGAGAGAGTACTGCGCATTGCAGTTTGAACTAAAAGGCTACTGTTGCTGAGACGTTTGAGCTTTTTCTTTGCAGTTCTTTTCTTTGTATTCACCAGTGTTAGGTTTTTTAACATCTGTGACAAATTTTGTGCTGTCACTATTATCTAATCAACTAAATAAATAAAGGAACAAAATAAAGAACATCGCATAAAAGCAGGAACACAAGAATGAAGAATACACGCCTTTTCCTAAGGCTCTATCAGATTATTTATTCCAGACAGACCGCAAAACTTTTGTAAATTGAGGCCTACATACTTGCACGTTACAAAAAAAAGATCAAGTACACGTGTGGTGAAGTTAGAAACTGGAATTCCTGAGAAACTTGTTGTGCGTGAGCAATGACTTAATAAAGAAAAAAATCCCCGAGGCAAAGTCCTGCAGGTTTGTCGAAATCCCAGGCACACATGTAACAATGTGCAGTGTGCCCTCTTCGCAAAGTTAGTAGCAAGCAAATGCACGGGTATGTTGAAATGACTGCTAACCCCATAGGAGGAAATGCGAATGAAAAAAGAAAAATGTAGAAAGAGAGCACCCATTACGCCTGATTGCTGAAACCGGTCTTGGCAGTATTACCACGTACTTGGAATAACATAACGCATTGATGCTGAACAGGTCACACACCAATATATATATATATATATATATATATATATATATATATATATATATATATATATATATATATATATATATATATATATATATATATATATATATATATATATATACCTACTTACGCTCAATCACACCAGTGGAGTCGCGAATGTGTAGACGTAAATACACCTTTATTGCAGTTGCAGGCCGTTCAAGTGAACGTACATGTACTTTACCGTTATTATGCGGGTAGGTAGACGTTCTCATTATTACTTTCCTAAAAAAAGATATAATGTGAAAAACAAATGAAGGGCAGCTAACCAAAAAAGTGTGCTGTTGCCTACCCTACAAAGGAGAAAAAGGAGGAGGAAACGGGAACATGAGACAAAAAGGAAAGTTTCTTGAACACATGCGCGCACGAGGAAAGTGTCACGTAATCAAAGGCGATCACACTGTTGCACTGCCAAGACAACCTTCGCTGTTGATTATCCATACCGTAAAATATGTATGAACGAATGAAATAACATTCGTAGACGAAAGGAATGAATGAATATAAATATGCAAAACGAATGAAGACAGAAGGAAAGAATGCAAGGCAAAATGACGAAACAGGAGAGCGAAGAAAAAAGGGACAAAAGGAAGCAAGCAGGAAAAGAAAGAAGCAAAAAGAGAAATAAAAGGAAATAAGGGCGAAATGAAGGAGGCAGAAATAGAAGATAAGGTAAGGAAACAATCAAGGAAAATGAAACAATGATGGGAGGATTGAAGGGAAGAGAGGGAAAGAAAGAATGAATTATGGAAGCAAGCAAACAAGCAAGCAAGGAAAGAAAGAAGGAAGGAAGGGACGAACAAGTGGACAACTCCAGCGACGAGGAGGTCGACAACCGTCTAACGCAAACAGCGTTTGCTGCCACAGGGACCTCCTCCCCCTTCTGGCTTCCTTCGGCCAACTCTCTTTATTGGGCAATTTAGAAGAGAAAGAAGAGGGGAGAGGAGGGCGTAATAGATTGGACCGACCATCTGTTGACGGGGGCCTCTCTCCCTCAGGAGCAGGAGGACCAGAGGGAGAGGGCATCGGCGGAAACGCCCGCGTGCCCGAACGAGCGCCGAGGCGTCCTCGCATCTGGCGAGGCACGCCGCTTGCTGCTTTGCGGCTGGCCACTTTGGCCACGCGCCCGCTTATTAATGAAACTTCACGATCAGGTGCGGCCAAGGCGAGGGAAAGGGAGCGTGGGGAAATAGGTGAGGACGAGGAGGAGGCAAGCGCATCCCTAGGCGCATTTCTCTCTCCCTCCCTCCCATCGCTGCGCGCAGGCGTCGAGCGTTGACTGCATTTGGGGAGCTCGGCAAGCGGTCGCGCATGCGCTGTGCCCAGCCCACGGACGCAGATGCAAAAAAGCGGGAAAGCCGGCGTGCCGGCAGGCGCGGCATCTGCGGCGCCACCGCTGAGCCTGCTTTCTCCGAGCAACGGGACGGCAACGCTGCACCACAAATTGTAGGTAGTGCTCGTGGAAGTTGGAAGCAGAAGTAACATAACATGCAGTGCGGTGTGCTGCGCAATCACATCTGCAGGTTTCTGCAGTATTGATATGCTTATACAGTATGATGTTCTCAATGCCTAATCCATGAAACGTTTTGTTTAACTAGAGATATTTAGATGACAAATACAATAAAATTCTACCAGTGCTAACCTACAGGGAGGGTACTTGAAGTAGAATAGAAGTTCGAGAAGCAGCGAAGGAGAGGGTAACGCGCACTGGAACGAGAAATGATAGGTGCAACATTGACGCGCAGCAAGTCAATGGGGCAGATTAGAGAGCAAACGGTAGTAGCCGATATTCTATATTAAATTGAGGGGCACAAATGGAGTTGCGCGGGCTATGTGATGCGTAAAGCTGGGAACCGGTGATTTGTTACAGTAAGCGAATAGATGCCAAGGGAAACGAAGTCGACAACTACCGCTCTGGAACTTCCACGGACTGCCCACAACCGTCCGAGTTTCTGATAATCCATCACAGATGCGGAGAAGCCTTACATCCGTTCCTATTAACTCAGCTTCCACTCCAAGTTAATTGGCGCTCCCACATGAACTCGGGCCCTTTCACACGACTACATTGGATAGTTCATGCAAGCACCAGAAATGTCGGTAATGACAGTCACATTCATGGTTTGGGATATTCACAGCTCCGCCTCGTGGTATCATATGGAGCGCTTGAACCGCCCACTCTGTGCACATCGTTTCAGAGGGCAACAGTAATAGCTAAGCAATGAAGGCGTTCACATCAACCTCCCGCTATGCTCGTGAGAACGCTTACCAAAATCAGAATTGAGCTTTCTCTCTATGTTACCTGCACAGCAGAGCTTGACGAGGAGACGAGTTTAACCCAACTAAGTATAGCATATAAAAAAAGAGCAGTGGTTCATTAATTCACTCACTGCTTCAGTAAGTGTCGGTCTTCCTTCACTCACTCTGGTCACTCACTCACGCACCGTGTTCCATATGACAGTTGCGGTTGTCACTGATAGGATGGACTCTTTTAAGGGACATTCGCGACGTCAACGGTTAGACACTGACAAGTACCAGGAGCTTAAAGCTGATAAGCAACTGAAGTCATGTTATTTGACAGCAGCTTTTCACAAAACTTAAAAAAAGCAGGAATAATGCTTGCTAGCTCCAACCCACTCGCTCTCTCGCTCGCCTGCTCGCTCACTCTCTCACATCCACTTCACTAGCTCACTCAACCACTCACATCAACTTCCCTAACCTTTACTCATTCATACCCACTCCACTATCTCACGCTCAATCCCTGACTTCACTAAATCAAACACACTCACCCACTCATTCACTTCCACTTCACTAAATCACACTCACTCACATCTGCTTAACTACCTCCCGCTCACTCGCTCACTCGCTCGCTCGCTCGCTCGCTCGCTCACTCACTCACTCACTCACTCACTCACTCACTCACTCACTCACTCACTCACTCACTCACTCACTCACTCACTCACTCACTCACTCACTCACTCACTCACTCACTCACTCACTCACTCACTCACTCACTCACTCACTCACTCACTCACTCACTCACTCACTCACTCACTCACTCACTCACTCACTCACTCACTCACTCACTCACTCACTCACTCACTCACTCACTCACTCACTCACTCACTCACTCACTCACTCACTCACTCACTCACTCACTCACTCACTCACTCACTCACTCACTCACTCACTCACTCACTCACTCACTCACTCACTCACTCACTCACTCACTCACTCACTCACTCACTCACTCACTCACTCACTCACTCACTCACTCACTCACTCACTCACTCACTCACTCACTCACTCACTCACTCACTCACTCACTCACTCACTCACTCACTCACTCACTCGCAGCTCTCCTTATCGGTCGTTCTCTCGCTCTGTTTTCCAGTGCAATAAAGAAACAGGGGGAGCGAAAATCTCGCGGGAAAGCACGAAGCCGTACACTCGTCGCCTAAACTTGTTAGGCTAAAGTGCGCATTCCTGCAAACACCGCGCCCACGACGCCGCCACCGCACTGGCAGCAGCAGCAGCGCCAGCCCCGTCATGGAGTCGCGGCGGGTCGACACACGCCTCCACGGAATCTCGTTGGCTGCAGCGAGAGCCGAGCTTTTAATTGCCGCCATCAGTTATGCGCACAGCCTGGCTTCCTTGCCTGCCCTTTTGTCTTTATTTTTTTCCCCTTCTCACAGGTCTCTGCAGCAGAGACGGTGCTCTGAAGCGAACGATGCCGATGCACTGTGATGAGGGCCGTTCCTTTAAAAGCTTACTTTGCTAGTCTGTAGAAGCTGTACCACCAGCAATCCATAAATTTTTATAGAGTGCACATAGATAACTTTGATAGGCTATGTCAAGGCAATATACGGTCCATAGATATCTAGCAAACCTGAATTCCACACGGGGCCTTGAGTGCATAAACTGCGAAGGAAAGCCCGCCGAACGTTGGACCTTACACTTTCAAGTAATTATCGTGCGTGAGTAGTGCACAGGGTTTGTAGGATGGTGAATCAGCAATGAATCAATTTGATAATCCTATTTCTAGTGTGCATAGAATGCTTGGCCATGGCGTAACGCTTCGTTGCAGTGATCTACTCAAAAAGCCTTGATAGCACTTAATATTGAAAGTGATATTGCATCCATGTACTTGAAACACGCTCTGTGTGTTTCCTGCGTTCTGTGTGCAAAGGGGTTCTGTGTTCTGCGTAACTATGCATTTGCAAGCGCTTTATTCCCGGACACCCTTTAACATCATCTGATGTGATGGTCCTTTGATCAAAGAACAAATAGTGGTTTATGGAAAAGTTGGCGAGAGAGTAGTTGCCAACATTTTGAGTTTCATCCAACTAAATCAATCGATCAAGCACAAACTGCGTACAGACTGCGTAAATATTGATACAAATGTAAAGAAGTCTACTAAGTTGTCCACAGGCAGTATACTGAAACCTACCAACTTATTTCCACTATAGGAGTTAGTGTGTATCTGCGAACACCTTCTACCCGCCGTAATATTACACTACGCATGTGGCCGCTAACGCCAACCAGCAGAAGGGTCCCCGCCAGTTCGTCCCAGTGGCGTAGAAATGGAGGTCATCAACGCGGAACCATAAGAGAACGTGAATAATTACGCTAGATATTAGCACGGACGTGAACAGACACAACAAGGAAAAAATAAAATGCTGGACACTGTGGCGCGTTCATCGACGTCCTGTTATTTTTTCGTTTCGAGTTCCCGCTGCTGTGCCTTTATCACTTTTGAAGCTTGCAGAGTTCATCCAGCGAAACACGTACAAACATCTTGCACGTTCCTTTCAGGGCGCATATTGATTCTGTCCATCCAAAGTTTAGTTTCAACCCCATTTCTTGCCCATCGTTAGAATCACGAAACGCGTGCAATTGCCCAACAAATTAGGAAATTTCATTTCTTCGGCGAGCTTCGTCAAGTTAACAGAATGTGGACTCCGTGCGAGAAATCTCCGCAGGTACGACAGATATTAGAACATCCCTTATTTCGCGTCTAGCATACCTGCGAGTAATCTATTCAGCGATATGAAGAACTTGTCTGACCTACAATATCGTGAAATGCAATGAAAGAATTGAACCCGCTATATGATGACATACTGACACTGTGAGCGTACATTAGCCGTCTAACTTCAAATGCGTCTTACTCAAAACCCCCTGCACCCGTTATTCAAACTTGCTGCACAGGTCTAACCATAAGTGCAAGATGTTCAGGCACGTTTCAAATATCATTATTTGGATCAGCACTTCTGCGTTTGATGCAATGTCCTGGTGCAAACCATTGTGTACACAGCGCCTGAAGGGTGTATTTCTCTTAATAACTACAGGGTTACTTTTTTTTCAAGATCATTTTTCAACAACAGAGCCACTGCCATGGTCGTGATTGTAATTACGAAGCTATTTGGCACCTCAGAGTAATGGCATAACACAACACGTAACGCATTACAGCTAACCGAAAAATTTTGCTAGCTACGCCT
This sequence comes from Dermacentor albipictus, assembly GCF_038994185.2. Taxonomy (NCBI): domain Eukaryota; kingdom Metazoa; phylum Arthropoda; class Arachnida; order Ixodida; family Ixodidae; genus Dermacentor; species Dermacentor albipictus. The sequence continues at coordinate 126,296,831 of NC_091828.1, forward strand.
TGCTCTTTACTTCTCTCTCTTCTTTATTATTTTTTCAGTCTAACATGTTACCTAACAATGAGGTTGCCATGGAAATCACTCTGTCCGACAAACATGGCGTGTGCCTGCATAATTAAGGGGGAGGGCGCAAAAGTGCGTTTGCCAGCGTCATCAAAGCAGGCATGGGAACGCCGCTTTTCTTATATTCAATGCTGCAAATACAGCTAACAAATAAAAGCAGAGCATTTAGCAAAGGAGAAAACGAGGAAGCTTAGAAGGAAAGAAAGAACAAAACAAGGACAATCAAGTGCAACAAGGAAGAAACAGAAAATATTGTAATCGCCAATGGATAATAAAAAAAAAAACAAGAGGCAAAAAGAAAGCAGGAACGAAGGCGATTGATGGAATGTGCAACGAAAGAAGAATAGAAAGAACAGAACAAATAAAGTAATGGTATTACTTCATTTGTTCCATTCTTTCTAGACTTTCTTTACCCGCTGTGGTTGCTCAGTGGCTATGGTGTTGGGCGGCTGAGCACGGGGTCGCGGGATCGAATCGCGGCCACGGCGGCCGCATTTCGATGGGGGCGAAATGCGGAAACACCCGTGTGCTTAGATTTAGGTGCACGTTAAAGAACCCCAGGTGGTCGAAATTTCCGGAGTCTTCCACTACGGTGTGCCTCATAATCAGATATTGGTTTTGGCACGTAAAACCCCATAATTTAATTTTTATTTTTTTTTGTATCCTTTTTTTCTTTCTTTCTACATAGTGCTTCCTTTCTTTCTTCACATACATAGGATGAAAAAAAGGGAGAGGAAATTTCAGAAATGACAACGTGAACGAAAGAAAGAAAGGAGTATGGTATAAGACGGAGGACGTGAGAAGGAGGAAATAAATGATGAAAAAGAAACGAAATATGGAAAGATAGAAACAAGGAAACAAACAAGAAAGAATATTAAACAGAAAAAGCCGGTAAGATAGAAAGAGGAGAACAAAGAGAGACATGTACAGGAAAAGAAGTATGGAAAGAAAGAAAGAGAGAGAGAGAGGCCATGAGAAGCAAATATATATAGCTAAACAAAGAAATATGAAAATAAATAGAAAAAGTATAAGGAACGCAAAATGGAAGGAAAGAAAGAGAGAGAAAAAAAGAAAGATGAAAGTAAATAAAGTAGGAAGCTTGGAAGGAAAGAAAGGGAAAGTTGCGTAACGACAGATTTCGTTGCGTCGCATGCTGCCGGTGTCCTCCCGTCGCGTATTTTTCCTTTTGCACAGCGTCACAGCCGCGTAGGGTCCCGAGTGCGCGTACCGGCGGCCACGACCGGTGGCGAGGAACTCTGGTGGCGACACAAAATGGACGCAGCTCAGGTCGAAACGTCCCGTGGGCCTCCCATTTGACATCGCACTCCGGGATCTCTCCACTCCACCCCCACCGTGTCTTTCGTCTACCTCTTTGCTTTACCTTTGCCTCCTGCTCGCACTTTTGCTGCCGTGCGCGGTGCTTTTGCATACGCGCACCTCTGCGCGATAAGCGGCACACTAGGACGAAGGTAGGTAGGGGAGCCTAAATGGCAGGAACTTTGGACACTGCTGTACACAACGAAGTTCGCAGGCATTAGCTCTGTGGAGTATACGTTCCTCCGGGTCACGCGCACGGCGCTAATAATGCGAGGACTACCGTGTGCTTAGCATCAGGCGCAGGTTGAAAAAGAAAAAAGCCCTACGTGGTCAAAAATTGATCACCCGCCGTGGTGGCTCCGTGGCTATGGCGTCTCTGCTGCAGGTCTCAACGTCGCCGGTTCGATTCCCAGCGGGAGAAGCGGCCCATTTCGATGGAGGTGGGATGAAAAAAAAAGGAGAGAGAGAGAGAGAGAGAGAAGGAGAAAAAATAAAACGCTCTCGTACCTAGATTTAGGGGCATGTTAAAGAACCCCAGGTGGTAGAAATTAATCTGAAGCCCTCCACAACGAAGTCTCTTATAGCCCCGTTGGTGTGGGATACTGAAATCAATCAGTCAATCAATCAATGAAAAATTACTCCCAAGCCCCTAAATCGGTGTCACTCATACTTAGCACGTTCGTCACTTAACGAACCAATATCTATCTATCTATCTATCTATCTATCTATCTATCTATCTATCTATCTATCTATCTATCTATCTATCTATCTATCTATCTATCTATCTATCTATCTATCTATCTATCTATCTATCTATCTATCTATCTATCTATCTATCTATCTATCTATCTATCTATCTATCTATCTATCTATCTATCTATCTATCTATCTATCTATCTATCTATCTATCTATCTATCTATCTATCTATCTATCTATCTATCTATCTATCTATCTATCTATCTATCTATCTATCTATCTATCTATCTATCTATCTATCTATCTATCTATCTATCTATCTATCTATCTATCTATCTATCTATCTATCTATCTATCTATCTATCTATCTATCTCATCTTATTAATTTATCTAAATGGCGTTTAGGGTACCAAGCGCCATTTCGAGCATAACATGTGAGAAGGGACGAGAAATAGTAAAAATATCCTAACCAACAGTGTGGTAAAACTCTGTAGCGCTCTCACAAAATTATGACTGAAATATAAATAACTTGTAACGTGTGACGTAACTACACGGCATGATGTAAAATGACCTTGCCGAAAGCAATTCTGAGCAGATCAACCATGACCCATGCAAGGATTTCGAATGTGAACGTCGTCTCAGTAGCACGGTCGCAAGTATGTAATGGAGAGTAGTGGGTTGTGGGTGACATCTGAACAGGTTGTGTCTCTGCGTATAGGTTTACCTCCTTTTTTTTCTTAATGAAGTGATTACGAAAAGGTCGTAATGGCGTTGACCTAACAGAAGGGCGCGGGTCAAGTCGGCGGGGATGCTCGGACGTTAGCCAGCGAAGAGCCTCATCACACCGACATCAAGCCGTGGCAACGGCCGGGGCCTCAGGTTTAATGTCCGCACCGACCTCTCATCCGAAGCAAGTTGAGCGAAGGCGACAAGAAAGCAAAAAAAAAATTAGGATGCGAAACTTAAAGTAGACACACAGAGGCAGTCTGCGTTGGAGTTCTGCGTTAAGATACGCGCAACCATGACGACAGAGGCAAATGGCCGGACATTTCGAAACAGTCGCAGATAAGGGCAGCGCAGAGGTTGAGGCCGTGAGGACGCGCCTACAGCTTGGGAAGTAGGCTCATGGCTACAAATTTAGCGCAGGTCGCTACTCGCCTATCCACAAACCTAGAAATCTTAAACACGGTACAAAATATAACACGGTAATAAGTGCTGTTGTCATCCAGCATACAGCGGCAACTTTTTCATTCTTCGTGATAATGCGTTGCTCGGGTGTTGTTAACAACGTATTGCAAGTGGTTGCCAAAAATTAACGCGCTGTTCTGCCATCTATTTTAATACTGAAAAGCAGGCACGAGGCTTGCAGAAACGCCAAACGGAAACCGTATATACCGGACACTTACATGACATTTTGCAAACGATTTTTATATTTATTTTATCACAAGTCGGAGCACAGGAGTAGCTATGTCTCTAAATACATGTACTCAAGAAAGAAAGAAAGAAAGAAAGAAAGAAAGAAAGAAAGAAAGAAAGAAAGAAAGAAAGAAAGAAGGAAAGAAAGAAAGAAGGAAAGAAAGGAAGAAATGTACCCGTCTAGATTGCTCCTTCAGAGCTCTGCGTTGTTCTGGTCAAACTTTCTTTGAAGTTGCGTGCCCAAACTGCGGCAATCATGACGCCATCATAACATATAATATGATGCCACAGATTCTGTTTGGCGAAGGACAGAAAAAAAGTGTTTAGTATAACTAAATAGAATGAACTGAAAGGAATCGTCACGTCATGCGACAGGTGTGATGCATTATTCGTTCGAGCTAATATATTTCTGTGAGCTCATGAGCAATTTGAAGAGGTTCGAAGTACACCTTAAAGTATAATCGTGACCTCTTGTGGGTTCTATATCAATAGTTTTCTCGTCGAGGTCTCTGAAAAATTAGCGTGAAATGCAACAAACGTGACGTCATTAACAACCTCTCAAGGGTCATTTGGGCATGCGAATATCACGGCTTTGCCGCAAAGCTGCGGCTAATATGGCTTAAATGGGCTTTCGTTTCCAGACTATTCCTTGCCGTTGGCCGTCGAACGTTATTCGCATATTCGCAACGCGGTCCTTGAAGTGCACCTTCTGTATTGCCAGCATTGGCAATTGCGACCAACATGGGAGCTTTGTGCGTTGATAGCATGCCTTATATATAGGGTGATCAAAGTTAAGCTGTACAGATTTCTTAAAATTAGGCGCAGGGCGGCGCGGAAAATCCACCTCCGCACATAATTCATAGGGTCAGGGGGAGACAACGTGAAATTAGTACTGTCACCGTCACACACCAACTTAAGCAAATTCGAATAATGAACTTTTTAGTGGCTACAGTAAGGGGGCATGTTTGCATTGGAAACTTAGAGACTCGAATTTCTACACAATTCCATTTGGCAGAATTTATCTAGCATGCCCGCCTTCCGAGATAACCGCGTACAAATTTCGATCGCAGTTCGCATGTGTTACGTAGCATGAGTATTATGTAGTATTACGTAGTATGAGATTAAACAAAAGGGGTGTGTACCACTTTACTGGCTGCAGTATACGTGATGCGTCCTGTATACGCGTCAGAATTTTCAGCATGTATCTTTACACAGTATCTGCGCTGCGCGTGTGCGCGCGTAAACTGAAACGCGGAGCTACCGTGACGATTGCTTGCAGCAGGGCTGCACTCTCAACAAGCACCCAGCACGTTGGTGCCGTTGATTCCTCCGCTTCTCCTGGAGTGCCCGAAGTGGTTTATCTCACTAGACAGAAGAGCACGAAAAGAGAGAGAGAAAGGATGACCCCTGGAAGATTTTCCGCCCCTGGTCACCAAGGAAGAATGAGGCAAGTGGGAATTGTTCCCCTGCCAATTGATCCTACGTACCCTCCCCCCCCCCCCCCCGTCTCCCAAACCGCACGGCTTTACCATACCCCGAGCAAGTGTTTCTCATTTCTTACACGTCATCCTGCTCTTTGTATATATACACACACACGCACGCACGCATGCACGCATGCACACACACGTCCAGCTTCCTTTGTCTCTCTGTCACTCTGCGTATAGCTCACGACCCACGACCGGAGCCGATGAAAACGCTTCTGCTGTTTGGAGTGCACTGAGAGAATCCCTTTATGCTCTTCTTCCCACTCTGCAGAGCAGTCACTGCGGTGCAGTAAGAAGGCGGTAGTGACGGGAGAACGGACGTATACAGAAATGACCGCTCCCTGAAGGATGGGGGAAGGCGGGGAGACATGCGCACACAGACAAACGAGTATGCCACCGTATATGCCATGGCACGCGCGACTTTCATGGCATCAGCCCTTTCTGCCCTTCCGCCCCGCGTCAATTCTATCCGTGCCAGCGTCTCGACTCTGGAAGACCGGCGTGGCCTCACTATACATCAAGACCTTCTTCTTTTCCCCCTTTTCCCGTTCCTTCCCCGGGAGCGCGGTCTTCCTCTGAATCTCGCGGTTTCCATTTTGGAGGCTGCCCGCAGATACGTCCCCGGCGTTTAGGGAAGGATGAGAGAAGATGGGCCAGGGCACATACAAATACGGTCGCGTCCTCCCGTCCGGTCCGTCCCGAGAACGACGTTCTCTCATCTGTCCATCTCTCTCCGGGAGAAAGAGCAGGACGTTAGCCACGCCGCCCGGTCGTACGCACACACGAGTACGAACACGCGCACAAACAGTGCAACGACGGTTGCGCCGCGCTGCTGTAACCCAGACGTGAACTCCATTCGGGAAGGCCGTCTCCCTACTCCCTAACCCCCTTCCCACCTTTCCTTACCCGAAAAACCTTCCTCCTCTCTCGATCGTAAATACGAAACTTGGCGGCTTCAGTACGAAAGGCCGACTCCTCAGTCGCTCTCTCCCTATCCCCTCCGTTTTCCGCGGCGCTTTCCCGCAGCCGCCGCGTGCCGCGTCCTCCTCGCCCGATCGTAAATACGAAACTGGCGCGCGGGCGGTCGAAGACGGCGGCCGGAACCGCGTGGCGCGCGCTCGCTGCCTCACTCTTCGCTCTCTGGGCTCCCGCCACAATATTTCCCGGGCAGAGCGCGCTTTCCTTACGCGAAGCTGAACGCCGCCAGAAGTCATTAGGGGGAGAGGAGGCCAACTCCCCGCGCGAGTCGATATGAAATTGGATGCCCTTCGGAACGCAGGTTATTATTACCCCTGACTGTGCGGCTTCGCCACCCACCTTCTCGACCGGTGGCTTTTCCTCAAAGCTCTCACGCAGTGTCGCTAATTCCCGTCGCTTTCCCTTTCTGCTTTCTCTCTCTCGCTCACTCTTATTTTGCTTTCTTTCTTCCCTGTCATCACTTCGTCGTATTTGATTTCTGGAACACATTCGATTAAAATAAATAGCGTCGCTCATTCGAGGGTGCGACGCCATTTACTAAGCCACGTGCTTGCTGATTTGCTCAGCCTTCCCTCCGAGCAGTTCCCACGCCCTCTTCTGGTGTGGCGGGACACATCGTCTCAGTTTCGGGACCACCTGGCGCTGCTTCCACCGACTAACACAGTTTCGATCGCAGGTTGCTGTACGCCGTGTATCCGGGTAAGCGGCCCCCGCAACGCTGTTCACTTCAGCCCACCAACTTCTCTTTCCAAGTAGCAGTGCTGTGATTAGACGCTAATGGTTTGTGACGAGAAAAAAGAAACATAAAGAAAGCTCGGAAAAACAGTTATATAGAGTCATGGGTGGCGGTATGGGAGGGTCTTTTTCATTCTCGCGAACTTTCCAGCTTCACACTTCTGAGCGCGAGGTAGTGTGTTCGATTGTCGAATCCGATAGACTCATTCTGAACGGGCCGGAACGCTAGAACCCCCAAGTATACTTGTATTTCAAGGCACATTAATGAACATCACTTGTATTCAGAATCAATCTTTAGTTCGACGGGGTAACATCGTGCATCCTGTCACGTAGGCTGGATGTCATTATCGAATATTATGGAATATTATGGAATTTCATATTGGAGCAAGTGCCAGCCAATCCTGATTCTGGACATAGGGTGAAGGCGTCAGGAGAGAACAGCAAATAGCACTTACGAACGAGAAACTTCGCGAGTTCGGCTCCTGCTTTCTTTCTTTCTCTTTTTTTTTTGACGAGAGATTGAACCGACGTAGCTTAAACGTGCGACATTTTGGAATTTGCCCGAACGCGGAAGGAAAAAAGCAGCAGAATAAGTCAAATTTATCACTCACTGGTGCATCTTGCCTTATTTTGCTGGCATAAATTAGGTGTTTACCTTTTATCTTGCCAATCTCACACGGATGAGAACGTAATATTTTTTTTCTGGGGCGCTCTTCGTATCTTCTCCTTCACTGCCACAAAAAGTAGTCCGTGATTATAATAATAATTGAAAGACAGACGATAAATACAAGATTACAAGCTCAGACTGACTGTTAAACTAATGCCACGTTAATTTTAACTGGTTATTGTTCTGTAATAACATCGCGCGCAGAAGTGCCAAGAAGAGTAGCGACAGAACTGTGTCATTAGCTAAGCACTGGCACCATGTTACGCCCGCCTTTAGGGAAATGTGCGGCTTTATCGTGTGGAAAAGGTATGCTCAACCTTTCCCTCATTGTGCCATCATCATAAGCTTGAAAGATAAGGAGGGAGGTCATTGTCGTCTGGATCTTATAATCCTTCCACACTGCGATGATTCTGACCAGCAGGAGAGGAAGTTAACCTGCTAAACAGAGAAAAAAATGTTGGTTTCGCCCGAAAGGCGAAGCAACGATTGCGAGAGCAAATTAGCCGAGAACCACACTAAGTAAGGATATCACTTTTATCGGCCGTATCAACTTGTAAGCATTCGCTTGTTAACTAAATTAACAAGCATGGTGTCAGCGCTCAGTGCAACTCGATGACACACTCGATGACACACTCGATGACCGCGGCCAATCGCTGTCAGAACGCTGGGGTGAGGAAACGCGGCGGCAGCAGCGAGCGAAATTACCTTCGGGCGCATATCGCTTCAACGCATACTGAACGCCGAGAAGAAACAGCACGCACAAAGCTACGAGCCGCCGACGCACTAGAGTAAGAGATACGGCCTCGTGACCGCGCGTAGTCGCCATATGCGCAGTTGCGGCCGGAGCAAAACGACACCTCCTTCCCCCCTCCCCCCTCCCCCCAGCTGCCTCGCAACGTTGGGTGCCGTGGGCGCGACGGAAGACAGCCCGCTTCCTCCCCGCTTTCTTCCCTTTCGCGCGGACAAAATTGTGCAGCCGACCGTCGGCTCCCCTCGCACGCTTTCAATCGCACATAAAGCGTAGGGCACGCCGCGACGGTGTCATCGCCCTTGGACCTTATCTGGAACATCACGGCGACACCGACGGCGTAAATGCGCCTGCAGTGTCAATGCAATTCATATAGCAACAAAATAGTTTTCCATCGGGTGTTTCGTCACAGCCCCCGCAACAGCCGCGGCGTTCTACTATCGAGCATTAGGTAGTTGGTTCCATTCCCAGCCACAGAGGATCTGTTCTCACGAGTGCGGGTTGCAAAAACACACGTGTTTACTGTGATGGTTAACGGGTATCGTCATTTTTTGTTAACAAGAGCCAGTGATTTTAGCACCTTCGGTGGATCTTGCCTCCCAACTCCAAATTTTTTTACCGGATTGCGACCTCTGGGACTAGGAATACAACCCCGAAACTCCAATCTAAGCAACTGAACCGCTGCAGCCGCTGGCCCGTGGCGGCAGTGCAGTAGAGGTCTGACGCCGCAATTTTCAAAAAGAAATAAAAAGAAAGAATAGAGAAAGGTATCCCTGATTAGACCGGATTTGCACTGGCGAGCGTCTGACAGCGGGAAAACCCTCTCTAATGGCCGGTGAGTGCTGCCAGGTGGCGTTCGCTACTTGCGTCGCGTGCCTCGGCAAGTGACGACACGCTGCGTCGTGACGCCACGCTCAGACGGTGAGCGCTCGAGGCGACTCCTGGTGCCGACGAAGCGGCGCGGCGCTTTCGGGTCGATTGAATTCCTGCACGAAGGGAACGAAAAGAAAGGAAGCAAAGTAGCGGGAAAATGAACCCAGCGCTCGCGCTCCGCAAAAAACTAGGGACGACCTGAGGCGCGGCCTTCAGCGGGGAGAAAGCGGTCATCGTTCGGTGCGAAAGGGAGGAGGGGGGAAACGAGGGGGGCGGGGGGGCGAAGGAGATGTGGCGGTTGCGAAAACGATCACTTCCACTTTCCGCGCCGCGCGCGCGTGCCACGAGTGAAAACGATTTATACATTCCCTTCAAGAATTACGCTCTTAAACAAACGCCAGATATTGTGTCGCAGAGAAAATGCGGCTCGAAAAAGGCGAGCGTCAGCGAGCGAGGACAAACAGGTCAGGGCGTTGTTTCCCCAGCGGTGCCTTGTCTTACTGAAAACCGCGAAGCGTTGTGCAAGCTGTACGTTAGAGGGGCGCGAAGCGTTTGACCAGAGAAGAAACCGCTCTTGCTAAGAACAAAAAAAAATTATTTCAACACTTCTTTAGGCGTCCGATACTTTTCAAGCGCAGAGAACTCGCGTAGCAAGCTGACGGCTAGAACTATCGTTCTCGGCACAGAATATTTCGTATGCCTTAACATAACCGATACATCTGCTTTTAGAACTACTATTGAAGAATACTTTTGTTAATCCGCACTTTCTAATTTTTTTCTTGTTATTATTATATTATCTGCACATGCTGTATATTTAGTTCCACTCCCTTCTGTAACGCCTTCGGGCCTTGAAGGTACAATAAATAGATAAAATAAATAAATAAATAAATGTAGAAAACGGCATGGCTGGTAGCCCTGTGGCTCACGTGATTGTGACGACAGCACGACATCGCATTTTATTATCGATTTCCGTCGTTCTTTCTGTCTTCTTTTCTTTCTCTATTAGCCTTTTTTTTTTGTTAGCGGAGACACTGTCTACAATATAAACGCTCTAACACTGGATATCTAAGGCGAACATATGCTAACATGTCAACAGCAATCCATGTTGACGACGACCTGATGAGATACAGCAATTATCTTGTTTTATTGCATGATGCCGGACAGTAGTTGCCTAGAAGAGTCACGGTTTGTACACGAGGCTGTGCTGTCGGGGAGGGCATTCCATGGGGTCATTGCATTTGTAGAAAATGAATGGTTGATCGCTGACGTTTATTTATTTATTTATTTATTTATTTATTTAAAATACCTTACAGGCCCATTTAAGGGCATTGGGTAAGGGGGCACACAAAGTAAGTGTTTCAACAGGAGTAAACAATAGAAACATCAATACAGGCTTTCACAAGATAAGTAAAGCAGTACAGGAGTAAACAATATAAAAATCAATACAGGCATTCACAAGATAAGTAAAGCGAAATTCAATAAATGTTTGTCTAGGCTAAGCTTTAGAGAGCGTAAGCACAGTAATACAATAATACAAGTGTGAGAAACAGGGAAGGAAAGCAGGTCAATAACATCCTCATACAATGTTTCTACCGGAAACATTACAATTCCTCGCGAAAAGCGTCACGATCTGTCATGCTCGCAATGTTATCAGGAAGACCGTTCCATACGGTTATGACACGTGGCAGTGCTGATAGGTTAAATGACAGCGTATTGCCGAATATGCGCATGAAACTACGGGGAATGTTAAGGCGACGTGACGTACGCGCTGGTACTTCAAGCGGCAACACATGAGGTCGATTACCATGGACGTATCTATGGAAAGGGCAAAGAAGACTTATCGTGCGACGAGTTTCAAGTGGCTGGAGCGAAATATCTGCTTCAATCTTGGTCACGCTGCAAGTTCTGTCGTAGTTACTTGTGATGAAGCGCGATGCCCTGTTCTGAATTTTTTCTAGCATATCAACTAAATCATTCGTCCGCGAATGTGCGCTATCGCGTGACTTATTAAGGCGGGGAGGTAATCTTGGTGGTGGCTTTAACGGGGGTATCTGGATTGTGGGTTGTAATAAAAAGGAACCCAGAAGGCAGAGGCGGGAGATGATGCGACAGGAATTAAAGGGCCCCTGAAACGGTTCGGACAAATTTTGTAGGCGCGTAGGGTACAGCTTAAGTAGAACATTCGCAGCACAATTTAAGTGAAGCGTTACGTATTAATGGAGCTGCAAGCGATTAGAAGTTACCCTCCTCCTTAGCTATGCTTTTCCTCCTCAACTCGCTCGCCGAGCGAGCGGTGCTAAGCTCCGCCTTCACTGGTTCAGCGTCACAATGCGACGTCATATCGTTCACTTCCGGTTGTTTAGGAGCACGCCCCCTCCCGCGCGAGACCTCTCCGCTAGCCGCTTGGCCGTCGACCGAGAGCTATCGAAGCAGCGTGCGTTGCGAGCATTCTGTCGTAGCGCCGAACGTGTCCGGTACTCCGCTAAAAACAGGCAAGCTGGTCATTTCGGCAAATGACTGGAGGCATAAACTCAAGCTGATGAAGGAACTTTAGCGTAGACGTACGTGAGCAGCCTGATCAGTCTGCACGGTCCAGACACTTGCTGGCGCAGCGCTTAACCAGTCAAACAAAGCGCTAATATTGCTCTAACCAAGTGTAAAGCATTTTAAACATTTATAAATCAACGTGTTGATGATTACACTCCTGCGAAAAATACACACCAGCAGCAAAGAAGGATACACTTCGTTGCTGCTACTGTGTGTGGTTGAGCTCTGTGCCACCAGGTGGCTGCACCGTGCAGACCATTCGCATTTGCCCTTCTGCTCATCTCGTGGCTCATCCCGGCACAGTCAAGCGGCCAGACCCTGTCCACTTCCGCTTGCGTTTGCCCTAATACTGGACTCGCGAAACGGTATTGCGTTAGTAATCTTCCGGTGTAAAGTGACGGCCACAAACGCGTGGCGCCGATCGGATACCGGCAGTCCCATGCGCAGCAGCCAGTTCGCTTGTATACTGCCTTGCAGAGGGACACGATGTCGCAGCTTGACATATTGCCAGTCGCTAGGCTTGCAGTCCACAAGGCAACAAAGTCGAATCATAGTGCTCGCGAAAAGACAGACCGACTCTGACCGCGGAGCTCTCGTCAAAATGGAGTACGTTGTAACACAAGCAGACGACACTTGCTGTGTGCCGGAAGTGCTGAAGTGTACTGAAAAATTGTTCTTGTGCATTCTCTTTATGTTACTTTCTTTTTATCAAAACAAATGAAATAACATTCCAACTATTACGAAGATTATTTGTTTACCATACAGTTGGAAAAATTATCGACCACGCGCCCTGGTCAGCCAATCAGATAGCTCGCCCATGTGACGTCATATGGGTTATTTGCATCATATGGGTAGGGGCGGCTTAAAACTCCGTCGAGCAGTGCGCTACGATCGGCAGCGATGTGTATTTTTAAAACCTTATAATAAATTACACGCTTTACGCAGAGCACTTAAATGCATCAATTATTGATCAGAAGGACCTACTCTAACGACTCGGTACGTTTGTAGAAAATCGCCAAAATCGTTTCAGGGTCCCTTTAAGAGGTGGTAGGTGATGTTTGCGCCTGAGTGCTTACACTAGACCTTGCGCTCGCACAAAGCGCAAAGTATCGCAAAGCACGCAAGCACACATTATCGCCCATTTTCTCCCGGACGAAGAAGCACCAAAATTCGCCTTTAGCATTGTGTATAAGCGAATGGAACTGCCGGCCGTCCAACATCGTCGAGATATCAGATCCTTCAGTATTTCTTTCAGCGCTCCTGGGCTATTTACAAATTGAAAAACATTGCTAACCTGTACCCGCTTGTCTTCGTTTTATATACAGTCTTTGTACGCTATATGTATGCAGTGTTCTTTCCAATGTACTTATGATCAGTGTTTTATTGACTATTTAACAAAATGTTCTATACTCGTCTTCAATGTATTCGGTTGACTTTGTTTTGACTATGCTAATCTGAACGCCTTGGTTCAAATCAACTTGCTGTTTCTTTTTTCTTGTTCTGTTGTTAGTATTCTTGTCTTCGATTTGTATTGTTTATAAATGATATTTACGTACGCAAGTGAACACCCCCCCCCACCTATGTAATGCCCACTAGGACGTTTAGGGTATTGAGATAAATAAATGAAATAAATAAAAATAAATAAATAAAATAAATAAATAAATTCAGAAACTATATACCATGCGGCGCGATTTTGTACAGCTTCTAAGTATGCCAGTTAGGTATGACTGAGAGGTATATGCAAGATAGCGGATACAGGGACAGCGGATAGGGCATACTCGAGTTTAAGGCGTCAGGTAGGCAAGAGGCAGTATTTTAAAAATATTGTATATTATATTGCAAAGTCAGTGTGCGTGACACCACGTGACCGCTTCTTCGGCGCTAGACCGTTTTTTACAAAGTAGGCTTTGAAAGCGCTGCCCACGTTTTCGATCGACGAGTTAGATTGAAAGGCTGTCTTTGAAAGGAATTCAAAAAATCAGAATGCTACAAAACGAAAGCCATACTATACGGTTTCCTGAAGAAAGCAAAATTGGAAGATTGAGAATAGCGTTCAGCTGAATTCGTGCTTTCTCCTGAAAAACCTTTCTTGCAAAAGAGGTGGTTTACGAAAAATTCCCTCTGGTTCGGAAATTTTACCCGAGGCCTTTAGCAGACAAGCGTAGACGCTCTACTGATAACGCAAGAGTCCGTGTAATGGTTTCCCGAGGACTAATCGAACTGCGACATGTTCATTAAATATTTTTAATGGCCACATAGTTATATCGGCGCTTGTGAGAAATTGTCATTTATAGTTGTGTATAAACTAAAAGCACTTATGTTCTTTACGGCGGACGGAACTTGAACTGAGCATGTGCTTCTTTCAAGACGTCAAGATAACTCTCCATTGCGGCGTTGTTCTTATTAGTTTCATTAGTTTCATTATATTATTATTATTATTATTATTATTATTATTATTATTATTATTATTATTATTATTATTATTATTATTATTATTCCTTATATGTATTGCTGCATAACACAGAGAAATGAAGCAGCCCGAAATACTCTCTACCTCAACCTCTCCACTGCAACCCATGCCTAAGAAAACGCACGTCACGAAGTCAAGGTATTTACCAACTAAGATCTGCGGTAGTGGTTTGAAACTAGTAAGGGGAACTGCATTAGCAACTCTCTGCTTCAGTGAATTCCAAATTTTCCTACAGCAATAGTCATTCCACTTTAGGAATTTGTGCAGAAATAGATTGGCAATGACAGGTTGCGCGCCCACTTTACTAGCTCTCTTCTTTTCTCCTCAGCTCATTTGCATTCGTAGCATACCCATCTACAGAGTGTATCAATCAATCAATCAATCAATCAATCAATCAATCAATCAATCAATCAATCAATCAATCAAGCAATCAATCAATCAATCAATCAAACAAACAATTAATTAGTTAATTAATTAATTAATTATTAAGCATTCAATCAATCGATCGATCAATCGAACAAATAAACTAAACAATAAATAAGTAAATACATAATTAGTTAGTTAATTATCCAATGACGTTAGACAATAACTTTCTAATTAAGAAAGCAACACTTTCTGCACAAAGCGCCTAGAAACAATAGTCTAATGACTGATAACGCACATGACGGTGAACACAGTCATAATAAGATAACATGCAAATAAACTGCAGTATCTGAGGAAGAGGAGGAGAAAAAGGGGAGGAAAGCCAGGAAGGTTAGCCAGTGTAAGTACCAGCTGGCTACCGTGCGCTGAGGAAAGGGGTAAAGGGAATAAAAGGAGGATACAATACATGAGAAGCATTCAGGTCTAGCGCTAAAGTAATGGATAGTGCGGAAATGCGCAATTTTATAAGCCGCACGGCGATAAAACCTACACTTGTTGAGTGAATATCGGAGTCATATTTATGTGGCCGCGCCAGTGGACGCCACCTCCTCAGCACAACTTACTCGCATTTAGCCCTTGGACGCAACCTTGAATCCGGCGTTTTGTCGTGTCGACTATTGCGACCGAAGTCAATTATCGTTTATTTTGCTTGCATATTCAGGGTGTCCTTTTTTTTCTCTGCTAAAAAATAATAAATATTGCCTGTGGCAGATTGCGCAGTTCTAATCCTTGTTCTAAGTTACTCGATGAGGCGGTTATTACTCCAAGAGAAATGAAGATGCCAACTGAATAATCAGTATAGTTACGGCAATAAACTTTTAAATCATAACTTTACGGCACATTCTTTAATCTGAGAGTTGTAGTTGGGAGTATGCAAGGCATATCGATTTGGAACGAATTCTGAGCATGGCGCCGGTTTATAGATATATGCGCCGTCAAACTTGCGGTAAAAATGCCACGCTGTTCGACTTACTCTATTTAAGAAGGTGCTGCTTTGTGCATTAAAGCCCGAAATGAATTGGAACGCCAAGTCATCTCGTCCGACACAGGAAATTAGTATCTCGAAGCTGGCGTAGTCCTGAGAATTCGTTCCAAGCCGATATACCTTGCATACTCATTAGCTACAATTCGTAGACTGAAATATGTGCTGTGAAGTACTTAATGAAAACCTTAATTAGTGTAATTATGCTGGCTATTCAACTAAATATTTTGATTTCTTGTAGAAGTAATGGCCGCCTCACCAAGCTATTGAAATCAAGGGTTAGAATTGTGCTACCTGCCACAGGCAGCTTTTTAAAAAAAGCTTGATACAGCTAAAAGGAAAAAAATCGAGAAAACACCCTGTAAATGCCAGAAAACAATTTGAATGTTGGCGAAAGCTTTGCATTTTCTATCTTTACACTTGTCTCGAGCTCGTTGTTTGCAAATGTGAGTGAAGCAGTCAATCAACCGAACTACGTTATAGTGACCATGTTCAAGTCACGATGGCATAGTGCAAGCCAGTGCGTGTGTTCCTGACTCAAATACTTCTTGAAATTTTCCGGATTGTAGGCGTAGATGCGGCAACATTACGGCTGCATCGTCTTTCTATTAATTGATTCACTGCAGATCTTGTGGATCTGAAGATACTATCAAAGTACTGCTGTGCACTTGCCCTCAATGTGCCGTCCAGTGCCTCTACTTACACAGACCGCACTAAATCCCTGCAACTCCGACCTCCACTCGGACTTCCTCGACGTGAAGCTACGCTTCTCTGTCGCCTTTGGTTAGGAGTTGCCTTCACAAAGGAATACTCTACATTAATTGGAATGACTGACAGCGCAGCATGCGAGGTCTGTGGCACCGAAGAAAACATCGACCACCTGCTCTGCCACTGTCCACGATACACCCCTGAGAGACGAGAACTTGCCAAAGCTTTTCAAAAACTGGACAATCGGCCGCTTTCTGTGCAGGTGCTGTTGGAACACCGCCCCCATCGCCCGTGGGCCCATAAAGCGGTGAAGGCACTTTTGTGCTACTTAAAGACGACGGGCTTGTACGACCATCTGTGACTATTAATGCAATTTCTGTAAGGCCACACACGTCAGCAAACTCACCGCAATTTCCTTCTTTCCTTCCCTCCTCTCTTTCCCTGTTATCTTTGTTTCCCCTTTCCCATTCCCCCGGTGTAGGGTAGCAAACCGGACGTTATTCTGGTTAACCTCCCTGCCTTCTCCTTATCTCTTTCCCTCCCCTAAATCAGCTGAATTCGCAAACATATTCTCAGAAGCAAATTCTTCGACCGTGGCTTTGGAGTATTCGTCGCCGGCACAAGAAGCCGTTCGCGCACCAGTGCAGTTCTTGAAGGTGACCGTTTGTAGCCCTCTTGTGCATCATCTTCTGCTGCGGGCGCAGCGCTAGCCGTGTACCTATATTCCCCTTTTTATTCCCCCTTTCCTTTGCCCCGAGTCACGTTTAGCGAACCGAGCGTTCGTAATTCAGTATTCCAGCGGTAACCTTCCTGCATTTTATGGTGCGCACTACGGGACAAAAGGCAGATGAGATGACACACGACGATAGCGACCTCACAGCGTGACCAGTGCCATCCCCTGATAAAACTCCTCGAAACCGCAATCTCACCAGCTCTCCTTCCAGCCATCGCCCAGTTCAAGTATACTCGACATCAGTTGCGGATGCATAAAAGCGTGCTTGTGATGAGTGATTCACTCAGGGTCCCGAAGAGCTAGTTCATACTTTCGTGTGAACCTGCACTGCTTGCCATCTGTCGCTTAGCCCATATGAAGAATGAGTCGAGTTGGCCCCGAAATGTCGTGAGTTATGAACCTCAGTTTCGAAGGTGTAAGCATTTCTATGCTTGCCCAACGAGGAAACCACTCCGTCCCTCACGTAAGAGAATCACTTTCAAGATAGGGCCCGTAGCAGGGAGCAAATTCACCTTCGTGCTGCACCTCTCTCGCTTCAACGCAAACCAAGCGGCGAGAACACAGCGCACACGACGCTATCAGCCCTCGGCGTACTGTGCCCCCATCGCAGACCACCAGAGTGCGGTTCATCACTGTTCCCAATTGTTAGACCCGGATAAATAAGTCTGTAAAGAGCGTTAACACCACATAATGATAGGAACGTCATTAGCGCACCTCGCGCCACCACTTGCAGTAGTTTGCTTGCGTCATAAATTCACCTTGCTCCGCCGTCTGCAGCAGTTTGTGTCGCCACAGCGCTGTCGTTTATAGTGGTTCGATCAGGTTTCATAACACTGATAATGACACCGAGCTGCGTGGAGATGAGCAAGTGCCGCAATGCTTACGCATACTAAGACAACTCCCACAGGAGTTTCTTCGTGAATTTTTGATTGCTGACGTAGTTCCCTCCGCAACAGGACATATGTCCTAGCGAGTTCAGAAACGAAAAGCTGTTAACAGTCAACAATCATTCTTCGCGACGGCACCAAAAACTTTTTCTGCATTTTGAAACCTTGCTTGTTGATCCTCTATACCCCAACGTACTCATACTGAGAAGTTTTGCACGCCCTTTGCAGAAAGTTATGCTGTGTTCCTATTGATTGCTCCTTCAAGTCTGTCCGTCTTTCACGGCCCTGTTGTCCTTACGACAGAGTCTATTGAGTTTCAGCAAAAAGTACAAAGTTGTTGTGAGGCGACCAATGGAGTCTGGTATAGGTGTGCCAGGATCCTCCTTCTTTTTAACGCTTATTTTTTTCTCCTCGTCGATTCTTCCGATTTCGTCTTCACCCACCTCTCTTTCTTTTGCTTCTGGAGTCCGAGAGAAGGACCAAAGTGTGGCGGCCGTCCCAAGCCAAGACGAGCCTTCGGGGAGATCAATAGAAGGCGCAGGCGGGACCCGTGCGCGCCCATTGCATTTCCTCGCTCCTTCCTTCCGTTTTCACTATTTTTTGCGTTGCGTCTTCTTTATTTGTTTCTCTCGATCTTCTCGCGACCGTCCGTGCTAATAGCATTAGGCGCGCGAAGACCCCCCCCCCCCCTTTCTTTTTCCTTGTACGTGTGTGTTCCTTGCTCAAGCCTTCCGCGACTCCCGATGCCTCGTCT
Source organism: Dermacentor albipictus (assembly GCF_038994185.2). Classification (NCBI taxonomy): domain Eukaryota; kingdom Metazoa; phylum Arthropoda; class Arachnida; order Ixodida; family Ixodidae; genus Dermacentor; species Dermacentor albipictus. The sequence continues at coordinate 126,315,310 of NC_091828.1, forward strand.
CTTCCTTTTATTTATTTACTTTTTTTTCTTCTCACGCTCCCTTCGGATTCCGCCTCAACTCTTGCTCTCTCTCGGAGACAGCGAGAGGTTCTTCGCCCCGACTATTTCGGTGCAGTGTCCTTCAGATCGAGAACGCGAGACGGTACGCGACGCGCAATGCGGCAAGATGCGTTTGTTTCACTGTATTTTGTTGTTTAGTATTATTGCCTACTGCACCGCCCCAAAAGAGGATGTGTACACGACCTAAAGGTATCATACTTACCAAAGGTAGCAGTACAAACAATAAAAAAATTAAACGCGACATGGGCACAAAGCGGTCATAACAGAAAAAGAACAAGCAAGCTAGCTAGCAAACAAAGGAGCCAAATTCGCATCGCTTTTCTTTATTATGAGAAGTTCGCCATTGGCCAGTAGCCCGCACCACTGTCCAACAGCACGATTGTCTGGAACTTGCTGTGGCGAACACTTCTGGCGCAGAAACTTTTTTTTTTATGCGAACGGATGCGCAAAGAAAATTATAGGAGATGTGAGCAATTTCAAGCATGCTGCAAACGTGATGGCTCAACTCGCTGCATGAGGCAAGACAAAGAGCTGGTTAGTAACACGAAGAAACTCAAGGGGGGTCAAAAGGGAAGAGACTGCTCGGCATGAAAGCGCTGCTCGTCAAGGAAAGCCGGGATTGATATTATTGTTAATAATAAAGAATCGTTTTAATTATTAATCCAGTGTGCATAGGAGGGAGTAAACGCCAGGGGCATACCCCGATCACCCTCCACCCAAACACACACACACACACACACACACACACACACACACACACACACACACACACACACACACACACACACACACACACACACACACACACACACACACACACACACACACACACACACACACACACACACACACACACACGCACACACACGCACACGCACGCACACACATACACACAAATAAAAGTGCAACTCTAATACAATGACAAAGTCGATAGCTTCGTTCTTGTGAGTTATTATGAAGTGAGGCAAATTGAGCAGGTAGGCCGGCTATCTCAATGTCTCTCGCTACCCACCACGATGGCTTAGTGGCTATGGCGTATTGCTGTTGAGCGCTAGGTCGCGGGTACGGTGCCCTTCGGCGGCGGCCGCATGTCTATCGGGGCGGAATGCAAGAACGCTCGCGCGCTTGTATATTGAGGTACGCGTTAAATGGCCTCAGGCGGTCGAATTCAATTCGTAGCTTTCCACGACGGCGCCCCTCACAGACAAGTGTGCTGCTTTGAGCCGTTAAACCTCACAACTTAAGAGGAAGGTTTAGTTCGGGGGGCTCCTGTCTAAGTACATGGGAAAAAAAATGTTTTTTTTCTAGGCAACCAGTGCATCAAATTCGACGAGGTATGTTGAATTTAAAAGCAAAAGTTCAGGTCTTGTGAGTGTCGGTTGCGAATTTATGACTTCAGTTGTCCACTTTTTAATAAATAGCGAAAATAAAAAAAATTGTTGAAAACGAAACTATCTCGTTTACAACTCTGTAACTCAGCAATGAAAAAAGGAGATATCACAATTCTGTAAATTGCACATAATAGAACATAAAGCGGACAAAATTGAGGTACTATACATGGCTCTCAAATAAACCACTAATGTGCGAATAGAACATTTGCAATGTCCTTGTAAACAATGTAACACGTAAGATATAATTTGACATATCAACTTTGTCTGCTTTAGATGCTCTAACAGATACAGTTTACAAACCTGCGCTATCTATTCTTGTTGCGGAGCTACAAAATTGTAAATTTCACACAGCAATTTTTTTTTCAGACTTATCAATATTTTAAGATTCCTTTTAAAACATTCAGGCGCTAAATGGAAATTTCGCTTTCAGCAGTCAATATAATTTAACTTTTTCTCTCAAATGCAACAAATTTTATTAAAATTGACCCAGTGGTTATATCAGAAAAGCGTTCCTGCGTTTTACAGGTATTTGAAAAGGTGGCATTCGAGCTAGGATCGAGTTAAAGCTTCCTCTCAACTTTACATGCAAGAGCGTCTATTTGCCTACCCCTATCCACTTTGTACTATCTATCTGTATAGTGTCTCTACTTAAGGTTCCAAGCAGCGTTGGCATCGTGCACCGTCATCGTCTAGACCTGACGGTGTGACATACGCAGCTCTTGGCGACCTCGGTCGAATAGCCCGAGGTGCTCTTCTGGACGTGTACAACAATTCATGGCTTGAAGGAGTAGTTCCTGCTGCATGGAAGTATACAGCCGCCTTGTCCCTCTGCTAAAACTGGACAAATCACCCCTAGACGGGATATCTCATCGTTCCACTGCCCTGGACAGCTGTCTAGGAAAGGTGATGGAGAATACGGTGCTGACACGTCTAGAGTGGTATCTAGAACAATACGAGATATACGCTGACGCTATGGCAGGCTGCCGACGCTTACGCTCTTCTACAGACAACCTCAGTGATCTTGTCTCCTTCCTCACTGCTGTTCTCTCATTTGCATCTATCTCTCTCGCTCTCTCTCTCTTGTCTCCTCAGCTCAGCACGTTAAAGAAAGCCCAAGGAGACCATCAGCGACGATATTCCTGGACGTCAAAAGCTCTTACGACAACATAACTCATCGAGCCATCCCGGACGCCTTGGGCAATGTCTGCCTAGGTGGCCTTGTTTTTCGATGTATGTTAAGCTACTTGGAGGACAGGTCATTCTTTGTGCAAACAGAGGATGGTGTGGCATCAGAACATAACATCTACCGTGGCGTGCCACACGGTGGAGTCTTGAGCCCCACTCTATTAACCTCGTGCTCATCGACCTTGTCCATTCCTTTGCGCAATCCGTCCATGTGTCGACCTATGCAGAAGATATATGCATTTAGTCATCAGGAGTGACGCGTCCCCAGGTGCGTCCGAGACTCCGAAAAGCGGCCACACTAACATCAGGTTATCTTCAACAACGAGGTCTGGAGGTGCCCTTCGAGAAGTGATCCATGGTCGCTTTCACGCGCAAAACTATGAGGTGGTAGGTCGTCAGAATTAATGGACAGCCAATCACCTACGAGAAGACGCGCCACTTTCTAGGAGTGATAATGTATCCAGACTTGTCCTGGACTCCTCATGCCTCCCACCTAAAAAAGAAGTTAGTCATGATAACCCATGTCCTCAGGTCTCTCATGGGAAAGTCATGAGGTGCGTCTGTGAAGACGATGCTCCACCTCTATAACGCACTGTTTCTGGGTCTCCTACGTTATAGCTTACCTGTACTGGGTGGAACAGGTAAGGTCAACCTTCGTGCCATCCACTATTACAAGTTCAAGCTCTGCAACTATGTCTTGGCGTTCCCGGGTGGACATTCACGGCAGCAACAATAGCCATCGCGCATGACAACCCCATCACTACGCACATTCAAGTCGGCGCTTTAAGCATGCACATCAGGCACTTCGCCTTACTTACATCGCATCATCTCGCCTCCCTTCCTGCTGCTTGACCTCGCTCACCGTTTAGCAGGATTATTGTCGCCAACCATGAAAGTTTACAGTCGAACTTCACGCCCACAGCACGACCATCTCTACCGCTGTGGTACCTGCACCCACTGCATGCCCTTCTTATCATTCCCGTCATCCAAAAGAAAACCGGGATGACATCTTTCGCCCTTCAACCAACCGTACTTTCATTCGTGCATGAGAAGCACAGAGAAAGCATTCACGTTTATTGAACCTCCGAAAGTTCAGCTGGAGCGGTGGTAATGCCCACGACATCTATCATCGTCCAATTCAAGACGTCTCACATTACATCACCGACTGCTGCAGAACTCGCAGCTATCCGTGCTGCTCTGGATTTTATCGGTTACAAATCATCACAGTCATGGCCCATCTTTTGTGACTCGAAGGCAGCTCTCCAGTGTCTGCTGTCCTCTTTCAACCACGGACCTACCGTGCGGTTAGTCGCACACATCAGACTACTTCACCATCACGAAATCGACAAGGGGCCCAACGTCATCTACTAGTGGATACCGAGTCACTACGGAATTTCTGGAAACCACAGTGCGCATGACACTGCTCGATCGGCCCACGACCGGTGCCCACGTTATATCAATACCACTGTCGAGAATAATGCAGCCACAAGGCTTCGCTCCCTCGCTCGCGTGCTTACACAAACTCTGTGGAACACGAGTCAATTTACCAACGCACGTCACTACAGATTGGGTCCACGTCTGCAACTCCGTCTTCCCCCAGGGATACCACGAGGATGAAGCAACACTTCTGTGTCGCCTGTGGCTTGGCGGGGCATTCCCGAACGCCCTTTCTTTCCGCAATGGAATGGCCGACAGCCCTGCTTCCGACAACTGTGGCTGTGAGGAGGTGATCAAGCACCTCATCTGTGACTGTCTCCATTACAACGCTGCAAGAAAAGGGCTCGGAAAACTGGACAATCACCCCTTCACAGAGGAAAAGGTTCTAGGACACTGGCCCAGACAGGTTCCCACACTCAATGCCTTAAGTGCTTTGTTCAACTTCTTAAGGTATTGCGAATTGTGCGACCGACATTGGAAGCTTTAGAGCGCAGCATCACGTTATTGTGTGAATTTTAAAGCGAAGCTTTCTTTGCCTCTTTCTTCGACTTTCCCACTGCTGCTATACTGCTGCTGCTGATGCTGTGGCTGCTGTTCTTTGGCACACTGCGTCAGGAGCGAGTCAGACAGGAAATGCGACGCGTGAAACTCGTTTGGATCCCACCGCATCGAATGTGCACAATGCCCTCAGGAGCTTTCCGAGCATAACCACATTAGCCTCTTGACAGCTGTAATTATCCGTGAACCCCCTCAAAAGCATTGCAGAAACTGCAGCGCTTCCCTTTCCACTAACGCGCAAGTCCAGAGGGGACGCAGATAGAACTGTAGAGAGGAGGGAGGAGAAGAGGCAGTTCCCATGCAAGGGTGGGGGGAAACTGGATAAGCTCAAGGTACGGTACATCACGTTCCTGGTATTTCTGAAAAATAAACAATTGCAATTATGTAAAGCGGACAAATTACGCGGGGCGTGCAGAAGCAGAGCCGCATTAATTAAAGCGGACCGCAGGGTTCAGGCGACACAACGGAAGCGTTCGACCATCAAATAAACACTTCTGTGCCCGCTGCGGTAGCTTCGCGGCTATGGCATTGCTAGAAGTAGCGGACTTGATACCGACCGCGGCAGTCGCATTACGACCGGGGCGAAATAGAAAAGGCACGTGCACTTAGGTTTTGGGACACGTTGAAGAACACCACGGTGTCAAAATTAATCCAGAGTCCGCCACTACGGCTTGACTCATAATCCGATTGTGGTTTTGGCATGTACAGCCTCATAATTCAATTAAAGTTTAATACTACTGCCGCAATGCGATGTGCCATGTAAGGCAATAATATGCTCAGCGTTCCCAGAGGTTATGAAGTATGGCGCACAAGACCACCTCAAGTAAACACCTCTCCCTGTGTGTTTTGTGTACTTACGCAGACAAATAGCAGTTGTGCACGCAAGATAACGTTTAGCATCTACTCACCACTCTCGTTCTCTTCTTGTACTAAACATTGAAAAAATTAAGCTTGCGCCGTCAACATCACCGCTAATTATCGTTAGTCAAAGCAATCAGCACAGAAAGCTTCACATACATTGATTCCCAAAGTGCGTGGGATTTGCATCATATTTCTCACTTTATTTTTTATTTGTTTCTTCCATCATCTTTTATTCATTTATCCTTTTTCCCAGCGAAGGGTAGCCAGCCGGTACTTACACTGGCTAACCTCCCCGTCTTTCCTTCCTTTTCTTTCTTCTTCTTCTCTCTCTCTCTCTGCTTAACATGATTCACACGCGACGCTACGGGTGTCGTTGAGATAGGTCCTATGAAAGAACAAAAGAAAAAAACCTAATCAGAAGACATAGAAGACAGAAAGTAACGGCTTGCTGCGGCATAGCGCCTTCGCTGTGCCTCCAAAACTGGGGAAGCCAGGGGAGAGCCGGCTCCAAGAAAATATAGAGGCAGCACGCCTACGACTCGCACAAGCAGCAGCTCGAGAACGCGACTCCAGGTTACGTGATGTGTATGTGGGTTGCTGCGTGAAATGATCTTGCATTGACTTGTACAATCAACGAAGATGGTTTCCGAGTGTTTAAAAGTTTTTTTTTATATCTCCGCTCCCTTCTCTCGTCTTTGTCCCGTTGTTCGCGCTGCACCCAGCTACGAGTAATAATGCGCGTGACTACTGGACTGTATAGCCTCGTCGGCAGTTGTGGAAGGCGTAGCGATAGCTTCTGCTCTGCGCAAATTAAAGACTTTGCCTCCGCAGAATGTGGTTGTCCTTACGGACTCAAAGGCCGCATTACAACAAGTATACCGTGGTTTGCCATCCCTCAAGTTCCCACGCAAATCCCTAGCCATCCTGAAAGACCTCAACAACAAAGGCTTCACAGTAAAGTTTCAGTGGATTCCCTCTCACATTGGTATCTCAGGAAACGAAAAAGCTGATGCGCTTGCATACGCAGCGCTATATCATCCTCCCAAAATCAAGGCTCCAAAGAGTAACCAAGTGCAAAAATCTGAAATTCGAAATCACTTTGCGTCGCTTTGGGTTCCACCGCATATGCCTTGCGTAACCAAGAGATTGCACCGAGAGGAAGCCTCACTTCCACATCGTATAAGGACAGGATCTGCTAACACACCGGCCTGGTTATTTAAAACGGGGCGAATAAATTCTCCGAACTGTACGGCATGCAACGAGACAGGAGACATTGAGCACTTTTTGTGGTCCTGCCAGCAATTCCAAGATGAAAGAGACACTCTCCTGAAGAATTTGCAAAACAAGGACCTTCCGCATGCGCGCCTGCAACACCTTATATTTCCCGAGGGATCAGTGATGGCCCGCAAAGAAACTTCACGTCTCCTGATCGAATTCTTAAGAGAGACTGGGTTGATGGACATATGGTGAAACCCATCAGCGGTATTGTGCGAGACGCTCGGGCGGAGCAATTGCCGGCCTTGTTCGCCAGGCTAAACCCGCCTGTTGCTACAATTCACCACCACCACCACCACCACCACCACTTAAGAAATTAGCATAACGCGCATAACGCGTAACTAACTGACCAGCTAGGCACACTCAAGCGTTGTGGTGTGTCGGGAATAACTAAACGAATCTTGCAGGTTGCTTTATCTCAACGTAACAGTGCGCGAATAAATACGAACTCCAGAAAGCGCTGAGTAAAAATGCCTGCTCACAATGTTTATTCATCGGTAAATAAATGAGCTGCGCAGAACAAACACCCATGCTCTAAGCAGAGGCTCGCCAAAACATTTTTTCACGCGGTGATAAAATTGTGTTTCTGGTCTAATTCGCGTTCCGCCCTCTTTTGGGCACCCTATGTAGATTTGCCTATACATGCCTGATGAACAAACAGTGTGAGTAGCATTTTCCCTCAACGTGTTGTCGAGCACACTTCAATGTTGTTCTTAAGTTTCGCAGCACGCCAGTTAAGCGCGGAACGTTATTAGTCTTAAATATCCACGCTGAGAGTATACGTGTTAATATGATGCTAGATTTGTAGATGAGAACAGCTCCTGCTTTAGAAATATTTACCGACGGGCATTACCGCCATAACAAGTCCTTAGCGTGTCACAATTAGGCGCCTTCGTGATGTCTTTCTCCGGCGATTAACGCGGCACGACATTGTCCGACAAAGGACAGGCAACGGCCTTCCCGACAACAAGCCTAGGTGAGGGTGCGGTGACGTTCATTTACCCTGATTATACCGCTTATACGCTGCGTCTTTCGTTCGGTGCCCCGACTGTGGGTGAAACGTGACTAAGCATACTTGTTCACCAGTTGTAACCAGCTGCAGACAACGCTAACGAAGGTGGATACTGGAGCAACAGAAACACGGAGAGAAACATTCGGCCATCATTTGTGGCAATAGACGTCACACGAGACTGCATCTGTAAATAATTTCTCGACACAATTCCGCCGTTATAGAGGCCGCGAAAGGGAGACAAGATGAAAAAAGAACCACACATAGCGTGACGGAGTGAAATAAATAAAAAATATAAATATAAAAAATATAAAAAGGAGGCGTTGCCAGAAGTTTGTGATTTAATAAATGTATTGCGGGACTTAGTACATCCACATTGACAACCTTTCTGAAGCGCAACGACCGCACGAAAGATTAACACGAAGCACTTAACACATTTAGTGTCTGCACAGCGGGCTATACGAGGGAAGTCATGATAGAGTGCTCAGGATTACCCTTGAACAATTGGGGTTCTTAGACGTGCACACCAGCACTCGTGCAGGAGCGTTTTCACATTCTACCTGCACCTGAATATGACCCCGAAGGTCGGGAATCGAGCCCGCGACCACATGCTCGGCTGCAGAACGCCATATATACCGAGTAACTGCGACTGGTGTAAGGTGTAACCAGTGTCAATCGATTATCGCGAGTAAGAAAATTGCCTGGGACCGGTAATATTATGCAGGGTCTGAAAGAAAGAAAGAAAGAAAGAAGGGAAGAAAGAAAGAAAGAAAGAAAGAAAGAAAGAAAGAAAGAAAGAAAGAAAGAAAGAAAGAAAGAAAGAAAGAAAGAAAGAAAGAAAGAAAGAAAGAAAGAAAGAAAGGAAACGATACGGGAACTGCATCAAATTTTCGACAACCTTGCTTTCTCCAACAACCGTGCTTGGAGCTTCCTTGCTGAATCCATGACGGTCAGGAGCAGAGGCACCATTCTACATTTTCTATATAGCGGAATCTGTGATGAACAAATCCATCTGACGACAGGAAAGAGCAAAATGAATTCACTCGAAGGACTGCCTGCAGCATTGGTGTATAAGTGACAACGGTGACTTATTTTGGAGCCCGCCGTCTTACAAAGCATCACGTCGTCGATAGTACCACTATCTAACCTCTCACAAAAGGTCCCGCACTCCAAGACTCATTGATTCCCTTAGAATAATTACTTAGAATAGCTGGTATGAAGACCTCGAATCCTAGATACGTTTGAAGGCATTCCAAGTGATCTTTAAGGTACTCCACAGTACTCCTATCAAAAATTTAGAGTGCCCTCAGGAACCACCTGAACTCGTAAGAATGTTTGTAGAACGCCGACTTTCTAGGTAAAGCTGTAAACGGTGAACGAATACGTTTTCCACAAACGCTACTAGAGCAAGCTATGTCGCTGCGAATATTCTGCTACTATAGGAACGATTGCCTAACATTCGTAATTGTGGATGCAGACATTCTGGCGGCATTATTTATTATGCACCACCTTTCTAAAATAAAAAAGAAATCTTGTTCTTCTACATGCACGAAGGCAATGAGTTTCTTATAACGGGCATAATCAAAGCAAATAGTTCAATTTATAACGCAATATATTGTCGCCACATAGTGAACTTGCAAAGTCGCAAAGTCGTCTGAAGCCGTAGGGACGAAGTTAAAGCAAATCCATGCACAACTTGCCCATGATTCCTATCCTGGCTATAACGCCATATTTGCCAGCCACCCTATTGGCCGCGAGGACATACGGTGGCGCCATCTTCGGGAAGCACGCCGTTGGCCGTGCTGTGAAGGATAACACGGCGGGCTCCTTACTCGCATACTTGCGCTGCGGCGCTCGAATGAAGCAACGCGAGGGCGTGCTTCTTGGACATTCCTGTAGGAGTTGCCTTCACAAAGGCGTACTGTACATAATTGGAGTGACCGACAGTGCAGCATGCGAGGTCTGCGGCACCGAAGAAAACATCGACCACCTGCTGTGCCACTGCCCACGATATGCCCCAGAAAGACAAGAACTTGCCAACGCTCTCCAAAAACTGGACAATCGGCCGCTTTCTGTGCAGGTGCTGCTGGAACACCGCCCCCATCGCTCGTCGGCCCGTAAAGCGGTGAAGGCGCTTTTGTGCTTCTTGAGGACGACAGGCTTGTGCGAACGTCTGTGACTATTAATGCAATTTCTATTAGACCACACGCGTCAGCGAACTCACCGCTAATTTCCTTAATTTCCTTCTTTACTTCCCTCCTCTCTCTCCCTGTCATCTTTGTTTTCCCCCTTTCCCGTTCCCTAAGTGTAGGGTAGCCAACCGGACGTTATCCTGGTTAACCTCCCTGCCTTCTGATTTTCTCTTTCCTCCTCCCAGTAAGCGCCTTCGAAGCAAGGAGATTTGGTAGCAGGCAGACGACTGGCCCTGGGCCAAGCTGAAAACACAGAACGCCCTTCACTCGGTGCGCATCTTCACAAGACACGATGCTCGAGTCGCAGCTGCGTGCGGTCGTCGCAACGGAGCTCGCAGAGCCGTCTTTTTTCTCTTTTTTTTTCTTTCGCGTGAAAGAACTGCAAACAGGTGAATTCGCGATATGCACTGTCTGTTAAGCACCAGTAAACGCCGTCTCAATGGCGCGATGCGGCCGATTCTTAAAAAGCGGTTGCACTTGCGCGTGCATATTTTGTCGTGCAATATTTCCATTTATGTGCTGCTCCTTGCAGCTCGATATCGCGCGGTAGTGTCACGGCCATTTGTGGCGCGTTACTTTCACTTCGCTGCGAACAATACCACCTGTGTGCTTGCTTTAGATTTTTTTTGTTGTCTTAGTTGCCTTTCTAAAGATCAACTGTGATAGAACGCAATTTTGGTTTCTTTAGGCGGAGTATATGTGAAAAGGAGCACATTACACTTGCACGACAAATTGAAATGGCCGTGTAAGTTATTAGAAAGATGCACTAACAAAATTTGTAAAAAAATTAGATTTTTTCAAATGGCGAAATCAAAACCGAGGCGTGATGAAGTCATATCTGCGTGGCGGTAATCCTGAGGCTGTCATATCACTTTCTATATATCCGTCTCCTAAATGTACTAAAGTGTGTATTTGCGTCACAGTTCTTATCATTCCAAACTTTTGGAGAGAGGCTTTTGTGCAAGTGTTAGCAGGAACACGAATGTTTTTCTACCCTATTTTGGAGACACAAGTGTCAAAATTAGGGCTGGTTCCGGGATTGCCTGTTAGGAGGCATGACTTCCCAACTGCTCAATTTCGGAATTTCAACATGCAATATAATTGGGTAAGGTAAAAATAAGTTTGCGATTATTTTCAATTACAGTCACCTGGATATTGTAATTTGCCGTGGAAGTGATCTCCAAATCATCAGCTAACCCTTGCGAACCGGTCGAATTGGGCTTTCAAAGCGATAAAATAAAAAGTTTTATATAATAAAAAGATAAGGAACTGCGAGTGAATATGCTTGGTCTATGGCCGAACGACGAGCAATGCTGGACAATGAAGAGCGTAGAAGACAAGGTCTGCTTCTACGTGTCCCACTTCCCACGCAGGTCTTTTTTTTTGAGCCCGGTATAACCCTACGTAACGGGCGTATTTTCATTGTGCCACGGACTTTAGGTTGCAACACGCGCGAGCATTCCACCGGACAAAAGCAAACGTCATTGTGCGAACGATTCCGGAGCTCTTCGAAAAAAAAAAAAAGACATTCGCTATGTGCAGCTGGATACTTGAGAGCACACGGGTACATGCGACAGCCCTTCTCAACGATTCAATATTTTTTTCTGTATTCTTCTTGATGTTTAATTATTTCACATAGGTGAGCTGCAATCCACAGCTCAACTAGGGCTTCCCTGGCGTTGCCGAGACTTTAGTGATCGACCTTACCACCACCGCAGACGCACGGCAGCTGTGCCCAAGTGATCCCTCATTCCACGTCACGCCACCTGCAGCGCCGTTCTTGCCAGTGGTAAAGCTCGCCTCAAATACTTATTTCTGCGTGGCCTTTACTTTCTTCCCCCACTCCCCCCCACAAAAAGAAAGAGGTGACCAAATCAGCATAATGACGACTCCAGAAAAGCCTGATTCACGTCTGCTACCAAGTTGCCTCATCCTGAACATAGTGGGATGTCGGAAGACGATTTAACAAAGCGAGTATTATGGGTGCGCTGTTCCAATGTTACCGCAGCATGGAGGTAAGAACGCTCGTCTGTCGGCTCAAATGGATGTCGGCTCATTCATTTCAATTGATATCTGCTCACATATATATCATTTAGATTATACGTCGCGCCATGAGTTAACTGACGAACCAACGGACATTATTGGCCCATTTCCTAGCCTCATAATGAACTGCAGTTCGCAGGAAAAGTGACACTAAAGCATACCCCGAAATCAGTTTAGACAAATAAAGCGTTGTTTGAAAACTCTGTTGTCGTTAATTTCGATATAATAGGTGGATTACCAGCAGCAATAAAATGAAGGTCCAAGTTTCAGTTTTTGAATTTCGCGTCGAATCGCCAACGCCGGCACGTCACTGTGACGTCACGGGATCCGAAGCTTTCTTTTTTTTCGTATTTAGGCTGCGTTGCCTCAGCAAACGTTCCAGAAACTCACCTGTTTAATCTCTGGCTCCTTTAGAACCCAATTTAGTCTGTCTTTGCAGCTAAAAAAAATTAACTAGGCCCTAAAAGATGCCATCGAAATCCCTGACGTCACCGTGGGCGGGTGCAGGAGTTTCAAGATGGCGTTGCCACCCCTCTTTTGTTAATATTGAGTTTTTTTTTCTGGCTTACCAAGCCTCTTATCGTGGTAAGAGTGGCGTTTTTGATATTGCAGAAGGGTAATTTAATGATCCAGAATAAATTATTCTTTACTCTTTAGTGTCCCTTTAAATATGCCTAGCACTTTGAATGGGCTCAGTAAAACTGCACAACTGTGTACCTCGCCACTAATTCCTCGGTTTCGGTATCGCAAATCTGTGGAGGAAACGAAATTCGTATTGCTATGGCGCCAGCGGGAATTGTTCTGCAGTCCGTGTTGCTCATCTCGCATGTGTTCACGAAGGGAAGCAGCGCATATGCACTTATCTGGTGCAGCCATCGCTATGCGTAGTTTCCGCGAACTCCACACAAGTACCTCTGGTCTTATGAAGAAGGCGTTGCCTTGAAAGTTGCCTGCCTTGGAGGAATTGCGTCTTGGAAGGAAAACTTGCTGGCAGCTAATTAAGATTCTCCTGCCGTACTTACAAAGTACTGATAGAGCCAACTTACACCTTGCATTACGCATTCAGGGTCCCTTATAATTCCAGCGGTTACTCAGTTACCGCAAACAGCACGCTATGCTCCCTTAAAGTTTGCGTTCCTTGGCACTTGTTTACTTTCCATGAGGTTTGGTTGGAGACGTTGAGGACAGTTGCTACAAGCTGTATTGAGAGTTTCAACGTTGGAAGCTTTCGTGTTTTCTCTTGAAGGCTCCGAAGATTTTCAGTCCCCTTAGAGAGTGAGAGGGAAACACGGCATTGACTTTCACGCTCTCCAACGCTGACGTTACACACAATTACGTTAACGTCTTTCCGATATTTTTTTAACTCTTATTTTTTCACAGAGCTTAGCCAACTATTGCAATGATGAAGGGTGCTAGAATACTGATATTTGTAATTATGAAAAGCATCGAAGCTTCTCCGGATAGGCCAGAAAATATAAGCAAACTATATTGTCGTTTTCAACTAACTGATCTCGTATGCGAAATTCTAGGTCAAAGCTTAGTATGATCTTTTTAGCGCAAAAACTCGAAAATGAAAGAAAACAGCGTGAGGAAAGAGAAGCTCTTAGCGCTCGTCTGTCCTTTCCTCTCACTGTCTTCTTTCATTTTCAAGTTTTTGCACTATCATGCTAAGCAAACGACTCGTCCTTGGAAAACAAGCTATTCTAACCTAGGTTAAAGTTTGCGCTTTCTTCAGCCTTTATTACGTGCTATTTAGACTACCTAACTTTCCACACTGTTGATAGTTTGGGGGTCGGCTTAATATTTTACGGGAGTGTTCCTGCTCAGTAAGTTCTAACATAGCCTATGTACGACACGGCGTTACCTCGCTTTACATACTCTACAGCTGCACACACTGTTACTTTCGCACTTTGTAATATATAAAATTCCATTCCAAATTGTGCGGAATTGGAGAGGCAACATTTAAAGTTTACAACCCATACCGTTAACTTCAACGTTATAAGTTCCTTTTTGAGGAATTCTTGGGTGGAATCCGTCCTCATCAGGGATAGAAAGTACCGATAATAAGATTCGAAGCGAACACGCATTAGGCATGAGCGACACAAAGTAAAGTCTCTTCATACCTGCACGGTTCACTTGGCCTCTCTCGGAGACTGTTCGAAATGAAGCGACAATTACATGCACGCACTTGTAAAGGCAACCTGTACTGATAGTTCAAATGCTGACTCGCCTCAAGTTGGATACGTCTTCGGCAGTAAAAAGAAAGAACGAAAAGCGCTTCGGGGGTCGAAATGGTTGAAAGAATGTGAAGTAGGTTTCTGGTTGAGGAAGCTGACGTTGCCGGCAGCTTAGTAAAGCGTGATGTATCCGGCTCCGAAGATTGACGGCGGCACGCTACGTATACCGGCTCGCTTAGTGCTGCACGCAACTTCGCGGGACCGGGAGCTTATATCTCGTCTTCCCGGGGCGCTGCAGCTGGCTTCGCTTCGAAGCTCCGGGGTTCCTCCTCTTCGCAGAAGAAACACGTCGCGCGCGAGCGCCGGCTTCTTCGCCTCTCGTGTCACTGCTCATTACTTCCAGGTGGCGCTTCGCCTAATCTCCTCTCCTCTCTAGGCCTTCCTGTCTTCCAGCTTTGCTCTTTTCTATCACTCTTTCTTTTTTTTTCTCATCCGTGTCTCTTCGTAGCCTTGCCGTGTAACAGCTCGGACGACGCGCCATCCTTTCTTTTTTTTTTGCGTTCTGATCGCACAGCCACCGGGGACTCACGTATCGCGCAGGAAGGGGTGCACAGCCCGCCAGTGGCGTACCCTAGCGTGGACTCGTGTAGTTACCGGTGATTGATTACGTGGACAGGCGTTTGATGCGGCGAAACAGTGTATTTGGATAAAAAAAAAAATGTTCGAGGAATGATACTTCGGTCAATTGCTGGGCAAAGGCTTTCGTTAGACTTTTTTTTTTGCCTCTAGAAAATTGTGGGCAGCAGAGCTGGTGTTAGCTTAAGCAGCAAGCAGTAGAGGCAGTGCGAAGCGAACTTACGGTTAGTACATATTCAATATGATACTGAACTAGAAGCCACATTTCAGTGGAGCAGAAAAACCTTAGTCCAGAGCACAATTCTCGCTTCCTACATTGCTTGCAGAATAAATCGTCCCCACTGATTTCGTCAATACGTTACGCAATGAACCTGCACAGGGCTGACGGTCTTCGCGTTGGAAGTGTTAATTGTTACTGTTTCCGAGCGCACTCTTCATTGCTACTCGCCGCTGCAAGTCAATGGTCATGGCGTTGCTCTGCTGTGTTTCAGATCCTGCATTAGATCCCGGCCGCGGCGATCATAATAGGTGCACGTTAAAGAAACTCAGGTGGTCAAAATTAATACAGCATCCATCGCTACGGCGTGCCTCAAAATCAGATCTTTGGTCATGGCACGTAGAACTGCAGAATTGATTAAATATATTTATGACTCATATTCATAACTGGTCACAAAGCGCTCGTACGTTGAGGCACGTGTACGTATTGCGAACTTGAAAACTTTTTTTTACGCAATACGAGTCATTAGGAACGTTAACATTAATATATTCGCATATTTGATGTACGCAGCAGCTACTGAGCGAGATCGTTACGGGAAAATTTCAAATGGAAGTAACCACAGCTTTACGATTTTATTATTTACGGCACTGTTCCACACCACGACCACTTAAACAAAATGTTAATGCAGAATGAATAGCGCCAAAGTACACGGAAGTTCTAGTACACACTTTTATTTCAAAGTACTTATACTTACTTTACCAGCTTCATGTGATCATGTTCGCAAATGTGCCTTCACTGCTAGACAATTAGGTTGCCGCTTATGAAGTGCAAAGCATGCATACAGACTAGTGTAAAGTACATGACCTTATAAAAATAGCTGTATTCTTAGGTTCCAGGAAGTAACGAATGAACGTTCATGAATGAATGAATGAATGAAAGTTGTCCACTAATAAAATTTCAAAAAAAAATTGTTGGAGTGTGACCTCGCTGCTTTAGGCAGATGCATTCTTGTATTCCACGCAATCTAAACGCACAATATTGTAGCGCTCCTGCCTAATATAAAGCACAAGTGCGAGATAATCCCTCGCGGGCACAGCTGTAAGTATGACACTGTTTGCTCTGGTACGAGTAATTAATCTTTAAAGAAACACCACTTGAAACAATACAGTGAATCGTTTAGAGTATACACAGCCACCCGCACCTGCTGATACTCAGCGTGGTGGCTCACCGGCTACACTCTCCTATTGCTCAGTTCGAGGTCGTGGTTTCGATTCCCACCCTTGGCAACCACATTTTGGAGGGTGCAACATGGAGAAACGCTCGGGTAACGCGCATTGGACGCCCTTTAAGATTCCTCCACTACGTAATCTCTCATAGTCACTGTGGAGTTTTGGGACGTATAACCTCATCAACCAATCAATCGCCGAGGCCGACACCCAGAAAAAAGTCACAGTTTCGCACGAAAGGCGAAGCGTCGGTTGCGATAGCAAATTAGTGGATAGCTATACGAAGTAATGATATTAGTTTCATCGGATGTGCAAACTTGTAAACATAGGAATACTAACTAAATTAACAAGTATGGTGTCACGCGCGCGCGCAAGCGAACATGAACACATCTCACTCGACGACCGCGAAAACTCGCTGTTCAAACGCTGGAGCGAGGAAGCGCGGCAGCAGCAGCGAGCGAATTGACCTTCGTGCAGCCGCTCGCATCAACACGAACTACTCCGCGAAAGCGCAGCGCAGCGCAGACTCTGTGTCCATCGCAGATGGCTTTCAAAATACAGCGGCCCGGCCACACGCGTGTGACCGCCAGGTCCACCCGGAGTAGAACGCGACGCACCCCCCCCCTCCCTCCATCCCCTACCCCCAATGCCTTGCGCGCGACGAAAGGCGGCGCGCTTGCTCCCCGCTTTCCTCCGGTGCGTTGAGCCGCGATCGCCGCCTCAACCTGGCACGCTTTCACTCGCACCTAAAGCATATGGCGCACGGCGACGATTTTGCCGCCCTTAGACTCTATGCGGAACCTCATGGCGATGCCGATGCCGACAGCAGAAATGAGGCTGGAGTGTCCATATTATTGCTATCACAATAAAAAACTAAAATTATTCGTATCCTACACAATGCGCGAATCAATTTAAGCGAAGTTTAAGAGGGAGAGGCGGGCAAGTTGGTGGTCGATATAGGAGTGCATTACGTAACCGCGCAAACGGCAACGGACGAAGAAGGAAACACACCGGACAAGCGCTTGTCCTGTGTGTTTCCTTCTTCGTCCGTTGCCGTTTGCGCGGTTACATAATGCATTCCAATTAGGCGAAGTTGTCGCCAGTGTTGGCGAGAAACGCGAGTGGCGCACATTTGGCGCCATGTATGGTGCCTTAGCGTCGTACAGAGGCAATGCTAGTGAGCAGTGTATGTGTGCGGGGGTGTGCGTGGAGGGAGAGGGTGTGTTTGTGTATACGCGGCAAGACAGGCAGCTCCCGAAAATAGGGAGAAGAGGCAAAGGGAGGCGCATGGTCAACCGCGACAAAAGCGTCGTCAGGGTTGTAGCGCATCTATGATGCCGTAGCCCCACATGGAGGCAACACTAGTGAATAGAGGGCTGTGAGTAGTGGACAGTGGGTAGTATGGCAGTGTAATATTTGGTAGTGGATAGTGTGTAGTAGGCAGTGGTGGCGGTACCACGTTACCTATGGGTAGGTAGTCGGCTTGCGTCGGCTCGGCAAGACCGCCAGCACACAATAAGTATAGGGAAAAGGCGAAGAAAGCTTCGCTTTAAAGCAGTGCGCAACGAAAAACGCACAAGAGAGTACAGCCGCGTGAACTCCATAGCTGTACAGAATAAAGGCATAAACGCAATGCCCGTACTTGGACTAGCAAGCGCCAGCCAGCCGCGTTAGCGCGCACGTAATTAGCGATGGCGTTCGAGTGACAAACCAAAAAGTACGCGAATAAGGCCTTACCTTTAATTCATTGTACTGTCACGACAACGCATTCCTGCAAGGTTTTCTTAGGTGTGTCAAAGCAATCTTTTTACAGCGTAAGCTGTTATGGGCTCATTCCAAGAGCCGTTTCGGTTGGCGATGGTGTCCGCTGCCTACGCAGCGCAGGTTTTCGCAGCAGCTATCGCCGGGGAATGGGAGAAACGATACCGAGTTTTCGCCGGGACCGAACCCGGGCCCGGTGCGTAAAAGCAATCCATTCTACCACTGAGCCACACCAGCGCTTGCTAGCATGCAGCAGAAAAATGCCCTATAAGCACGACTTGGCGGGTGAGGAGACACGCGGTGTGACATGCGCTGCGCGTAGCGTCGACACGTGCACGTTTTGCATTGCATTTGCACTATTACACCAGTTAGACTGTCATGCAGATGCACAGCTAGCGGTACAAAGCAGTTAAAGAAGGTTTTAGGAAGAAAAAAAGTTTACGGAGATTTATACAAGAATGCTATTATATATATATATATATATATATATATATATATATATATATATATATATATATACTGTGCAGCTGATTAAATCAAGCTGGCTAGATGATTATGCCACCGCCGCGTTTCATCGTCATCACCAGCACCATCATTCGCATCGTATCGTGCCACTTGTCAAATCAAGCCGGCTATAGGTGAGCATGTGAACCCCCGAGCCTCAAAGGAGATGCCAGTAAATCTTCTTCATCACCATCATCATGATCATCATCATTAGCATCGTATCGTGCCACTTGCCTTGCGATGTGAGATGCGCGCCGAGTAGCGCCTGTACGTACGCCTTTTGCATTGCCATTGCATATCATTACACCAGGTGGCACGCAAAGGGTAGCAGTTCCAAAGGTAGCGGTACAAGGTAGATAGAGAAGTCTTTAGGAAGAAAAAAAAGGTTACGGAGATGTATAAATATTTATGTAATGAGAAACGAGTACGATATACCTGATTCATTCAAGCAGGCTAGGTGACTCTCACCAAAGCGGATGCCATTAAATCGTCATCGTCATCATCATTAGCATCGCATCGTGTCGTTTGACACGCGATGTGACGTGCGCGCCGCGCAGCGTCTATAAGTACAAAATTCGCACTCCAGTTCTGTTATGTTCCACCAGGTGTCCCGACATGAAGCAGTTGCATGTAGCGGTTGCATGCTGTGCGTAGCTGGACCTGGTTAACTCAAGCAGTCTAGGTGACTATTTGCCATCACTCCGTTTCGAAAAGGATGCCAATAAAACATCATCATCATCATCATCATCATCGATAGCAACGTAATGTGCCACGGATCAAGAGATGCGACATGTGCGCCACATAGTCTGGATACCTGTGTTTGCTCTCGGTACACCTTATGGCGCTTCCTCGCAAGGTACGGGCCGCCGCTGAAGAAGCGAATCGTGGAGCTAAGTGGGCGGCTGCAACCAGGGCAACATCGGGCTGAGCAGACCACTGTGCAGAGAGGAGGGCAAGCCACAGCTCGCCATAGACGCCGGGCGGACAATTCGTATCGTTCTCGTGAAAACGACGCGATGACTGTGTAGTGCGTGGTACCAAAAATGGAGGCCCTATGGAGCCGCTCCTTCAGCTTACGCTGTGACTGCTCTGCGTGTTCCGCGCAGGCCTGTGACTTCGTTTCAAGTACCGCTCACAGAGGAGTGCTTCCAATTTGCTGCGTTAGTCGTAAATTGGCAGTGCAATAAACAAAGTAGCGAATACAAGGGTTGCTTTCATTGCAGTTTTGGTTACAAAAGCTTCTCCATCAAGCGTACATCTGTCTTGAAAACGGGTAATTTAGTAAATTCCTTAAAAGTACGAGCACTTCGAAAATGACTGTTTTCAGACTTTCATCCGCCCTTCAATAACGCAACTCACTCACTCACGAACTCACTCACCAACTCACGAACCAATGAACTGCGTGCCCATCACCAGACGTGAAGATTTGTGGTGAATTGAATTGAATTCTCTACTCTTTCAAGTGCATTTGGACGTATTTCGCGTTCTACGAAAAAAAAATCCTACTTTTTCAGCACTGGTACCACGTGTTTCCGCAAAACGCAGTGAGACTGACAATCGGCTGTCCTAATTGCAGAGACGCGTAATTTGCGCGTATGACCACACGCATTTATGCTCGCTTTCATGAACGGTTCCCCTTCCTTGACTAGAGCGCACCCACCCATCGCGCTATCTGCGTTGGAAACGCTGCTACTGCCCCGCCTGGAGCTTTCTTCGAGCGCGAAGAAAAACACGGCGTAAACGGATCGCTGCGTCTTGCTCTCTCATTTGCATTTAGACGGAGAGAAACCGAGTTTTGCTTAATTGCGTTCGCACTCTAAGCGCCAGCGACGCACTTAGTCCGCCTCGCTACCCGTGAAAACACGCGCACTCACATACACTCGTACACGCTACCTTTTTTTCGTGCCTTCACCGTTATTGTATCGTCTGCTCAATTCGTACGTTTCCGCGCGTTGTCTGTTCGCATGCATTCGCTCTCGTCGTATCGTCTGTTTCCGAGGCTTCGCTCTTACACGATTGTCTGTCTGTTCGTTTCTAGCCTTCGGTCTCACATAAACCGTCTGCTGCGAACCTTCTTCACTCGCTCAAAACTCTGCAGAGCAGACGATGGCAATCGGCGAGGTGGCATTGCGTCAATTTGGTTTTAACAAAGAAACAAGACGAGAGAAATCCCTAACGGGGCAGAAACTTAGTACAATCTAAGCTGAACGAAGTAACGTCTCATTTACATACGCAAGTTCCAGTTTTCTTGTTTCATTATTTTTTTCTCACACCTTCTTAGCAGGCTGATTCAATTAGCACCACGCGGCGCTTTTATACGGCGAAGTGATTTTGTTATCGCTTTCCTTTCCTTCTTTAAGCTCGATGATTTAAGTGACAAGCCTAACAGCCCCTAAGGGCAACGGAAAGAGAAACGGACAGACGGGTGCGTTATTATGTTGTTTAATCCGTAGCTTGCAGACGGCCCGGTAAGAAAGAAGAAAGTTTCACAAAAGTAACACGATGAATTATTAGGTTTTCCTCATGACCTAAAGAAAACACAAGGATATGTCGCTTGCCTTTTTCTTTCAGTACCGACGGAAGGAAGGTCCGCGGTAAAAAGCTCGACGAAGGAATTGAGTGTTTGATCAGATCTGCGTAGGATAGAAAAAGTCGTAAGACGCGCTGTTCCGTTTTCTTTTCCTGCATAATGTGTTGCACCTTCTACTAATCGATTCGAACGTTACGAACTCTGGCAGCTCTATTTTTCTCAGCAAAGCGGCTTCAGACCTATTGGAGGGAGTGCGCGCGAAGATTGTGTTAAAGCCTTCTCAGCACGCATGTGTGTCTAAGAAGAAAGCGGTGCATTAAGGAATTTCTTCGTAGTTCCACTTCGCTGCCCGCTGACCCGAACTCGGCACCATTCGGGCGTTTGCCGATGGAATTGCAAGCCAGCAATCGGCCTTTCCCGCAAAGCTTTGTAAGCTGCTTAAAGGAAAAAGAAACTCCTTCATGTTTCATAATAAGTTTTCATTGTTCTTGTCTCATTTTCGCCTCTTTTACTACATCATAAAGATTAATAAGAGTTATCCGTAGCCGCTCAGCCGTGACAACGACGTCTTACGATAAATTCACTATGAGATTTCTGCTGTGATGTAAGACGCTCGACTAGTCTCTTTTTTTTTTTTTTTACTATGCATACATCCATGGAATGTACTACCACTCTAGTAATGTCGATTGTGAGCACTGTGTTCTTAAATTTTTGTGGAACGTCGAGGTTACACAAGCCGTAAACTGTAACTTGTAACTGGTTCGGACTTTGACCTGTAGTATGTTGATACTTAATATATTACCGTAGTGGGGAAACCTATTCAAAATCTTTTTTGTTACCCTAATTGAATCTTTCTTCTTATCGTTGGTGCATCTGTGACACTGTGGTTGTCGTTTCTTTATTGAAAGAAATCCATTACTCGAATGTTTTTAGAATGTTCCCACGCATTCTGTTAAAGGTAACTTTGGAAGAGCTCGCATGACCGAAAGATGACTAGACAAATAATTAAAGCATAAAGCTGAGGTTACTTTGGCTTAGAGCACACATGATACATTTTGTACACTTCACGTCAATGCCATTAAAATATCGCTGCAGTATCTTCTTGTTAATAAAAGCAAGCTATATACACGCGACCAAGGTATGATTTTTCTCTTTAAATGAATTAGGAACCCACTAATGCACTTTGCCAGCAACAAGCGCACGGAACTTAGCGAGTTTTGTTAAGCACACAAGAATATATTCTGTCCAGTTTGCTGGAGGCAGCATAACTTTTATTTAAGGCTTCTATTGATGAGGAAGACTCCATTTACCAGACAACTCATGCAATGTATGTACGAAAAAAAATGGCGTAAGTTTATAAAACGTAACTCGAGCATTTAAAATGGGAGAAATGGCATGTGAGAGTTCAATAGATGACAGAAGGCCACTTTTTGTGTAATGTGCTGAGATTACTCGAAACTTTCTATTTAAACACTCCAAAGTAGAGTTTGCGAGCTTTCAATACGCCATAAAACGTTGGGTTTAAAGTACATGGTACTCCTATACTCAGCCTGAATAACGTAAACATTGTCGTCCACATATTATAAAATTTTATTAGCCTCATATTACTTGTGCAGACTACCTCAAAATAGCATTACCATTAGTCAACAGAGCATCGTTTCTAGTTGTTTTGTTTACTATGTTAAATATTATTATTGTAAACAGAAGCACCTACTTAAAATATAAATTACCATCAGTCAACAAAGCATCATGTCCAGCTTTTTTTAATATGTTAAATATTACCGTTATAAACGAAAACACTCGTTAAAATGGAAATTACACGTCCCCAAGCATGGAAATAATAGAAGAAGTCAAGCCAAATGAGCCCGTTAAGGGGCACGAAAATAGCTGGAAGTGTCAGATGACAACGCTAAAACAGAGACATTGTTTTTGATCCCTCACTGCGTGCGGCGGTTTGAATCTCTTACGAGGACGTTATCACGCACCGCCACATGCGAGGGCTTGTTTAATTCAGCGAGAGAAACAGAACCACATTACCGACACATCTGCCGACAAAATTAAATAATAAAATAGAAGCTGCAATATTTATTATTTTATTCATTGAAAAAAAAACCATCAACTTGAAAAAGTATGATCAGAAAGATCGAGATATTAAAGATACAGATGTGCTCCAGGGTCCTTGTTTTTCTTTCTCTTTTCTTTTCCCACATACAACTACAGTAAGGTTCTAGAGTGGGGAGCTTTGGGCCAGTTGGTCCGACATGTTTAAAGAGGAAAAAAACCCCGGCTTCAGACTTCAGACGTCCTGTCCTGTCCAGTCCTTCGTCACGTCTCGTCTGAAGTCGCGGTTCTTTTCCTTTTTAATTTACAATAAGGAACGAGTTGTCGCAAGCCGTTGTGGAATGTCGTAGGACTGAGAATAGGTGTTCCGCCTTAATGCGCTTTAAGAAGAGGAGAGGAAAAAGAGAAGGAAAAGCAGTGAGGTTAGCTAGTGTATAAACTGGCTGTCTGTCTGTGCTGGGGTTAGGCGGTAAGATGAATTATAGGCCATGCACCACGCCTGCTAGTGTACAGACTCGACGGGTACTCGACGGGGACAAAGGAGTGGACGCGTGTACTCATTTTCAGTTACACACAATGTTTGCATATTTTTTCGAAGCGCATTCGTCAAATAAAACGTCATTGAAGTATGTATTTTGAACCAAAACTCACGGGGGCAATTTTTTTTTCTTTGTTAGTGGTGTGCTCCCTCGTCCCCCACGTGCAATAAATGCCTGAGGGACACTGCCGGCTTTCTGTAAAAAACAAACAAACTAACTAACTAACCAGCAAATTAACTAACTAACTAACTAACTAACTAACTAACTAACTAACTAACTAACTAACTAACTAACTAACTAACCATTCTGGCAGTGTTTTGCTCGCCTGAATATAGCGTCTTAAACACTACGACTTTATCTAAATTCATGTTACGCGAGCGCCTAATGACGGGACGACGTTTCTTGAAGACTCAGCGCCAATTTTTGTTATTGTCGAGCTTCCTGCAATAGCCTGAATAGCGTTGGTCCTCAAATCAGTGACAAAGGTAAGAACGTCGCTTGTAGAACGTCCCTCTTTGTCTTGTGTCTAGTATTTGCGCATTCGAATTCGGGGCACTATAGAAGCCACGTCTCAGGCCTCAGCGAAGATGAACATTGAAATATTTGAGAAAATTCACGCAAAATCATGAACAAATTAGAAGAAAACGAAACCACATGCGAAAATAACACTTGTGCTGATGACACACGCAAAACATTTTAGCCTAGCAGAATAGGTATTCCACTCTCCTAGAAGTCAGGCTGGAACACACTCTGCAAACAAGTTATTCCCCTTCTTCATATGTTATTTTTGTTCTTACGGGCAAAAACACGTTCTTGTAGTAGATTAGTTCTGCAGACTTTGGCGCCATTGGCCTTTCCGTAGCGTGTCCTTCTAACAGTAGACGGTTGCGTTTTGATTTTTGCGTGGTTGTGTTTCTTTGTTGCAGTCGACCATGGTTCCGATACTAACATGATCTGTTGTGTAGCAACAGTTCGTTTATTTTCTGCATGCGATATTAACGTCTACCTGTAATTCTGTACTGCGCCCCTTTAAAAACCGAACTTTTGTCAGCCATTCGGTTGCGTTTGTTTTCGTTTTTAATAATTAGCATGGCAATGTCTTTTTTTTTTTGACCATGCGTTATACACACACAAAAAAAACGCCGGCAGACTAATCTTAATGTGTGTTGTCAATGTGATGATACCTTAGCCCAACATGTTGTGTATTCTGCGCTGTGGTTCGAAAATGTAATGCGTACAAAGGCGGCTGCCACGCACGTAGCAGGCACGATAGCATGTACCACTGCTGAGGAGGCTGCTACACGTATCCCCGTGTAGCAGCCCCGTGATTAACCCCGTGATTAACTGCCTGATCAACGGGCTGTCTTCTCACGTGTACAGTACATGGTTTCGAAGGCATAAAATTATTCGCTAGGGAAAAAAAAAAGCATATTTATTAAGCAGACATCCTCATGAGAGGAGATCATACAACATCTCAATCGTGCAATGATGGTGAAACTCTGGTGGAGGCAGGGTTGTCTACCAAGTTAACATATTCAAATTCCCTGACTTTTCCAGGTTTTCCCTGAGTGCCTTTGCGAAATTTCCCGAGTGACACAGAACTTTGTTTTATGTCAAGACGGGCTGACACCATGTCGCATAATGCTGCCACTCTCTAGTAAGCGTGTTAAAAAATATGACTTAATCCAATTTGAATAGTACTGACTAGTGTTTATTTTATTTATTAAGAAAAACTGAAGGGAGGGGTTAGTAAAATGCACAGCGACTAAAATATCCTCGAAAAAAAATAGTGAAGCCCATTACAAATCAGGTCACACATTTCCAAATACAAATAAAAGAGATGCATAGAGAAGCAAATATTTTCATAAATTAGCTGCTTCTATCAACTGATAGCAAGCTCATTAGTATTAGGCCCGAACTTTGTCACAAGTGAGATTCTCTCAGCAGCTGGAAAGTCAACCTCAACTGTCCTGACATACTCTCAGCCCACGCACAATGCCTGAGTGTTGCGTTTCACTGCTTTAAAGAGTTTATTTTGGTTTGGATGAGGGTCACCTGCACCTCGGCGCCAGCCATCATTTTGCTTTTTGAGTTCAAGCTCCTTGAAAGAAGAGGCGGCACAGTTCCTTTCCCGATCATTCTCCAATGCAACGGATATTTCTGTTCTCGCCCTCGTACTGCCGCGCGGCCGCCCCACGGACCATGTGAAGCATCCTCTTGGTCAGTTGCACAGTCAACACCCGATTTTTCAGACTCCCAAGGGGCCGCGAAAACGACTGAAAAATCGGGAAGTCCAAAACAATAAATGCATATATTTTGCTGCCCTTAAGGGCCAAAATCGCCACAGGCACGTCCGAAAAAGGTCTGAAGGCCTGCCAGTGCACTTATTAGGCATATCGGTGTTCGCACGGTGACAGGAGGAGGCAGGTGCACGCGTGTATAATTAAGGAATACGTATTGTGTCCTGTGACAATTGCCCCTTTGCACGCTTGTTAAGCTTCACCGCAATACTTTACGTATGCTTCACCGCGTAACATTTCTGTGCTGAGGCGAAGCTTTCCTTCGGGAACCGGCATTATGCAACGCGTTGTGCTTTCTAAACCAATCGCGAGGATTACAGAGGCGGAGTCGGTGAAATTGCTTACAGCGACGCATTCTTTCAATGAAAAACACGGTACTGAACGGCAAGCACCTTAACAGCGAAGGTCGAAGCAGCTAGGCCTCGCGTTCGGTGGTGGGTACGGCTGCCAGCGGATCTGCGTACGAGAGCGCCGGTTCGAGGTGGCGAGATAACCAAAACGGCGGTGTTGGCTTTGATTAATGCCATTTCGGATATGCGGTCACGGCAAAATGTCCGAAAAATCGGATGGCGAAGGGTTCTTGTGTCCGAAATTTCAGATGTTCTTATACATTGACTCTATGGGATACGTCGCGGTGCCGCGAAGCTGTCCAAATTATCGCGCATTCCGAGAGTCGGTCGTTGCCTGTGCACTGGCAACTCTTCCAACCGACGACACGGAGCCAAAGTAGATTCGTTACGATTCCTCTTTGTTACTCCAGCCAGGATTACCGCGAATTTCGTTCCCTTTCAATAAAGTGGCAGTTAATTTTCCCTGATAGAAGCACAAATTCCCCGAATTTTCCCTGAGTATTTACAGACTATTCAAAATCCCTGAGGATTCCCGGTTGGTAGGCATGCTGGGAGGAGATAACTCACCAGGGTTACGGATCAGTAGCAAAGCGATATCAATCAAAATTTCATCACAAAAAACCGTGGGATGTATTGCGTATTGCGATGATAAGGCAAAGGTTAACCATCATCAACGTCGACGTCATAGAGGCACCTTACGTGGATGACAATTGAACACGTTAATGAACAATTTTCTACCCCTACATGAAAATTTTGCACTGCAGCCTGATATTATAATTTTTGAACTATATTGTTACGTAGAGTACTTATAAGGCAGTAGCTGGTTAGGGGCGGGCACTCGTTAAGCAACACAGCACAAAAGCGCAGGTTTCAGGCTAGCTGGGATGCGGCCGTTATGAGAAACTACAGAAACGTGTGGACAATATTGAGAAGAGCCTCGAGGAACGTTTTACAACACAGACGGCTCTTATGAACGAAATGTTCAATACCGCGCTAGCTAAGCTCTCTGACCAAATAACACAAATGTTCGCCGCGCACTTGGTGCGCATAGACGACATAGAAACGAGGCTGTCGCCAGCTGCAGGCAGACCAATCAGAACAATGAGCAAGCCTTACGCTAGACAGCAACAACACAATCAGCAGCAGCAAAACACGCTCACAGACGTAGAGACGCAACCGCAGCTGCAACCGCAGCAGCAACCAAGTCGCCTCGATAGTGACGGGTTAAATTAAATACAGGCATCACCATGGCTACACACGCAACGAAGCACACTAACACTGGGAAACAACAATACACAATCTGGCAGTGGAACTGCCGGGGCTACAGGAGGAAGCGGGGCAATCTCCAGCAATTCATACGCAGCCGCGGGACAAAACCCGACGTGATCCTTTTACAGGAGACAAACCATCCGGTTAAACTAGCTGGCTACAAAGCCATAGACGCGACCGCGACGGAGAGCAGGCAAAGAAGGAAACGGGCTACACCCCGCGTGGCGGGCGGCGCTGGGCCGGGGGTGATGGTGCCGCGCCGGCCGTCTCCCCCGCCACGCCCGTTGCCGGTCGCCGCCGTGCTCGTTCGGCGTAATGTCACTGTGGCGCAGCGAGAACTTGCCTGCGTAAATATCCCTCACGTGTTCGTAGAATTAATCCCTAAGAGCGGCCGAGGACTATTCGTCCTTAACGTGTATAGTAAACCCACACTGCAGCACAGATTCGGGGACCTACTGCGAGCCGCGCGCGCGGCTTCCGGCGGCGAGCCTCTACTTGTTGCGGGCGACTTTAACGCGCCCCATGGAGCCTGGGGCTACACCCGAGAAACACCCAAGGGCAAACACCTTTGGGAAGACTCGCAAGACCAAAGGCTTGTACTGATCGCGAATCCCGCCGATCCTACACGCAGAGGGAACAGCGTGAGTGCCGATACGTTACCAGACCTTGCGTTTGTTTCAAATGTAACAACAGCGCACTGGCAAAACACGCAGGAAGATTTGGGGAGCGACCATGCGCTGATCGAGATAACGATAGGCACGGGCCCGAGCGGTCGTGGTACTTACCCTGAGGGCAAAGGTCGTAAGCTCAAGCTCGTGAAGTGGGACACGTTCCGCAAGAAACGAAAAGAAGCGGGGCGAGGCGATAAGCCGATTACGGACATAGACGAGTGGACCGAGACGCTCAGAAGGGACGTAGGTGCAGCAACGAGCGAGGTTCCGCCCGAGGCGAACCTCGAAATAATTGACAGCAGGCTCCTACACATGTGGGAAGCAAAGCGAGCCCTCCTAAAGAGATGGAAATGCCAAAGACATAATAAGGCGTTGCGCAAACGCATAGCGCAGTTAGACAGAGACATCGAAGAACACGCACTTCAGGTATGCAGGGCACAATGGGAAGACACGTGCAACGGCCTCGAGAGGCAGATGACCGGGGCGAGCGCTTGGCGCCTTTTTAGACACCTATTAGATCCGGAGGAGACTCGGGCCGCTCAAGGCCACAAGACTCGTAGACTCCTAAGAGATTATAAAGGCGATAACTTCCTTGACGCCATACGTGACCGTTACTTTAAGAAAGCCGAAAGCATCCAGTACGCTGAGTACGACGGCGTCACAAACAAGAAACTGGACGCGGAATTTAGCGAATCGGAAATTCGGTTAGTCCTGGTCGAACTCAACACTCGATCGGCGCCCGGCCCGGACCGGGTTACCAACAAGACTCTCCGAAACCTAGACGACGAGTCAATCTCCCGACTCGCGGCCTACGTCAATGAGTGCTGGCGAGAGGGTTCCCTTCCCGAAGCGTGGAAACGGGCCCGCGTTATCATGATTCCTAAACCTGGCAAGCAAGTTACGCTCGATAATCTAAGACCGATTTCGCTTACGTCTTGCGTCGGCAAAGTCATGGAACACGCAGTTCTCACCCGCGTGACCGACTTTCTCGAGGATCATGACGCGTTCCCGCACACCATGCTAGGATTCCGCCGCAACCTCTCCGCACAGGACGTATTGCTTCAACTTAAACACCAGATCGTAGACGACACTACCAGCTCCACTAAGGCAATTCTAGGCTTAGATATTAAAAAGGCCTTTGACAGTGTTAAGCACGAAGCGATCTTAAAAACAATTAGAACATTAGGACTAGGCCAAAGAATGTATAATTACGTTAGAGACTTCCTCACGGGCAGGCGCGCATGCGTCGTCGTCGGTGACGAGGAATCACCGGAATTTCTGACGGGTCCGTGCGGCACGCCGCAAGGATCCGTCATATCACCATTACTCTTTAATTTAGTTCTACTTGGTCTACCCGAGAAATTAACAGAAATAGAAGGATTACATCACAGTCTCTACGCGGATGACATCACCCTCTGGGTTCCCGGAGGGGGATGTGACGGTCACGTCGAGCGAACGCTACAGGCAGGAGTAGATGCGGTTCAGAATTACTTGCGTGGAACGGGCCTCGAGTGCTCGGCTACCAAGTCCGAACTCTTACTCTACAAACCCACAAGGAGAGGTCGTAAAACCCTGCGCGAACAGGAACGGGAATATTCGAAAATACGCATTACATTGGCAGATGGTACTCCCGTACCGCACGTAGAGAAAATTAGAATCCTAGGGTTACACCTGCAGGCAAATGGCCATAACGGAGAGACAGTGCGAATACTTCGTCGTTCGGTAGATGACACCATCCGACTCTTGCGTCGCATCACGAACAGACGCAATGGTATGCGTGAAGAGTGCGCGATCCGTCTCGTGCAGGCGTACGCGATAAGCCGCATAACATATGTTGCCCCCTACCTGAGGTGGATCGGGTCTGAAAAAAACAAAGTCGAATGCATGATCCGAAAGGCTTTCAAGAGGGCGGTCGGCGTTCCACTCAACGCGAGCACCGACAAGTTTCTAGAGCTCGGAGTTCACAACTCTCTCAACGAGTTAATCGAGGCGCACGACATTGCGCAATACGAACGATTATCCAGGTCAAAGGCAGGTCGATGCATCCTCGAGTCGCTCAGCATCGCGTACCACACTCAGCATGGAGAAAAGATGGCGGTTCCCGCCTCTGTTCGCGACCGCCTGATCATCCCGCCGCTTCCCAAGAACATGCACCCGACGCACCACGCCGGGAGACGCAACAAACGAGCAAGCGACCTTGAGAAGAAGTTTGGTAACAGCAACGAGGCGGTGTACGTAGACGCGGCGCGATATGGAGGAGGGAGAAGCGCGCACGTGATAGCGGTTGTAGACCGCTCGGGTAGGTGCCTCGCGAGCGCCACGGTGACCACGGGACACACGGAAGCGGCCGAAGAAGCCGCGATAGCCCTAGCGCTCGTCGCGGTGCCGAACGCTGCGATCGTGATCAGCGACTCGCAGGCGGCAATCCGCGGCTTCGCGCGCGGTCGTGTCTCGCGGGAAGCGGCCCGCATACTCCAAATTTCTGACGACGGCGACTCGTCATCGCCCTCGCAACCCCAAAATTCTACGGTCTTCCTCCTCTGGACCCCGGCACACACCGATGTTCCGCTAGCGGGAAACGAGGCGGCCCACGCCACGGCTCGAGGTCTCACACGCCGAGCCGCCGCTGATTATGTGGCCGCCTCCGCCCCCGAGAGCGCAGCATCGGATCTGCCGGATCGGGACACTACAACAGAAACACAGCAACAAGAAACACACTGGGCGTGGGGCGATCGCCTAACCACGTTCAGAGACCTCACCCAACACTACAGACTCGAAAGACGCAGATTCCCGCCACCACACGATAAACTGAACAGGAACGAGGCCGTGACGTTACGCTTGCTGCAGACACACACCTACCCTAGCCCCGCTATCTTACACCACTGCTATCCGCGTTTGTACCCAACAGACGCGTGTAAAACATGCGGACGCAGAGCAACGCTGCGACACATGCTCTGGGAGTGTACCGGCAACAACGGTAATCAAAGCAGCTCCGTTGGCGACGCGTCCATAATCGCGGCTGTTGCCAGAGTAGAAGGCTCGAGCTCCGTTCTTCCCGACGCCGCCCCGGATGCGGGAGCCGCCGGGGACCTTCTCCGTAGGCGTCGCCGCCGCTGGGAGGCGGCTATCAGAAGTTCAGAGCTGGCAGACCAGCTCTGGGCCGTCCGGCAAGCCGAAGATGCCGCTCGAGTCCAAGAACTTCGAGCCGTCACCTGAGGCCACCACATCAAGAACTGCCGGACTATTCTTTACTAAAGTTTCTTCTTCTTCTTCTTCTTCTTCAGGCTAGCTCAAGCGTTCAGTCACACCGCCCTCATTGTCGTCTTCATAACTCCTTGTGAGACAGGAGCTTCGTGATGGTCTTCAGTAACTGTGCATTAATCGAGATTCCAAAAATGAACTCAGTACCGTTCTCTATTCGATTCACATTAGGCTTTAGCCTTTCATACTTGACGTCCAATGATACCCGTTCACGATGCAGTACACTGGTTCACTGACGTTCGGGGTGCAACACCCCCAGAAAGTGGTGAACTCGCAGACGTCTCAGGTGTACGTTGTTCAATTATCTATTCAAAAGTACTTATCTGCTCAATGTGCATTTATTCTCAAGGGAGATTTTTTTTAAAGCGAAGCTTTCTATACCAACCATGCGGGGACGCTCGAATCTCTTGCCTTCCCCTCTGGTTGTTTTCCCCGCACTCCTGTCTGCGGGAATGCGGCTGCTCCGCAAGAACATGCAGCAAAAGTAGGTGTACTTTCATAGTACGATGAGACATCACCAGCATAATGTAGCACGAAGACACAATTACACAGAAGAGACACAAACACGTCACAGGCGCTGTGACGTGTTCTGTGTCTATTCTGCGTAACTGTGCCCTCTCGCTACATTATGTCGTTGAGCAAACACCAATTAGTCTAACAAGTCCTTCTACGACGAGAGATTGCGCGAGTGTTACGGTGCTAGTAAGGTGCCTCTATGTGTGCTCTCCGCTCGCATCATGGCACTCCAAGTGCTAGTAATGTCACTAGAATAGGTACTAGTTATTAATGAATTTATAGGCATCCCTTTGAAACGAGGCGGTGACAAATAGTCACCTAGCCTACTTGAGGTCATCAGGTTGCTAGACATGCTTTTCATTCTAGCATTTTTGTATACATTTTCTTAATAATTTTTTTCTCTTCTTCAAAGAGGGAAGGAAGAAGAAGTGCCGCGCCCATAGCTTGTGTTTTCATCGGCTCCGTCTTCTCGAAATGTTTTCGCCGCGATTTTCTGTGCACACCAGCCCTAATTTTGTACCATTCGAACTGTGAGACCACCAGGACTCTGTAGATACCAAGTTATCAGGTGGGACATTTATTTTTCCGGGACCGCGACCACTTTTGTGTTACGATCACGCCGTCGCCGCGCTAAGGCTAAGCGCGTGCGCCAGGTGCTCGGCCTACATAGGCTACCTGGCACGTTCCCGCGCGTGTCCGTGCGAGCTCTGCTACGACGCACAAGCCCCTGGCCAAAACTGCGAAGCATGGAAGTCCAAGTATGTGGCAAAGATATTTCCCCAGAAGAGTTAACCACCGAGATGGGCTGGTGTACCGCCCGTTCCCGTCGGTGTACCGCCCGTCGCCCAGACGAGCAGCGGTGCCGAAAACTATCCCAAGAAGAACAACCTAGGACGCAAGACTCTCGCTCTCGCTATAGACCCAGGCAGCAAGTTAGAACTCAGGTTCTCAAGGCCGCGCGCATGCTCCCACTACCAGCAAATGAGATCAAGATCATCGTCAGACCCAAAGGAGCACTCAATATTTCCAAGGTCGGCAGCCCTACAGTGACTGCAGCTATTCTTCAAGCAGCGCAACTTAGCTCAGAAGACAGTCAACACGACACAATATGCTCGAACAACCAGCAAAACATCATGGTGATCAGCACGCCCAGCCCGCAAAATGCGGACCGGTACGCAAGAACCAAGTCCATCCAAGTCAACGGGGTAAGCCACGAGGTCAGCGCGTACGAAGCCGCCCCAGATAATACCACCAAAGGGGTCATCAGAGGCATCCCTCTCACCGATGACGCCAGACAAGTCGATGCTAACATCATAAATGATCGCAATCCTCTAGCCCTGGCCGCAAAGCGAATCGGTTCCACCACGACCATCGTCATTGCCTTCGACGGACCTGACGTACCATACATGGTTCGGTATGGCGCAACACTAATCCCATGCACCCTGTACCGCAAGCAGATCGATATCTGTTACCACTGCGGCCGTCTCGGGCACCGCATGGACGTTTGCCCGTTCCCTAATAACAAGATCTGCCGGGGCTGCGGAGCTCGCAACCCAGATCAAGATCATCAGTGTACACCCAAGTGCATGTTCTGTGGTGGACCCCACCCCACAGCGGACAAATCTTGTACTGCCAGATACAAAACGCCGTATGTTATACGAAGACGCCTCGGAGAACGCCGAGTAGCACAGCATTCAGCCCTTCAATCAGAAGATTTCCCGTCCATGGAGACCAAGCACCGGTCCCGGTCCCGCTCCCTCTCCAGACCGAGGTCGGATCGAGGTCGGTCCAGATCAAGATCCACGTCGACTCCAGGAGCCAGACATACCTCAGAAAAGGTGAGCTTCGCAGAGGCCCTGACGGGCGTCTCGCGAGAGGGTCACGTAAAATCCCCCCCACTGCCTAAACCCAACACAGACAACACCGACATCGAACACCTTAAGAAAGAAAACGCAGTTATGCGTGATTTAATCCAAAAGCTTACCCAGGAGGTTCACAGCCTCAAACAACCCAAAACCCAACCTACACCTAACACCCCAGAACCCGCTAACAACAGCCAAACTGAAGAACTCTCAAGACCAGCCCCCAAAAAGCGTGCCCTCCAAGAAGGAGCTCAGGGCCAAGTACGCTCCGAGGTCAAGGATATGCTCGTAACACTCCAAAGCACGGTGGAAGCTTTACAGAATTCTCTAATCGCCCTTATGCACAGAGTCACCGCCATGGAAGCTAATATTCAAACCCTTTTCACACAAACCGCTTCCACCGCTCAAACCGTAGCCATGGACACCACAGGAGCCGTCGCCGCCACCCTGCCACCTGTGGCATCCCCTCTCCTTCATCATGGCCCACACTAAAACTGACACAACATTGTGGCAGTGGAACTGCCGAGGCTTCCTCCATAAACAGCCCGTTCTCCGTCAACACATCCGTACTACTTCATGTCAACCCGACGTAATCTTGCTCCAGGAAACGCACAATACTCCGGTCAGCCTTTCAGGATATCACTCTTTCACTGCGAACAACGCTCCACACGGAGTCTCCACACTCGTTCGAAAAAGAATTACGGCAATCGAACACAATCTCAACGATCGGCGCACCGAACACCTCTTCATTGAGCTCATCCCGCACAGAAAACGAAAGGAAGGAATATTTATCCTCAACATCTACAATACTCCATCTCAACGCCATAGCCGATTTCTAACCCTCTTCAAAAAGGCCCTTAATATCGCAGGCAGCAGCCCCCTTATCATCGGAGGTGACTTCAATCTCCCGCACACAGGATGGGGTTACAGACACAGCTCTGCTGCAGGTCGTAACTTATGGCAAGACTCCCATGATCTCGGGCTTACACTCATTACTGACCCAGCCTTCCCCACTCGCCTCGGCACTTCTACTGAACGAGACACGACGCCAGACCTCACGTTCACCAAAAACGCAGACAACGCCCATTGGCGCAACACCCAACACGACCTCGGGAGTGATCACTGCATCATCGAAATTACTCTCCCACACCTAACAGCCGTTATGGGAAGAACGAGGGACTTTACTTGGACGGACTGGGATGCGTTCCGTAAACGCCGTGTAACAGCAACGACGGACACTCCCATTACCGACATAGAATCATGGTCATGCGATCTACTGTCTGATACTAAATTGGCCACCCGCATTATCACAACAGACGCCCCGACTGAGCGCATGGACAGTAGACTCGCCCACCTTATCGAGGCCAAATCATCCATCCTCTCTAGATGGAAGGGACAACGGCTCAATAGAAGACTCAGACGGAAGGTCGCACTTCTCAACAAGGAAATTGAAGCACACTGCCGAGTTCTAAGTCGACAGCAATGGACAGAGCTATGTCACTCTCTAGACGGGCAACTCCACCAACCCCGCTCGTGGAAAATCCTTAGACATTTGATTGATAGCACCACCACCCGCTCATATCAACAAGATCGCCTTGCCAAGCTTTTATTCACAGAGAGCAAGACGCATGGCCAGGACCACGTTAAGAATAGCTTATGTCAAAAGTACATCCCATCTGGGCCCACTCAACCTCACGGCCCATACACAGGGACCTCCAACCCTGCCCTTGATGAAGATTTCAGCTTGGCAGAGATTCATGCTGCCCTACATAAGCTGAACAGCCGTTCGGCGCCAGGCCCAGATGGTGTTACGAATAAAACACTAAGAAATCTAGATGACCCCTCGGTGCAACAACTCACCGAATACATCAACACCTGCTGGCGCCAGGGATCCATTCCCCCGACATGGAAAACAGCCAAAGTAATTCTCATCCCCAAACCCGGTAAGCCATCTAGCCTCGCCAATCTCCGGCCCATATCACTAACTTCATGTGTAGGCAAGGTCATGGAGCACGCACTCCTAACCCGTGTAAACACTCACCTCGAAGACACATGTGCTTATCCCCACTCGATAATTGGCTTTCGACAGCATCTTTCCACCCAAGACGCTATGCTCCAACTTCAGCATCAGATCCTAGATGGCAAATCCCGTCACACGAAGGCGATCTTGGGCCTCGACCTCGAGCGCGCCTTCGATAATATAAGGCACTCCACCATCCTTCAGCGCATCTCCTTGCTCAACCTTGGAGAACGCACTTACAACTACGTAAGTGACTTTCTATCCAATCGGAAGGCCTTCCTGTCGGTCGGAGACATTCGATCGGAGGAACTCTCCCTCGGCAGCACGGGCACACCACAAGGCTCTGTCATTTCCCCAATACTGTTTAATCTGGTTATGATTGGATTAGCCCAAGAACTACAAAAACTCGACGGCATTGAACACACCATATACGCCGATGACATTACAATCTGGGCTGCAAAGGGCAGTGACGGCCAAATCGAAACTGCCCTACAAGACGCCATTGACGTCGTAGAAAATTATCTTGAAGGCACGGGACTCCGCTGTTCCCCTGAAAAGTCGGAGCTTCTCCTATACCGCCCCACACTCCGTGGACGCCCCCCGCGGGGCTCCACAACTAAACGCCAATACGAGGAAATAGAGCTCAACCTGAGCGATGGAAGACCTATACCCGTGGTCCCTTGCATCCGCGTTCTTGGTATGACCATAGAAGCCAACGGAGCTAACTCTACGGCTATCTCAAAGATCCTTCGACAGACCGCCAATACATCGAGACTGCTGAAACGAGTAAACAACCGGCGAGGGGGTATGAAGGAAGACAGCCTCATCCGCCTTGTCCAATCTTTTATCGTCTGTAAGATCACTTATGTTGCGCCCTTTCTCAACTGGTACAAAGCTGAGAAGTCTAAACTGGACATCATCATTAGAGGAGCCTATAAGCAGGCCTTATAGACCCAACCACACCAGCACGGAACTTCTACTACAATTAGGTATCCATAACACGCTAGACGAGTTAATCGAGGCCCAACGTCGATCTCAACTAGAGAGGCTTACTCTCACGGAAACGGGCCGCAGCATTCTAAACAAGCTTAATATAACCTACCACCGTCAACATGGAGATAAACACCCAATACCACGCGACATTCAGCAATGGATACACGCCGACCCTATTCCGAGAAACATGCACCCAGACTACAACAAAGAACGCAGGAAGGCACGAGCTACTTCCCTCATCAAAGCTTACGCCAACACCGCGGGCGTCACCTTCGTCGACGCAGCTGAGTACCAAGATGGACGGCGCTTTGCGGCGGTTACCACAGCAGGCGGCTTGCTCCGACATGCTGCCAGCATCATTACCAAAAATGCCGAGACGGCCGAGGAAGTGGCCATCGCCCTGGCCACTCTTGACCCAGCCTGTCACACCATAGTGAGCGATTCTCGCGCAGCAGTCAACAACTACATCAAAGGTCGCATTTCTCATCAATCACTCCGCATCTTACGACAAGCCCCGCATTCGTCTGAAAATCAGATCACCCTCGTCTGGATCCCAGCACACGCCGGCGTTGTCCACCCGCACGTCACCAACCTCAACGAGGTTACACACTCCGTAGCACGAGGACTAGTCAACCGTGCCGGAGACGGTGCAGGTGCACCCGCAGGACGCGACCGCCTTACAAGATACAACGACCTTGTAAAGTCATTTTACCTCGCAAGAAGAACCTTCCCCACCCCTCACTGCAAGTTAAACAGGGCACAGGCAACCACCCTTCGCCTGTTACAGACGAATACATACCCCTCCCTCACACGCTATCACACTATATACCCCGACATCTACCCGAGCCAGACGTGCAAGGTCTGTAAAACTGAATCGGCAACACTCCCCCACATGCTATGGGAGTGCAAACACCAATACCAAGACCTTAATCCCGTGACCCTCTCGTCGAGATGGCACGCCGCCCTGCGCAGCTCCCACCTCGACGACCAACTCTGGGCGACCCAGCAGGCCTACGAAGCGGCGAAGAGGCAAGACCTCGACGTCCCATCGTGGGAGGCCTAGGCCCAGCCGACAAAACTGCTGGTGCTTATTAAAGTTCACTCTCTCTCTCTCTCTCTTCTTCAAAACTTATTTACCTACCCTCTACCGCTATCTATTCCTGTAACAGGTCTTGCGACAGGTCGTGTCACCTTGGCATAGATGCCTGCTTCAATGTTCAGGCCGACCACTTTAGGAATTCGAGCTACGCGGAGGCGTTGCTGGTCTCTGTTGCAGAGAAATTTCGCATAGAAAGGAAAGTCAGAGACAGTGCAGCAAGGAACAATCTCCGAGAGAACGCGGAGTGATGCGACAAAGTCGCAGTAAACCCTTTCACACACCAAGTGTCTCACAGTCTAAAAAAAAAGATCGAATAGCGCACAGGCGTCAGAGTGGTGTTTTCCGCTCCGCACAAGTTGTCTGCATTTGCGGAAAGGTACATTCCCGTCAAAAAAAAAGAAGAAAAGAAGGAGGTGTGCAAGGTCAAGCAGCGGAACCGCTACGTGGTTTGTGCGAGCGACATGGCTTACAGAATCCCTTTGTATTGTGGTGCCTGCTACGTTGGTCAAACCGCCAACAACCTACCGAACAACAAAGGCGGTTTGTCTATACATTGTAACACATGAGGTGCTGCCCTAGTGTTGGAACACATGTCGTGGTAATATATAAGCAAAATGATGTTTTCACATGAGTTATAATCGAAATGAAACGGAAGGAGTGTGAATGTGTCAGTAAGCCTTCTGTGTCATTACCTGAAAAGGAACTGACTTTCTTGGAAGGCGTTGGCTCGTGCGACAGGCATTTGCGGTGAATTGGTTGGTTTGTTACTTGATATCCTGTTTTCGGGTTCATCTGCTCATACACATTAATGGTGAAAGTGCTGTTTACACATGTGGCGGTTTTACCTCCCTTCTCTTGTGATACTGCTTTCTAGCAACATGTATAAAATCATCCTTTTTTCCGCATTAAACGCAGTTGGAAGCGAACGCCTCTCTTCTTTTGCATTTCTTCTATTAGGCGTTGGACCTGCGTAGCTCTTATGGTGCCTTACGAGCCTTTCCTTCAGAAATGGACCGCTCACGAGTTGAGAATTAGGACTGGCTTATTTCTCAGCACAATAACTTACATAAACCTAAATGTTTGTTTTTCGTATTTTACTAAATATGCATATAGATTTAAGCTGGACGGACAAGTCAGACATCCTATAGTAACCTCAAAACCTCATTTACCAAGCGAATTTTCCGCATTCCTCTGCATTAAATCTTCTACCCCTCTTATCAATGACATAAAAATGAAAGGTTCTTAGCAGCTCTCACTGTTCTTTTTTCTCTCTCTCCAAAACATCAGTCTTTCCATCAGCGCAAGCTTAGTAAGCCAGAAAAAAATAGTGGTGTGATAATATTCGAAACTTCGAATATTCTGTTGGAATAGGTTAGTATTCTATTATATTGGAAAGCCACTTTTACTATTCGAAATATTCAAATCCCCCCTTCCCCCCAAATTATGCCAGTTTTAGGTTAGCTTCGCCGAAACCGAATGTTGTTATGCGGCGAAGCATACTAACTGTATTGCGGTGAAACATATTTTTCTTTCAAACCTTTCATTTCTTCTCGCCATGATCATAATCAGAAAGTTAGCATATCGCATTTAAATACTATCATGGGCGCGAATTCATTCTTGCCAATGATTAGCAAAGACTGGAACAGCTTATCGCCTTCATTAACAGGTATAATTAATCCACTTATGTTTAGAAACACACTTAAAAACGAACTTTTGCAATATACTTGTATATTAGAAATAGTTTTATTATATACCTTTCTCTATTGCAGCGTCTTCATCAGCATCATGATCAAAAACGTTAACAATGCATTGTGTAAATCTAATGTACATAATATGTTTTTCTAACCTCTTTACCATCGTGTACACCACATTAGTATTTCTATCTTTTGTACCTCTGTTTGTTATCATCGGATGTCAACTCAAAAATTGGAATCAATACTATTGTTATTTATTTTGTTTGAGTTACTTCTACCGATGTTTACTTTGTATTCTCTTAGCCCCTCTATTATCTACTGTAAAAGGGTAAAATAAATTAAATCAATGAACTTGCCCCGTTTTGTTTTACTTATGTGCACATATTTCTCTAATGGTTCATGCGTTATTTGTGTATCTTTTGTGCCTTTGTTCTACCGCTACCTTCGTTTTTTCGTATTTGTTTACTTTTGCCTTCACTCCCACCACCGTAGCGATTCCAGTGAAGGATTGGCAGTGTCTTGAAGTAAAATAAACAAAGCAAAGGAAACTGCTCACTTTGTTTATGTTGTGGAAGAATCTGTAAAATAGAAAATTACACAGAAAGTACGTTAACCGAATGTGTACATGGTAAGATGGACAAGTCGACAGGTGGAGACGTCGAACACTCTCTGTGGTTGTGCCCAAGCTACGGCGGTGAACGGGACGCCAGTCTTGAGAACTTACGAAAGAAAGACCTTTCAGTGTAACAGAAAATTACACAGAAAGTACGTTAACCGAATGTGTACCTGGTAAGATGGACAAGTCGACAGGTGGAGACGTCGAACACTCTCTGTGGTCGTGCCCAAGCTACGGCGGTGAACGGGATGCCAGTCTTGAGAGCGTACGAAAGGAAGACCTTTCAGTGTAATAGAAAAGTACGCTGAAAGTACGTTAACCAAATGTGTACATGGTGAGAGGGACAAGTCGACAGGTGGAGACGTCGAACACTCTCTGTGGTCGTGCCCAAGCTACGGCGGTGAACGGGACGCCAGTCTTGAGAACTTACGAAACGGAGACCTTTTCGCATGCGTGCACTCAAGAGCTTGTGTTTCCAGAAGGGTCCGCCGTAGCACGCTAAGAAAGGTTCACACCTTCTTTTTTGCATTTCTTAGAGACACTAGTTTGGTGGAGACGTGGTGACACGTACCGGTGACCCTGCAAGAAGAGACGCTCAGGCAGAGACGTTGCCGGCCTCGATGACCAGATTCCACCCGCCTGTTGACTAAAACTCACCGCCAATGCCACAAGGCGAGGGAGAAACGTATAGCGGTAAACTACCGTAGCTAACTGTCACATCTTGTTGAATAGCAACGGAGGGCGGCTGCAGACGACAACACTTCAACACAATCGATCTACCGCGACGCGCTACCTCATTTGGTTAGAGCATCGCACGCGTAACGCGAAGACGTGGGATCGTTCCCCACCTGCGGCAAGTTGTTTTTTCATCCACTTTCACTGCCATTAATTTATCGTTTCTTTAATTATATTAGTAAGTACAAATAATTCTCCCTATGTTTTCCTTGGTGTCCTCGTTTTTGGCTTCTCATGGTATGATTCATAAAAATCGGGCCCCTCGGTTAACGCCATTTCTTCTCATTCAATATTAGGCTGAAGTTGGAGGACGTCACCCAGATATTTGAAAGTTGTTAGCCCTTATCTCAAGGAAAAGAGTCTTGAACCATCCAGGACCGTTTCAGTTGATTGAAGACCAATTATACATCGGTGCAACAGGGGCTGGAGTGAACGCTGGACAATTATAATGCAGGAAAATTTGATCTAGTAAAGACAACGGCTATCACGGATTGTGGTGATTTCATTTGCAATGGAGGGGAAAACACGCCTGCGCTAAACAATATAGTGCGGTACTTAAAAATTCACAGTTGGCATAGGATGAATATAAGCAAAGGAGTCTACCGTGGGCCACGTTGAACTTTGTTTACAGCAGACGCAATGCGCATGATGGTCCAACGATGACCAAGGAGCTAGTGCTCAAAAAGCCGCTGTTCGGTAAAAAAAAAGCGGATCAAAATGTAAGCCCGAAAATACGAGAGAATGCGTTCCGAGCAACATAATTCACCCGTGCAAACGTGAAACACTCCAATGCTCGGAGTCCTATGGCGATTAAGAGACGTAGGAGTTGAAGAAGAGCGATATATCATTTACTGTCTCCATTCCCGCACCTGCCCATCAAACTTTACCGTGTCTGCAACACGGTCAAAAGGAGCAACGTGGGTGGGAATCACGGAGCATTCTAATCGGTAACCGCAAAAGGAAAAAAAAAAACGAAGGCAAGACCACTAAACTGTATCTGAGAGCGAAGGCGCAGACGGGCACACCTCTCATGCACCAGAGCCGTTTTGTTGCAAAAGGGAAAGAAAGAACGAAGCCTCGGTAAAAAAAGGGGGGCAGATTCCACTTGCCGTGGTGTGCGCAAAGAAACAGGTATATACCTCGGCAAGAGGGCGCAACCCGCACACGCAGCGATTCCTTCGGCGGCCGTAAAGGTGCGGGGAAAGGCCGAACGAGTACGCCCCACCGTAAAGCCTGACCCGGTTCTCGGGATTCGAAAGCGGGAACGACGGGAGAGTTCTGGGGAAGAAGGGATCCGAAGAAGAGAGAGAGAGGGCGGAGGGAAGGCACCGCTGGGAGTGTGAGACGGGAGAGAGGAGTTCGGAGAGAAGTGAGAGAGGGCCAGAGAGAGGCCATTCGCTCACGTTCGTTGAAGCAGATCTTCCAGAGCCCGGACACGGTGTTCTTGGCGAGCTGCTCGCGGTCCCCGGAGCCGTTGTAGCTCGGGTTCGGCATGAGCTCGGTGCTGTGCAGCCAGCTGTTGGAGCAGAGCGCGATGGCGTTCGCCACGAGAGAGGCCAGCGCCGACGCGG
This sequence comes from Dermacentor albipictus, assembly GCF_038994185.2. NCBI lineage: Eukaryota > Metazoa > Arthropoda > Arachnida > Ixodida > Ixodidae > Dermacentor > Dermacentor albipictus. The sequence goes on from NC_091828.1 coordinate 126,357,929, forward strand.
GCGTCAGCACCCGCAGAGCGCGCACGCTGATCCGAGACATGGCGGCCGGCGGCGATCCCGCTCCCCCGCCGCTGCCGAAGGGGGGACGGCCATGCAGGCTGCCTGGCCAGGCGGCGGCGCCCGCGAACGGCTCGGCGAGCACGCTACCCGTCGAGCTGCCTCGTCGCCAGCGGCCGCCGCGGGCGGGCGGCAGCGGTGCAGCCGCGGCCGCCGCGAGGCTGCAGCGCCGAACATCCACCGCCGAAACAGCGCAGTCCGTCCCCGCGCCACGCGCCGCCACCGCGCCGCGTCCTGCGACGCCCCACGAGCTGCTGCTGCTGCTGCTGCTGCTTCGACGCCGCCGCCGCCGCTGGTCGCTGCCGGTGGAGCCGCGCCGGCTCGCAAGCCGCCGCCGCTAGCCGCCGCTCACGCCGCGGAGGAGAGCCGACGGCGGCGCCACCGCAGCCATCGAGGTTTCGATCGCGGCCGCTTGCGAAACGCGCCGCCGCCCCCCGCGCGGTTAAACTCGCCCGTCGATATCTGGCGCCCTGGCTGGGCCCGGAGATGAGGGGTTAGAGATACTCGTGTCACCTGTCGGCGGTCCAGCGAACCGGTAATTTGACACCTTGCACTGGCAGGACGTCGGGGAAGTCGCAGACGGAAAGGGTTATTGAAAGCCACTCGCACGAGTTCATCTCCGTGAGAAAGCTTTCGTGGTGCAACGATTAGACGAGAGCGAGTAGATTCGAAATACGAGTCGACACAAACTTATCACATAGAAATGAAGCGCGACTAGCCGTTTCTCCGCTCATAGGGAGCGCAGACGGCTGCTAGTTCCCAAAAGACATTGATATCTGTGGCCTGGTTAGGAAAAGCAGTTTCTCTTCTGTTTCACGATGCGAGAACTAACTATTCGGCCACCTCTAGGGGGCCTCCGTCACACCTTTAGGGTGGAAAGAACCCCGCCGACTACCTCTTCCCTTCCTGTCCCGCGTCCCCTGCTTTCTCCCTGGTGCTGCTCTTCGTCCATCAACGCCGCGCACGCGGTAGGCTCAATGCATCGGCTGCGCCGGATGTGCGAAAGACTGCCTCCCGCTGAGTGTGGGGATAAAGAGGGGCGGTGAGTGACGTGGTCGAGTGGAAGTTAGACAGTTTAAGGTACCGCAACTTAATCGCCGTAAACCCGCGAGCACTTGACGCATGAATTGCACCGCCGGTGCAGACCAAGTGCCGGATGCAGGGGGGATAAACTCAGCTTTGAAAAGCACACACCGTGAAAGCACTGGTTCTTTTCAACTCGGGGCCTGTGAAGATTAAAGAGTGCCTAGATATGAATCGCTATCCAATTTCATGCAGTTTTGGTTAGGCGAGAGCTGTTAACTAAGATTGGCAAACCGACAACTCACAAAGCTTGGTGTCAAGCTTGGTGCGTCGATGACCGGACCTAACTTACCCGGAAACGAAGTACAGCCGGTGAAAAATGCTTGCTTTCCAACACACGGAAACACACAAGCACTGACGTTTTTATTATCTTCTATCTCGAAAGGATTACGACTGCAAGCAGGATGTCAATCCCCTAAAACTAGTGGCTGACGTGATGGAGCTTGTGAAAGCAACCTAAAGTATGAGAAGCGGAGCGCTTGAATCTCACCAGTGGCGACTTACCTGTCTGTCTTGACATTTGTGAACTTCGGTTAAGGATTATCTTATCACCTAAAGTTGTGCTTTTGGTTAGATCTTTCGTCATCTCCCGGTGATTGCGTTCCGTGCGCGGCTTCCTTTAGGCGCCGTTGTGGAGTCTTCAGCTGTTAGCTGAAACTGCCCTTCCTAGGCTGAGGTCATTCTCAAAAGCTTCCTCCTTAGATATGCTAATGTATGCTTCATTTTTACTTAAAAACCTACGCCTGGAGATACTCAGGTTGTTCGACGACTCGAACCTCGTGCATTACAGAAACCGCGCAGCACCTTTGTTTCTGTAACGCATGTTTCACTGCAGTAACACTGATACTAAGGAGAAGCACGTTAAAGATGCGACGGGTGTACTGTAGCATAAATCAACAGTCTGGCTTTCACTGTTTCCGCGGTTAATGATAATTTCTCTCTAAATTTCTTGTCAGCTCATGACCAGTCATGTGAACATAAATTGTCGCCTCCCTTCTTCCTACCTTTTCCATCATTACGAGAGACACAACAACGCCAGCAGAAGGACTAACAGTTGGGTTACGCGCAAGATAGGGTAGAAATGTCCCAAGTAGCTGTATCCGGACCCAATCTGCCACACTTCTAAATAGACCTAAATTTATTGCCTCGCTTTCCACACACACACACACACACACACACACACACACACACACACACACACACACACACACACACACACACACACACACACACACACACACACACACACACACACACACACACACACACACACACACACACACACACACACACGCACACACGCACGCACGCACGCACGCACGCACGCGCACACACACACACACAAACACACGCACACACACGCGCGCGCACACACACACACACACACACAAATTTACTGCAAAGAATGAAAGATTGCAGAAGAAAGGAAGGTAACAGAAAAAATTAATGGCAGAATGAATTAATTCCTTGCAAGCTGCACATATGTATGCAGCTTGCGAAAAACCAGTTGGCGACTTGTCATTGTGAAAAAACAGCGCAGTGAATGAGTGAATGAATGAATGAACGCAGCAATAAATGCAAATGAATGAACAGTAAATGAATGAACAATAAAATGAAAGAAGTCAATGAATGAGTGAAAGAACCGCAAAAATGAACGGCTGAACAGGACCGAGACCGAAAGAAAGAAGCTAGAAAAATATTAAAAAAAGGAAAAAGGAAGAAGGAGTAGAAAGAAAGCAAGACGCTCCTGAAGACGACGGGGACCGCTGTTTTTGGAACGTCCTTATCGGCGGCCCCGGCATAGCGAGCGCTCGCTCGTGGCCTTGTTCGATGTTTCGAGCGATGTCGGCCAGCACGCGCCCTAAGCGGAATCATTAAGGCTGGCCAGCATCGATTGTGACGGCCGAACGCTGTCTTGCACGCTGATAAGCGAAAACGCTTTGCCTTCGTCGCTCGATGTCCATGGGGGTGCCGGTGTGTTTTACTTTTACCTGCGTCTTTCCTCTCCTGAACGACTCTTGCAATGCATCGTTTTATCGACGCACGCACGGAAAGTTTTCAGTGACTTCTCGGTACGGGTTTACCATAGGGTTGTAATTACCATATCACTACGCACGCATTGCATGAACTACGATTAGTCCGCGATTCAGCTTATTTTAAACCTGAACCATTTTCCTTTAAGCTTAGGTCAATAACACTTGCGCCATTTGTCTGCATTGGTTCTGCTACTTGAAAGATGAAATGTCAAACCTATTTACCATACCAAAGCAGTTTCATATTCAGACGGATAATTTTATAAATAGCCGTATGCTTCCAGTACGATTCTTAGAAAATTGGTATAAATGTGATGTATCTTGGGCGCAGTTTTCGTAGAAATCATACGGTAAACATATATATATATATATATATATATATATATATATATATATATATATATATATATATATATATATATATATATATATATATATATATATATATATATATACGTGTGTGTGTGTGTGTGTGTGTGTGTGTGTGTGTGTGTGTGTGTGTGTGTGTGTGTGTGTGTGTGTGTGTGTGTGTCCTTTTTTCCCTTCTCCCACTCTTTCCATGCGTGTACCCATAGAAATTAGATCATGTACGAAACGTTTCAATAGCGCCGCGTGGGCACCAAACGACAATTTGATCACTTACCTGTATTAGGCACATAACAAGTACCAGCCCTAGACTGCGTTCGATAAAAGGAGCAGATGCTGCCTCTTTCCTCGCTTTCATACGCTCGAAAGTAATGGTTACTATAGTGACAGTGCCGACTTAAGCTGACTTCGATTTAGCTCAAGTGCCACCAGCAGATGCTGATTAGTACCTCAGTTCAGCAATTTATCAGTTAATAAGCTAATAGTCCACAGCTCTTCCTAATGCAAAAGTTTACGCACCTACAATTCCTTATTTTAGTAATTACCTGTCATCATTGCTACCAAACATAGTCTATCTCTTGCATACTTGCCAAACAGAAAAGACCAGAGCAACAATTTTCAAATAGACCAATACATTTTCGAAATGTTCAGTCACGTAGACCACTGTAGAAATTTTCCTTATCAATACCACGTTGACCGTTAACTGAACAAAACGCGGCGTTCTACTGTTTATTTTTACTTACAAATTTCTATTCATCCTTTTCGCGCCGATTCTCTGGGGAGTCACGTTGGAGTCTCACCCTGGGGAATCACGTTGTTGACGCCCCAGAGCAATGGACACGTTGGTGTCCATTGCTTGCCTCAACTACCTCCGTTGCGTCCGTGTTTACAATGCATGTGTGCGACGCCGGTTCAGCCTAGCGAACCTTTGTTTCGGGAGATATCGTAGATGGTGACTGGGTGGACGACACGAAACTTTGGCCACAGCTTCAGAGAACATGCAAAAGAGCTTTCTGAGCTGATTAAGCTATGTCCAAACGGCGAGCGCAGCACATACGGTGATTGTTCTAAAAGCGGGGCTAAATATGCATTTCAAGCCATCTCACCTTTCCTATCATGAACTGAATCAAGATTAGTGCGTTTTGCGCTTCCTCCTTTATTTGGCTAATATTTTAAAACAGCGGCTTCTCACGTTTCTGAGTTAGTAAGCTTCCTCGATGTGGTCATTATGTGATCGTTTTCTACCTAATCGCTCAGTTACGATAGATTTGTTCTTGCTGAGCACAAGGTTTGATACGTAGCTACATTATAATGCGTACATTATAATCCCTTGTAGAAAAGATGTATTATCCTTAGTAACTCCCTTACTCTTGTGGACCACCACAAAACATTCAATTTCAACCATTGGTGTAGCCCTTCATTTATTGTGCGCATATATTGCGCATATATTCAAGTGTACGTCCATTGGCTTATTGGCCCGTTGGCGATAGAGTAGCCGTAAGTTTCCGTGCCAGTTGGGGCAGATGTGTGTTGATACTGTGCACGAAACTTACTATGACAGGAAGCGGCGCTACTCCCTTTGTCGTTGTTTAACGAGCAGTACTCACTCTTGCCGACGTTCCGGGGCTGCCGCTCTTTCTTTGAAGGTCAGCGATACAACGCTGCCGGATAAGCAAATTTCTGTATCTTCGAGGAAAGCCGTACATCTCAAAGTGCCGGTAACACGTACGGACAGCTGCACCAGCGGCCCGCGAACGTGGCTGCAAATTAATTTCATTCCGTAATATGCCAGCCACTGCACACGTCTTGAATCCACATGATTCAATGCAACAAGACAGTGCGTCATGTCATTTCCGACAGCTGATCGCACAGAGACAAAGCGGAAGCGGTAATGGTTTCGTATTCGTGCGCTGTCGCCGTGGCGACGTACGGCGCACCGCCGAAAGCGCCATCTCGTTTCTCTAGAGCAAACTGCCCCGCGAAAAGGGTGAATATAATATGCAACTGAAAAAAAGCCTTTAATTGGTTCACATTCGCTAACAGAAAAAGTTCATTTCGTGGCATTTTGTTGTTTTTTCTTGCTTCTGTTTTCACGTTATCGTCCCACGGTACACACACGCTTGTCATTTACGTTAACTTATACATAATAGATAACGTTAATTACGTAATTATTTAGGAACGATAATTATTTTGCTGCAGCATTCGGTCAATAACTCCCTCATGACCCCTACAGTTAACCTACGGCCCCCGGTTCCTTGAGGCTGCGAAGCACCTGCCCAAGGCGGCGGCCAGACCTGCGACGCGGCGGAAGGTGTTAAGAATCTCTTGATCTGGACAGGCCCCCAGTGGAATCTCAACCTGGCAACGTTCAACAAGCGAACCCTCTCAAGTGAAGCAAGCTTAGCAGGACTCTTTGAGGAACTACAAGGCATTGTTTTGAATATCATTGGCCTTAGTGAGGTTAGAAGAACTGGTGAGGCTTATACAGTGCTGACTAACGTCACGCCCTGTGCTATAGAGGGTTCCCAGATAATAAGCAATACGGGGTAGGCTTCCTAATTCATAAGTACATAGCGGGCAACACAGATGAATTCTACAGACTTAATGAGAGCGTAACAGAAGTCGTAATAAAGCTGAAGAGGAGGTATAGAGTAAAGGTAGTACAACCCCACGCTCCAGCGTCTGGTCATGATGATGAAGAAATAGAACAATTTTATGAAGATGTTGAATTCGCGATGAGAAAAGGGCAAACTCAGTATACTGTAAAGTCATGGACGACTTCAATGCAAAATTGAGGAAAAAGCAAGCTGGTGAACCTCGCAATTGGCAGCTACGGCTTCCACTCTAGGAGCACTGGAGGAGAGATGCTGGTAGAATTCCGGAAAGGCACAAGCTCCGAATAAAGAATGCCTTCTTCCGGAAGCGTAGCAACAGGAAGTGGACCGGGAAAAGCCTTAATAGAGAAAGAAGAAATGAAATAGACGTCATACTCTCCGCCGATCCAACCATAGTGCTGGGCGTAGAAGTGTTAGGTAGGGTAAAGTGCAGTGATCATACGTTAGTGAGGTCTAGGATTTCTCTCAATGTGAAGAGAGAAAGAGTAAAATTAGTTAAGAAGAAACAGCTCACCTTAGATGCAGCAAGAATAAAATTTATACCAATTCAGGCTGGTGCTTGCAAACAAATATGCAGCCTTAGAACACAGAGAGGAAGATGACATAGAGATAATCAGTGAAACCGTAGCTAGGCTGGCTTCAGCAAATGAAGTGGGAGGTAAGGCACCAAGGCAACCAGTATATGTAAGGAAGGAAGGAAGGAAAAAGTGGAGAAGGAAAGGTAGGGAGGTTAACCAGTATGGCTTAACCGGTTTGCTACCCTACACATGGGAGAGGGATGGGGGAGATTAAAGATGGGGAAGGGGGAGAGGGAGAGAGAGCACATATCACAGCACACACACATCGTCCGTTGGAGTCCATCATTCTGGCATGGTACGCGACGTCACTCTCACAGCCGCTTGTCCAATCCCGTCTCTTTCAAAAACCGAAGTAGTCCCTTTGTCGCCTTCACCTGCGATATCTTCTGTCGGCGGCATGTGAAAATCGTGTCGAGCGACAATGGTCTACTGTCAAGGCGCGCTAGAACAGATGCCAGGGACTGTCGCTGAACGTTATAGTCAGGACAGTCGCAGAGAACATGTTCCAGCGTCTCCTCGCAAAGACAGGCATTACAGAGATCGTTGTCGGTCATTCCAATGCGGAAGGAGTAAGATTTGGTGAAAGCCACCCCCAGCCATAAGCGATAAAGCAGAGTCGCCTCTCTTCGACGCAGTCCAGTTGGCATATAGAGATGCATCAAAGAGGGCAGGTGGTATTGACGGTTGCTCTGGGTGGTCTGGCTGTTTGGTGTGCCCCATAGAGATAGCGTGATCTCATGTGCAAGCACTCGAAGTCTGCTAGCTGCGTCGGATCGTGAAAGCGGTATGGCCTCTTCTTGTGCGTCTTCAAGAGCTGCCCGAGCGGCATTATCGGCGTCTTCATTTCCAGTGACGCCGCAGTGACTTGGCAGCCACTGAAACGTCACATGGTGTCCGTTCTCCTGTGATGTATGGAGTAGGCATCTAATATCGAATACGAGCTGTTCGAATGGCCCGCGATGCAGAGCTGATAGTACAGATTGTAGGGCTGCCTTTGAATCGCTGAAGATTGACCATTGCCGAGGTGGCTCCCGATTGACGACACGAAGTGCAGCGCGAAGAGCAGCTAGTTCAGCAGATGTCGATGTTGTTGGGTGGTCAGTCCTAAAGCTGATGGTAATAGCTTTTGCTGGGACAACCACAGCACCGGACGAACACTGGATGTTTGTGGAACCATCGGTATAAATGTGTTCCCTGTCCGCGTACCTCTCGTGCAGAAGAAGCAGAGACAGTTGTTTGAGCACGGGCGACGACAGTTCAGACTTTTTTCCGATTCCTGGTACACTGAGATGGACTGTAGGGCTGATAAGACACCAAGGGGGTATCGATGGTTTAGATGCAGCGGTGAAGCCCGATGGCAGTTTGTCGTTGTATTTGATGATAGTTTTAGCGAATGATGATTGGTGCCTGTCCGAAGGTAGTGCTGCAAGGTGGTGATAGGTGGCACGTGCAAAATGTCTGATGTGCGTTCTCAGGGCTTCCACCGTAATGTGAGTTCGCATTGGATGGTCCCGAGCAATCGCAATAGTTGCCTCTGTTGAGGTGCATCTGGGCAAACCAAGGCAGACCCTGAGTGCTTGAGCTTGTGCTGCCTGCAGAACACGAATATTTGTCTTGCAGGTGTTGGTCAGTACAGGTAGACTATATCTTAGAAAACCGAGAAAGAGAGCTCTGTAGAGTTTAAGCATTGCGTCTACTGACATCCCCCACGTCTTTCCTGCCAAGTATTTAAACAACTGGGAGGTTGCTGTCAGGCGCCGTTTCATGTAGGCCACGTGCGGGCTCCAACAGAGGTCTCGGTCAATTATTACGCCAAGGAATCTGTGGGTTCGGACATAGGGAATAGTCCGCCCATTGATTGAGATGATATAAGGCGTCATCGGTTTGCGAGTAAATGCTACTAGTGCGCATTTTTCTGGTGATATGCTGAGACCCTGTTTACACAAGTAGTTCGCTGTCAAAGTGGCCGCTCTTTGAAGTCGCGCACGTATCTGAGGACGTGTGACTGCCGAAGTCCAGACACAGATGTCGTCAGCGTATATTGAAATTTTGATGGTAGTTGGCAAGTACTCAGCAAGTCCAACAAGAGCGAGGTTGAATAGCGTCGGGCTGAGAGCACCGCCTTGAGGAACGCCCCTGCTGGTATAGCGTCGCGTAGTTGGGCCATCGTCAGTTAACACAAAGAATGATCTTGCAGATAGGTAGCTTGCAATCCACAAAAAAAAACTCGACCACCTAGGCCAACCGTCGCAAGGGCGTCGAGAATGGCCTCATGTAATACGTTATCGTATGCCCTTTCACATCTAGGAATAAAGCTGCAGATAAACGCTTACGGGACTTTTCGTGCTGGACATAGGAAACGAGATCAACTACATTGTCGATAGAAGAGCGGTCACGTCGGAAACCAGCCATGGAAATCGGATAAATCTTGTAGTATTCAAGGTACCATTCCAGGCGGCCAAGGATCATCCGTTCCATTATATTTCCTACACAGCTGGCCAGCGCTATTGGGCGGTAAGAGGTGAGTTCTAATGGGGATTTGCCCTGCTTTAAGAGTGGCACCAGGCGGCTTACTTTCCATTCGTCAGGAACATTTCCCTCCTGCCATGAGGAGTTGTAAAGGCTCAATAACTCTATCCGTGCGGACTCTCCGAGATAGCACAAGGCCCGGTATGATATACCATCCGGACCCGGAGATGATGAGCGCCTGCAGAGAGCTAGAGCCGCTTCGAGCTCCTCCATTGTAAAAGGAAGGTCCATGCGGCCATCACGTGAAATGGGGACGTCAGCTCGGGCTGGAGGATCTGGACGAGTAGCTTGGTCTGCGATCCGCGCACAAAAGTCTTCTGCGACATCGATGTCTTGCCGCCCTTGGAAAAGCGCTAGCGCGTTGAATGGGAAACGCCGTTCCGGAAGGCAACGCAGACCTTGCACCGTTTTCCATATGTGAGACAGTGGCTTGCGGGGGTCGAGCTTCTGGCAAAACGTTGCCCAACGTTCCGACGCTAATCTATCCATACGACGCTGAATCTTCTTTTGCATCCTCCTGGCTGCCCTAAGGTCATGAATTGATTTTGTACGCCGATATCGACGTTCCGCCCGGCGACGAAGCGCTCGAAGGCGCTCTAATTCTATGTTGAAGTCATTCCGCGTGGAAGAGGTCGTCATCATGCGAGTGGCGTTTTGCATCGTCATTTTAATCGTTTGCTCTAACCCTGATGGTAGGCCCTCGCGGCAGGCATCTTCCATCTCAGATTTGAAGTTGGCCCATTGAATCGTCCGAATGGTATTCCGTAAGCCTGATCTAGACGACAAGCCTTTGATGTTCAGATAGGTGGGAATGTGGTCACTCCCATGTGTCTCATTGTCTGGAAACCACTTCACACATCTGGCGAGAGAGTTGGAGACGAAAGCAAGGTCGAGGCAGCTGCCGTATGTCACGCCGCGAAGAAAGGTGGGGCTACCATCGTTCAGGAGAGTAAGGCCATAGTTGTGGGCGATGCTTGCTCTTGCATTTGTCCGTGTACTTCCCCATGCTGGATGGTGTGCATTGAAATCTCCTATGATGACCCATGGGGCGGGACAAACACTCAAGATATCCGCAAATCTTTTGGTATCGAAATTGCAGGAAGGCGATATATACACGCCTATGAGAGTAAACAAGAGTTTGTTCCTTTTAACTGTGATGCATATATATTGATTGTCGTCGTGGGGAGCAATTGGTTGCAAAACATAGGTGAGTTCACGACGAACAAAAATGACGATTTTGCTGCATGCACCATTGGTTGATGACATGATAAATTCGTATCCTGACAGTCTTATTGATTTCGACAAGTTGGGCTCACAAATGACGATGAAGGGAAACAGATTGGTGTACACAAACTGCCGAAAATCTGAAATTCGTGATTTTAGCCCTCTGGCGTTCCATTGGATGATGGACGCAGCCTTGACTTCTTTCCGGAAGGATGGGGTATGGGTAGCCATCTTTCTAGTTGAGGGATGCAAGCACTGGGCCTAAGGCGTCCAGCACTTTAAGTGCGTTTTGAGCACAGGGTGTCCCGATGTCCACTAAAATTGCCCGAATGGCCTCCATGAGAGAACGTAGCACCGAGATGACTTGGCGGTCTGTTTTAGGTGAATCGTCCATGGCCGGAGAAGGATCAGGTGGGACCCCGACCTTCTGAGGTTCCTTCGCAAGGGAGCAGCTTGGTAGCGTAGGCCATTCCTCTAAAGATAGAGTCTTTTCTGCTTCCTTCGTGGAAGTGGTGGGCCTTGTCGCGGCGTGACTAACTGGCACCGCAGTGGAGTGGGTACTGTCACTTCGCGCATGCGCCTTCTTCGAAGACGTACGATGGCGCCTACGTCGTCGCCGACGCCGGACTACTTCGGCTGCCTCCCTGTGGGCAGAATTGTCTCTGGCCATTTGCTTAAGAACCGCGCGCTCCCTCTTGATGCGGGGACAGTCCTTCGAGGAGGCCGCGTGAGGGCCGCTACAGTTGACGCACTTCAGGACCATGGCACCGCAGGTCTGTTCTGCATGAGGTTCAGCGCAACGGGGACACAGTAGTGAGTTGGGACACACGCCTTTGACGTGTCCTAGCCTGAAACACTGATGGCATTGAAGCGGCTTCTGGATGAATGGTCGAACCGGATGACGGAAATGTCCGACTTTAACGTGGGATGGGATACAATCCCCCTTGAATATTACTTTTACGCAGCGCGTATTCCCAAGACGGCGCACTTGCGTAATGATCGTGCCTTCGTATGCCGGCTTGATGAGGCTAGGTAAGTCATCATTGGGAATGGCAATGTCAATGTCGTAAATCACACCGGCTATGGATGTGTCGTCGATCGGGATAAAGGTGCGCATTTTGACTCCGTCTAGCTCTGTGATTTCTTGGAGTTTTCCAAGCGCACTCGCGTTGTACACGTCTATGGCGAGTATATTCTTGCGTGGATTTATTCTTATGTCTTTAATTTGATCCAGCACCGCACATTCCAGAAAAATGGATAGGGCTTGCCTGTTCAGCAATCGTAGGTTGCTTGACGGTTCTGTCGGCATAAAGATGATGACGTGTGGCCAGCGCGCAGGCCTTGTCTTCACAGTCGTTGTGCTCGCAGGAGTTGACGGCGCTGTGTTGGCGATTTTTCTCCTCGCCCTCTTACTCCGGACGGGTATGAAGCCGTCGTCGGATGAGTCGTCTTCCGACATAGAGTACAGCTCGGTGTCTTCGGTGTCACTGGGGGAGCCAACTCGCTTCCTTGCGGTTGACGGCCGTGATGACTTCTGGCCAGGCGGGTCTCTGGCATGCTCCGCGTCCATGGCCGCAAGACGGGGAGGCGAGGCACCTCGAATAGCGAAGATTTCACCCAAAAATTCACAGAGCACAGAAACAAGCGTTCTGCCAAGAAGACACTTCGTCGTCTTCCCAGTATATGTAAACTCTCCCAAGTAACAAAGGACCTAATAAAGAAACGACAAAGAATGAAAATGTCCAACTCAGGAGATCAGATAGAATTCGCGGAACTGTCAAAACTGATCAACAAGGAGTGAATAAGGAATATTCGAAATTATAACGCGAGAAATACTGAGGAAGCAGTGAAAAATGGACGCAGCATGAAATCAGTGAGAAGAAAATTTGGCATAAGACAAGCCAAAATGTATGCACTGAAAGATAAGCAGGGTAATATTATCAGCAATTTCGAAGATACAGTAAAAGCAGCGGAAGAATTCCATACTGACCTGTATAGTACCTAGAGTGGCCTCGCTGCCTTCATTCGAAGTAGTAGTAATGGACAGGATACAGAAGTTCCTTCTATAGCTAGCGACGAAGTTAGAATGGCCTTGCAAGGCAAGATCCGGGGAAAAGTGGCAGGAGAAGATGGAATAACAGTCGGTTTAATCAAATATGGAGAATATATGCTTGAAAAGCTTGCGGCCCTTTAAACGCAATGCTTCAGGGCTTCAAGTGTACCAGAGAAGTGGAAGAATGCCAACATTATACTAATCCACATGAAGGGAAACATCGAAGAATTGAAAATTGTAGGCTTATTAGCTTGCTTTCAGTATGGTATAAAATATTCACCAAGACAATTTTCAGTAGAATAATGGAAACACTTTACTTCAGTCAACCAAGACAACAGGCTAGCTTCACAAAGGGTTATTCACCAATGGATCACGTCCATGTCATCAATAAGGTAATCGAGAAATCGGCAGAATACAATCAACCTCTCTACATGGCTTTCATGGAATATGAAAACACATTTGATTTAGCACAGATACATTGACAGAGGCATTACGTAATCAAGGAGTACAGGAGGCATTCGTGAATATCTTCGAAAATATCTACAAAGATTCCACAGCTACCTTGGTTCTCCACAAGAAAAGCTGAAAGTTATCTATCAAGAAAGGGGTCAGGCAAGTAGACACAAGTTCTCCGATGCCATTTTCTACGCTCTCCCTCCACTGCATGCTTGGAGGAAATATTAATGCTATTAAACTGGGAAGGCTGAGTGAACATCAACGGTGAATACCTCAGCAACCTTCGCTTTGCAGGTGTCATTGCCGTGTTTAGCAACGAGACTGTGTATGAATTACAACAAATGATTAACTACTTTAACAGATACAGTGTAAGAGTGGCATTGAAGATTTTTATGCAGGGCACAAATATAATGTTCAATAGCCTGGCAAGGGAACAAGAGTACATAATCCCCAGTCAGCCTCTAGAGTCTGTAAAGTAGCAGGTCTATCTAGGTCAATTACTTACACGGGACCCTGATCATGAGAAGGAAATTTAGAGAAGATTAAAAATGGGTTGCAGTATATACAGCAGACATTGCCAGATTCTGACTGGGAGCTTACCGCTACCATTGAAAAGAAACGTTTACAATCACCGCATTCTACCCGTGCTAACATACGGGGCAGAAACTTGGAGGTTGGCAACGAAGCTCGAGAACAAGGATCGAACAAGGAGCGATGAAACGAAAAATGTTAGGCGTAGCGTTAAGAGACAGGAAGAGAGCGGTGTGGATTCAAGAGCAAACGGGAATAGCCGATATTCTAATTGTCATTAATATAAAAGAATTGGAGGACGCTTAAGGCGAGCTTAAGGCGAGCGCCAGCTGGAGGTATCGCAAGGAACTGGATGCGCCGCTCCGTGGCCCGCAAGACACCCGCGCGCTAGCGCGCGCAAATGACGGACGCCGCCGCTGGTTTGTAAATAGTAGAAACGCTGGGACAAGGATCTCTTTGAGTTTGTAAGTCATAGTTTACAATTTTTTCACATATTTTAGTTTGAGAAATTCAATTGGTTCAGTAATTCCCTTGCGTCACATGGAGCGCCTAGGTGTAAGTGGTTCGGAAACCTTTATGACGGAACGACGCCGGACGCCCACGCCGGATTTTCTGCGACACGGGCTCCTTTACGCTATCGCGTTAAAACTTCCGCTGGGCAGGCCATGTATTGCGTAGGATGGATAACCGACGAACCACTAGGGCTGCAGAATATGTGCCGAGGGAAGGGAATCGCAGTCGAGGATGGCAGAAAACTAGGGAGGGTGATGAAATTAGCAAATTTGCAGGCGCAAGTTGGAATTAGTTGGCGCAGCACAGAGGTAATAGGAGATCGCAGGGAGAGGCCTTCGTCCTGCACTGGACTTAAAGATAGGCTGAAGATAACTATTATTCTGGTAGATAGTTTTGATGAATCACCCTTGATGGCATCAACAATGTGACCACGGCAATTTTAATCTATTGAAAGACACGTTGGGACGTGAATGCGGCGCTGAGGTACTTTTTTTTTCTTTATTCGTTAAATAAGTATGCAGATGTTTGTTATGTTCCTTTTATGTCCCTTTCTAAGCCTCACGCCTACTGCTAATGTAGCCTTGGCTGCCTGTGATGGTAATAATGTAACCCGATACAGCCTCCCGTAAATAAAGTCTTCGGGCCTTGTAGACGCGAAAAGTGCGTAAATAAGAATGTCACAAATGAAGAAAACAAGTAAATCTTTATTTGCTCAAATGCATGACAAGTATAGAAAGCGTTGGCGGTGTGCGTTGTTCCCTTCGAATACGATCAAGCGCTCGGGCGCTTTTCTGCGGAGAGCACAGACATTCGCAAGCTCATTCAGAAACGACAGAAAGTTTGACTGCGCCAAAACCACTGACGTCACCTTTCATGGTGCACACAAGTTTGGGTCGCGCGTTGAGCGCTTGTACGCACCAGGTGGTGACTGTCTAAACTCAGTACAGGCTCCCTAAACGGAACCTATATACGGTAACACTACTCCGCTCTGCATCCTTCTTGCGCACGATCTACTGTCTTCTACAAATGCTTAGGAAAAGCGTCGATGGCTGGACCACTTGCTACCTGACGTAGAAAGGCGTTGAAAGCGCAAAAATGAACGTAGAAATGTAAAGGCAAAGGGATACAAGGAGGACGAAAATGCACATCTGTCATGGTCAGTTTATTATGTTTTGGTATTTTCTTTTTCTGATGCATCTTTTTTGTTTTGTTCTTGCGGTTTCGCTTTCACCCTTTGCACACAAAGTGGCGAGCGAGTTTATTTCAGAATGGTCGGTGAAGGCTGACTTGGATGCTTTGCGCTGAACACAAAGAACTCAAAGGGAAGTGTTCTGGTAAAAGCCCAAATTCGAAAAAAAGAAGTAAAATAACAGGCATACATATTATATTAGAGGGCTAAATAGGAGCCCTGAACAACAAATTTGTGTGTTTTAAATTAGTGGGCGCAAAGGCAACTACGCAATAGAGTGCTGGGTTTGTAAGCGGAAAGGAAATGATAGCTCTGACAGCCAACTAGTAAGTTCGCTGCGTCAATTGAAGTATTATGAACCAGCAAGCAAAACGAAAATCCGAGGGGAAAAAAGAAGAAAAAAACACTAATCTTCACACATCACTCAAATATGCAGATAATTTTTCTTCAAAGCATGGAAGTGACAACTATAACATTGGTCTGTGTTCCTCTTTTTCTTTTCCTGCTGTATGAGTTGCGACTGGTGTATTAAGCACTTCAGTCATCGTTCCACTTTGTACCTAGTGTTCTTTTCTTTCTCCTGCACTGCTTCATCATCTTAAAAACGAGCCTACATTTGCAGCAGATTAGCGCACATATAAAAAAAAGTGACTAGACACAGCTTGTCGCACACGGGATAGGATAGCCCCAGTTCACCCAATCTTATGAATATATGTACATCACTAACCACGCTGCGAGAGAACAGACCTAACAGGCAGCACAGCTAGGTTGCTGCAATCAATCAAGCAATCAACCGAGATTATTTTTCAAGAAGATGAAATTCGTACATATATATAGAGACCAGGGCCCTATAGTCTCAGACTCGAAACATCATTAACTAGCGCGAAAAAGACAATGGACGAAAGCGAGAAGCACACTGGACAGAACGCTAGGGAACACAGTTGTCAGTTCAGTTGTCAGCTGTAAGAACACCGTTGACAAATAGTCAGTCAAGTGTTAGATGAGGCATATACATTTTTTGCAACAAAACGTGGACAACTTGCGCAAGCAACCTTAGCGCAGTACTGAAACAATAGTTTGGTTGTCTTGCTCATTTTTCTCTGTTATATAGCTGCCAAACCCGCAAGTACACTATGGTGTCAGAATTCCTCGAATGCACAAGAAATAACTAATTACATCCTCTTTTAAAGCGATCTGCTCAAAGCTCGTTATAAACGGAGCGTGGCTTCTTGGAGTAGAGTTCGTTTACGAAGGCCCCTCTAACGTCACAAAAATCGCATTGGAAAATCGCATATGATAGCCTCACAGGCGCCGTGATGCCCTCTGAATCTACAAATCCAACATGCCAGATGTAACAGTGCATGGCGCCTGATCTTTTGTGATTTTTTGTAAAGTAAATGACGGCGCAAAACAAAGCGGTTCGCGATAGTTCTAACCGAAGAAAACTTATCTCTCAAAATGTAGCACGAATTCTTGCGGCAGCTCGAGGAAGGCGATTTCATTTTTTTTTTCTTCGAACGCACTTGTTTTTCTCTGAAGGAACGAGAATTCATTTTTTTAACGCATTTTTACTCGGACGGATGGCTTCACAACGTTCCAAACTAGATCGAACCGTTATAATTTTTCGCTGCAGAGCTAGGTCTGAGCCGGACCGAGAATTGCGAATCGGAAGCCGAGCCCAAGCACGAAAATTTTCGGATTGACACCCTGGTGGCACATGGTATGTGCTGTTCTTCATGTACAAAGAAAAAGTTCTTTACGCTTTCTCCGGTGCTGGGCGCACCCGAACCCGCGTCATATGCAGTAGGATCATTTTTTCTGAACATATAGTCAGACGCGCGCAACGCGTGAACTTCGCGGCGGCAGCGCTAGATGGCGCAGCGTGTCAAGAAGGGGAATACGGTGCCTCTATGCCAGCGCCGCCTCCCGCCGTACGGAGAAGCGTGGTATGGAGCCCGGATGCAGGACACGTCTCATGCATGACGCCTTTCGGCGGTGGTGGCAACACGGTGAGTCGCTACATTGCTTCATCGCTAATCAAATTAACGCCGGCATAGGTGATTTGTGCCGGAGTTCGTTTTCCTTATATATATATATATATATATATATATAAACAGGATGATGGTATTGAAGCCAATGAACAGAGACACAAATAAATCGCCTCTTTTAACGACTCTCATTGAACCTTATTACCATTTTTGCAGTGCCAGAAGCGCCACACACTAATGGAACATTCCGCTGCTCATCACGTTCATTAGTGTGCACATCAAACGCCTTGCGTGGCAAGTTCGTTAGTTGCCTAAGCCAGCCTGATGGCACCATAATTAAAGCAAATTAATTGACGCCAATTAGGCAGGCACACCGCACTCGTGAAATCTGAGGTTTTTTTTTTTTGTGAGGCGGGGGGGGGGGGGGGGGGGCTTTCGTTTCGCCGCAACCCACCCTTGTGCTATTGTGAACTTGTGAAATTGTGGTATTCGCTGCAGTTCCTTTACGCCCCTACTTTGAAAGATGCAATATACGAATTCTCCAACAGAATGTGTTTATCAGTCGAGAAAACAGATGCCAGATTTTTCTCAAGTATCACTTTAGGTGTTACAGCAGGGTTCATATTGTACAGAATACCGACCTATTATCTGAAAGGTGGACTGCGTTGAACATGTAATGAGGAACAAAAGAAGTACGCTTTCAAATATTAACGATGCATGGGTGCAGTAGTGCATTCAAGAACTGTTTGTGTATGCATGGACTGGGATGCGCTCGCTTTGTCGTACAAGTTATCTGCGAAAAGTTGTCAGTAAGGCCTTCCATCCCATACTTGAAGCGTTCAAATTTTGTTCCTTGCGACACAACCTTAGGCTTACAACCGCTCTCAGGTCACTGACGCACGGAGTCACTGAAGTTATTGCATTGCATTATTAACTCTTCTTGCCGTATATCTTCAGATAACTACCTAACTCCTGAAAAACCATCTAACGCTCGAAGACGCCATCACCTTATTTTCCCCATACGGACACTTTTAAATACAGTTTATCTCCCTGTATAATCGAATACTGGAATTCTTTGCCTGGTTTTACTCGTTCTCTTCCTTTAAACTTATTATTGGCAGCCATTGAATAGTTTTGGTTTGTTTTGGTTTGTATTGTTCGTATTTCCTGTATTAGTTATTATTTTCATTGCTCTGCCTTTCACACCCACTCCTGCAATAGCCCGATCGGGCTGCAGTATGTACAAATAAATAAATAAATAAATAAATAAATAAATAAATAAATGTAAAAGGCAGTCTCCGCAAATAGGCATCCACCCATTGATTGATTGATTGATTGATTGATTGATTGATTGATTGTTAAGTCCCATGGCAGCCCCTAATCTATGAGAGACACCATATCGTGGAGGGCTCCGTAATAATTTTGATCACCTGAGGTTGTTTTAACATGCACTTAAACACAAGTATGCAAGTGTTCTTGTTTTTTTTTGCATTTTGCGCTTATCCAATGGTGACCGCCAGGGTCGGGAATTGAACCCGCGGCCTCATGGCCACTCGCAGAACACCCTCACCACTGAGCCACCACTGCCGGTGCCTGCATCAACTGACAAACTGAAGAAGTGCGTCACACGTGGAATGGTTTTCACCAACATTGTTGTGCTACATCACAGGTCCTACACTAACGATGTTTTCGGAACCGGTAGGATCACTTGTGCTAACATTGAAACGCTTTGAAAGCTGTAATTCTCTCCACCGCTCCTATTCGTCATTATTATAAATGTAGTTTGCAATAATAAAGTCGTACAAGTGCGATCGTATGATGTCGTTTGGGCAAAAAGTCTAAATTGAGCACCGAGCCTTTTCTTTTTTTATTTAGCTAAATCTAAACAGATGAGTTGTCATCATTTTTTGGCGGCTGCTGTCCCTATTCAGTTGGTTAATATTGTAGGTTAAAAAATATGAAAAGGATATATATTCTAGCTATATGCAATACTTATACAGAAGAACATCTAGCGCAGTAAGAGTAAAAGACTCTCTCAGAAAGTTCTCGCTGAAACAAAGTTCACATATGTATGTGATAGATAGGTGTCTCAGATAAACGAATGAGACAGAATTGCACACGGCGCAGTAGAGTCAATATTGGTCACAAATGCCAGCATCTTCAAGGAAAAGCCCAAGTGCTTTCGCTGCTTTGTGATGCCCTTCCGATGGCCATGTGCCTATCACAGAAAGGCAGATGTGAATTGCGAGGTTATTAAACAGGAGGGAAAAAACATGTTCTGGTTATTTGCTTTGAAAAGCTCCTGACGTTAGTTTTATTTATTTAGCTGACTTAATAGTTGTCAGCAGCCCCGCGATGAGTCCGCGTGAGTTGCTCTCAAGTTGTATGTAAGCTGTTGTGGATTCACAAGGGTCGCGACTTTTTATCCCTACACAGTGGATTTTCAAAGTGATAGAACTAACTACGCTATACACAGACAAAGATGTGACTCCTTGAGCAGACACAAAAGCCTTCGTGAAAACACGTAAGTCAACAAAGGTGTCCTGCATCATATCTCGTACGACGTTCTCATTAAGAAAAACCTAATTATAATAAACCGTAGCTGGGGCTGAGCTAAGCGTTTACGAATAGGTTCCAGTGTTCCTAACACGTCTATATATATATATATATATATATATATATATATATATATATATATGCAAAACAAAAATCACGACCCCGCGCATCGCGAACTACTCTGTAGGTTAAGTTACCATTGCCGTAACGTGGTGCCATCGATGCATTGCGTACAGGACGGAGGCACTCAAATGCGCTGTATTGTACACGCTGAGATTGTTTCTAGCAAAATTGTACTTCGCGTGATTCCTATGCGCACTATACAGATGAAAGCTTACAAAAGAACACTATTAGGGCCTGGTTTAGCCGAATATAAGAAGGTAACCCTTAGTAAAAGTGAGTCTGCAAGTATTGCAGCTTTGACAAATTGGCAATTCATTGAAACACATGCAGGAAGGAAAAGGGAAGCAGCGCGAAGGATTAATACGAAACCGTGGACCACAAACACAGTGTTCTGTTTGTTGTTCACTCTGTTGTAGTTGTCTTGCGTGCTGTTTTCTCTGTTTCCAGCGTGGCCGTTTTGTTTAGCATTTAGCACCGACCGCTGCCGGACCTAAACAGAGTGACACCATGTTTGAAAGAACGACGCGTGCGTTTCGTGGTGCTCTGTCTTTACCATCGCGCAGTGTACAGGAGTCTTGTGCATCACATTGTTCTTTCCAGAAGGCATGCCATATTCATGGTGGCCCACAATCAAACGATTTCATTAAGCCTCACAGTCAAACGGCATCTGTGAGTTCACAATCAAACGAGTTCAATGAATTCGTCGCATACCACACGTGACGTGATAGGCGTCTTGGGGCCGTATTCTCTATGATTCACTTTCAGCTATGAGATCGGCATTCCAAAATGGTTTTCCGTGATCAAAGCAAGCTACCCAAGACACCGCTACAGTTTTTATGGACAACATGCCTGCAGAATCAGAATCAGTTTTTATTCATGGCAAAATGAGGATAATTACAACATATGTATATACAGAATGAGGTCCCGTAGTTAGAAACTGAAATGGGACCTCCCGTGCATTCTGATTCTGATTCTGACAGGCGGCTGTAGGTTGAATTGACGTTCGTTGTGCAGCACTTGATCCTGTGCTGTAATAGTGTGCGCTGATCCTGACTGACCGTGATTGTGTGTCTGTGCTTCCAGCCTGTCTCGCTGTAGCTTTACTTTCTTATTTTCTTATTTACACCGTTGCCCAGTGTAGGAAAGAAAACCATTTTTTTTTTCATTCTGGTCAACCTTCCTGCCTTCCCCCTTTGTTTCTGTCTCTCAAACCTTGAGCGGCAGTTTCACTTTCGCATGACGTATAATATCCAGCACGCGGTCTCACTACAGCAACGGGCAACCGCTAGCGTTACGACGTAATCTGCAGTGCATGTGCCACAGGCTGTGTTTTCATGCGCACTATAATTCACCGCTACCGCCGTTTCCAAGTTTCTGCCGCGTTACTCAGTGCTTCGCAAAGAAGAATCGCTTGGGTGAGTTGGCTTTGACGGTGTGCTAAGTTGCAGAGCAATGATTTTTTACTAGATGTAGAAGGATAGTGCAATAATTTGAGCATCCAGTAGAGTCCCCTTCCAGTACCCGCTTCGTCATGAACCAACCAACCCACTTGAGCACACCCGAGATTAGGATGTCTTTGTGCACAGTTTAAGATCGAACGTTACGGAGCGAACACACCAGCGCTAGGAGGCCCTTCAACCTTTTCGTCCTTACAGTACACCTTCATAAGATTACTGCTAGACTTGAACTTTGTGCCTGCTCGTCCCTTTGCAATGAGCGTCAGTAAATGAAAATTTGAAAGAGCAACTTGTCGCCATGTCGCAACTAGACACTCAAACCTGATACATACCCCCAAGCTCTAGGTTTCCGAACCTGGGCAAGCTGATTAATCAAAAGTGTAACCATCGGCCGAAATTCCCGTCATCTGGAGACAAGACAACTAACTAAAGTTCTGCCGAGCATAAATAAAAAAAAGAGTTCTAGCAACGAACAGTACGCAATACAACATGAACCGCATTTTAATCATTACAAGTTTTAAAACAGGCTTTGCGTTTTTTTATTTCTGTTAGCAGGCAGTAAACAATGACGCACAGAAAGAAGTTTCATATTGCCGCCTAAATAGTTGTAGCATAATCCCTTAACCACTACACGTTCACCTTCAACATAGCCAGAGATTGAAACGGGGCTTGGGGACTTGCATGACTAGAGAAGTCTGACTAAAATTACCACGAGCCTACTCGATTCGGCACGATGTAATATTAAATGCTCCTTTGATAAACACGTGATTTATTAACCAAGGAACGGGAGCAGGGCAGCTGGTATTTAGCAGTTACCGAATTAAACTGATGCATTGTTCATCTAATTACGGAGATCAGCTCAATTCCTCCTTGCGTGCTCTAATTATTATACATTTGCTTATCAAAATGGCGCTTACCATACTACGGCAACGCTATCGGTTAGGCGTACACACACTCCCAGCACACACTTAATATACAGAACGCCACATTTAAAACGCAGGAGACGACATGAGGTGGGCTTCTCCACATACAACTTCTTGTTGCTAAGAAACCAGCTTTCACGCGTAGTCACTATCGCTGAGCAGGCATGTTTGCAAGGCTCTCGAGGTGTGTCACAAGTAATTGCGCTGAATGTAGCAAATCAGCTTTGCGGAGGCCCGCAAGACGGAGCAAGGTTCACGAAAGGAAAACTAAATTGGCATTCACAGGACTGTAGCTCCAAGAAGACGCAAAGGAAAACCATACGACTTTTTCAGAATCAAATATATACCATCTGAGCTAACCAGAAGGCTCCAGGTTAGCTCAAATGGTAGAGATGACAGACCACTCAGGAAAGGCGTCGATCCCGAGCTCTATCCGTTGACCACGAAGATCTCTCCTTCAACTGCGAAGCCCCCCCCCCCCCTTTTTTTTTTTCTGGGACACTCGTGTGGGTTTCCTTCGTGGATTGGTGCTACTGCCAGGTGGATGACAATCATTCCCTTTGATACTCAAAACGATCGTCCGCAACAATGTCTACTACAAGTGTACCCGTTCATAGTTAATGTCGTTAAGTAGGCTTCTTATCATTGAGCCAATGAAAGGATAGCGAAAGTATTCGCTTGACAATACGGCCCGGAAGTTCACTGCGCGACTCAATTACTTTCCGAGAGCTTGACGCGTTCTCCGTTCACCGCGGGTGCGGTATCGTTTCGGGTCCACGACGACTTGGTCCGAGCGAAAGAATAAAGCGGACGGCCGAGAGGGACCACGTGAGCAAGATGCTGGGCCGTCGGTGCCTCCTTCAGAAGCGCATGATCCTGGCCAGTATGAGCCAGAAGACGCTGGTGAACAGGCACAGGGCGATTCCCAGCCAGGAGAGTGAGGCGGCCCAGTCACGAGCGAAGCGGCGACAGCGCAGGAACTCCGCAGGCAGGGACTGGTCGAAGTCGGTGCCCGTCAGCACGCCCTGGGGCACGGTGCGCTTGAAGTGCATGAAGCAGCTCGTGAAGGTGGCGAACACCGCTGCGCGAGAGAGGTCGGCAGGGGACGACACCGTCACTGTTTGGACCACGTGTGACTTTGAAAGTCATACGCGGAACATCGATGAGACGCTCGCACATATTACCTGTGCTGCCCGCGATATAGTGCCTAGAGAGACAAATGCTGTGCAGTGTACTGGACCAGTTGGACAATTGTCCACTATGAGAACTCAAAGCTTTAGGTCAGTACTCCCACAGAACATCCACGCTAAAGGCCTTACTCGCGTTAATAAGGTTTCTGCGGTCTGCGGGGCTTCATGACAGACATTAAAAATGCCGCCCCCTACCCCTTTGTAGTGTACGCGGTTTGTTTGTGCTCGTCTCTATTTCTCTCTACCTCCCCCTTCCGCTCTCTTTCTCTTTTTACCCCCTTCACTCTTCCGCCGTGCAGGGTGGCCAACCGGAACTGCCTCTGGTTAACTTCCCTGCCTTTCTGTGCATCTTCCTTTCTCTCTCTTTCTCTCTCTCTCTCTCTCTCTCTCTCTCTCTTGGAAATCTGGTTAAAACCATCATGAGCGCACACCGTTCGACACGATGCATTAAATGTGCCTTTGTGTAAACACGTAAGCGATTGATCAAGGCGCGGGAGCAGGTTAGCCGGTGTTGCGTAATTACTGGACCTAAAACGCGAGAACAAGACGGGGACAGTAGGACGGACATTTAGGAGTAATTACGTAACCGATGCTCACCGAAAACGGCACGCTTCGCGTAAAGCCGAGTCATGCAGACGTATAACTGTGAGACGGCCTTCTCACCAGCGAGAATGAACATCACTCCCGTGACCATGACGGCGGACAACTGGCGTTTGCAGATGCCGAAGCCACCGACCAGAGCGCTAGCACCGACCAGGATCAAACTGACCAGGGAGCACGACATGGCCAGGTTCTTCATTTCTGCAAGACAACGCAAGGCGATGACAACATGACACTCGCGACTCCGTGCATTGGAGACCCGTAGGAGTAAGCAAACCTCGTACAGTATGCATAAAGACTCGGTGCCTGTTTTTGGAGCTCCCGCCTTGCTCACTGAAGAAAACCAAGATAACTGCTACCCTTATAATGTGACAGTTCGCAATTCTAATTTTCATGCCCAGCTAATTATGTGCATATTGAGAAAAAAAAACTGCCAACGAATAGCACATTCTATTACGCTAACTGCGTTAGCTGAAACGAGCCCAAATGAAAAAAAAAACAGATTGTAACAAGGTAAGAGCGGAAACAAGCCATTTGAATATGCCACGGCTCCTTCCTTTATCTCAGTGGAGACTTGCCACAAGGCATATTTCCTATACGTATACCGTAAAGCCTCAGTTTGTTGCCTACGCCTGTATCATCTTCGCAGCCCGAAAGGAGATGGTGACACAGT
The DNA here is from genome assembly GCF_038994185.2 of Dermacentor albipictus. NCBI lineage: Eukaryota > Metazoa > Arthropoda > Arachnida > Ixodida > Ixodidae > Dermacentor > Dermacentor albipictus. The sequence goes on from NC_091828.1 coordinate 126,382,666, forward strand.
ATGGATATGGTGCCCATACCTAATTACTTGATTGATTGATTGATTGATTGATTGATTGATTGATTGATTGATTGATTGATTGATTGATTGATTGATTGATTGATTGATTGATTGATTGATTGATTGATTGATTGATTGATTGATTGATTGATTTGTAGCTTTTCTGGCGTAATAGTGGTGCCCGTACTACGAACTTTGTCTCAATCTTTCCGTTTAGTGTCTCCTTCAAATATCATGGATATAAGGCGGCGCGGAGAACCATCCTGGCGGCGATGTCTTGTGATGCTGCGCTCAAACAGAAGTTGAAAACTTCATTCGGTTGTACGACTCTCCTTGGAGCACAAAGGTTGCGTGGCCGCGAAAATATTTATCGCAACAAACCAGCAGAAAATTACCACACGCTGCTACAACAGCTTCGAATTCCTTCGTGAAAGAGTTACCGCCAGAAGTTGCCACCAGCGACGCCGTTCTGGTGTACGTTTAGGTATCACGATAAAACGGTAAGTGCAATACGAGTGTATGACGCGCTAAACGTATCTGCTAGTACACGTACGGCACGCCATCAAGAATTACCTTAAGTAGCGCTGATATTACATTTCTAACCTGTAATATTTTTTAGCTAAACAAAGGTCCAAATGCCCATAACTTTATAAAAAAAAAGAATACTGAGAAACGTCACAGTGCCCTAAACAATTACCTAAAAAATTGTTGAGGTTTTACGCGTCAAAACCACGCTCATGATATTATTAGGCACGCCGAAGTGGGGGACTGCGCATTAATTTTGACCACCTGTGGACCACCTGGGTGCACGTAAATCTAAGTACACTAGCGTCTTTGCAATTCGGCCCCATCGAAATGCGGCCGCCGCGGCCGGGGTCGAACTCGCGGCCTCGAGCTCAGCACCGCATGCAACGTCACATCCAATGGCTTACCACGGCGCGTTAAACAATTTGCAATAATACTTGTTCCTACTCAGCAATTTCGACACCAAGTCAGCAAACACTGACTCGCACCGTTCCTGCAATTGCTGCTGCTGCCACATGGTAGCGCATCCAGAAGAAACGCAGGTAGCACTGTTGTTTATTGTTTACGAGCAACATTGTCATACCTAACCGCATATTGGTACACGACGTCGGCAAATTTCGCTGTGTGTCACCACTTCACTATAATGCCAATGACGCCAGAGGTCTGGAATATCGAGACCAACTTTAGTACATAATTAAAATACCTGATAAATGTCTCCCAACCTTCTCATTAGTTAAGTGTCGTCATCTTAGTGCGCGAAGTGTGTGCCAGAGTTACAGCAACATTGATTATATAAGTCGGTGCTCAGGTAAACTTAATTTTTTCACAGGCTACTGCGTAACGAGGCAGCAGATCAACTGCGCAACGAAGTTGCAGAGCAACCACGATTTAAGCTGCAGTGCTGCGCGAAACATGCTCCAAGAGAAATGTAGTAGTGCAAATCACTGTCAAGCCAGGGCGAGCGAACGACGAGACTCGAGATGCGCTCCTCATCCGAGGACGAGTAGTAGGAGATGCAGCCGCCAGGGGCGCTCTTGGCTTCGTTGCCTAGAAAGGCCAGGTCGTCCCCTGCGGCAAAAGAAAGAAAGTAAGACGACGAGAACCCAAACCAAGTCGATTTTACATATTCCAATGTAATCATGTATATCTCATGTCCACTGCAGGACTACGGTCTCTCCTATTGATCTCCAACTGCCTATGTGGCGGCCTTTCATGGTCCAGAGGTTCTTAGCACGCTCTGCTACGTCGCAAGTCTCACCCGCATGGCCTGGTGAGAAGTTCCGCACTCGCTGGGGACTAAGGGCCAGGGGTTGATTGCAAGATCTACGAGGGAAGTAGTGGCCAAGTACTATGCAAAGGAAGCCAATTCCCGTTTTGGAAAGAGAGTGTCTTTTTCGAGAAGCCCAGCGGGCCTTCCTCATTTTGGGTACACCTAGACTACTACAGCCCAACACGCTTTCGCGTGGTTCTTATTCTGCTTTTGCTGGTCTCAGATGCCACTTCAAGCCTGAAAAATTGTAGTGGTTTTGACGAGGATTCGAGCTCGGGACCTTGATTGGGGAGACCTCTATTCCTGGCCACCGCCTTTATTCCAAAAAAGAGTGTTGGAATTAATACAAGAGATGAAAATAGTTTAGGCAGCTTATTTAGGTTCGGCCCGCCGTGATGATACAGTAGTTACAGCATATCATCATTGTCCCATAAATAACAATAAACGTAGGACGAAGACATGGTAGAAATTATAGCAAATGGCGTGGTATATTACAATGTATCCTGCCTATTATACAAGATGTACAAAGAAGATATAAAACAGATAAAGAAAGAAAGGAAGATAAAAGAGAAATAAGAAAAAACCACCTTGTCAGCACTTCGTCAGAACTTCAACAAGACTTAAGATGACCATTGTTCGTTTTGCAATCTGTTTAGCCGTCTACGGCGAGTGCTGGAACACAGCCACGCAATTATTCGTTGGCGGCGACTTTCGCGTAAGCACGGTTATGGATATAACGAGGGATAGTTCTAGATTATGGCTTACTTCTAAGCCAGAAACATTATTGTTTGCGAATATCAGAGGGTAATTGGCTTCATTTTAAGTAAACTGATAAACAAACTGTTTAGCCTGCCTATATTATCGAGCAAGAAAAATTGAAAGATCAGAAAGGCTAAATTCCTTTGTTAGTTACAGCTGAATAAACAAAACACATTATTTGGACTGGCCATGTAACGTGTAGCGCAGATAACCGAAGGTCTGTTAAAGTTACAGAATTAGTACCAAGGGAAGGGAAGCGCCGTGAGGACGGCAGTAAATTAGGTGTGCTGATGAATTTGCAATCAGCTAGGATAGGACAGGGGTAATTGGAGATCGCTGGGCAGAGAGAAGCCTTCGTCCTGCAGTGGTCGTAAAGTGATGATGATGATGATGATGATGATGATGATGATGATGATGATGATGATGATGATGATGATGATGATGAGGTGGTGGTGGTGGTGGTGAAATAAAATAGACTGTGAAGCAACGGAAAGCATAGCGGTAACTAACTGTTATGTTTGAGTTGTAAAAAAAGTAATGAAAACGGAAAGTGGGCGAAATATTGGACGCCGGCAACGTTAAGGACATTGACCAGCGTCACAAGCACGTTATTTTATTTCATTTTTTTAAAGAAAAAACCAGCGAGGAAGCGCTATCTCACGGCGGACACTGGTACTTTGACGGTGACGTATACGGGGCGTTCGACGGCCGTGTAAAACCATGCCTAAAGTTGTCTGAACGGTGCCGAGTGAACGGTGGCCGTGTACCGTCGAGCGTGGCGCAGATGCGGTGCACCCCGCCGTTGAGGTTGACCAGGAAGAGCGCAGATTCTCGCTGCGGCGGCGGTGGCGGCGGCTGCACTCCACCGACGCCGCCACCATCCGCCAGGCGGAGCACGTTGCGCGAGCGAGTCAGCGCCATGCCTCTCTGCCGGGCAAGCGAGGCCACATGCTCCCCGTCGTACAGCACCTGCGACAAGCAGCGCCAGACTGGGGATCACAGTCCCGTTCTTCGGCCATACTAGTTGCGAAAGTTCGTTTCGAAATCCGAGCATCGATCTATACAACGATCGACAATGCAGACCGCGCACGTTCGTTCCGCTTGGCAGAGCTTCCTACTATAAAATTCTCAGACAGGAGGGGGGGCACTGGCGTTATACCGAAAACGGCAGATGAAAGTACGCCGCTTCAGCCAGCATGCGAACGACGAGTTCCCAGACTCGCAAGAAAGACACTAAAGATCCCTACACGACAGAAACAATTCGGACATACAGTGGCGTTACAAAAAGCACTTGTGACGGTAACTTGCTTGTGTCACGCCTCATAAATGCACATACAAACAGCGCTGGTCTTGGCCATAGAGATCCATACAATTAACTAGAGAAAAATTTAGCGCCAGTGTACAAGAGGGCTGCAGGCATGACAGTCCAGCTCGCATGGGAATTATTGGTAGCGCAAGGACTTGCTTAAATTTCATCCTTTCTTTATCGCGTATCGTGCTAGAGTGTCCTATTAAACAAATGACGCCGTGAAGAACTATGCCTTTAAAGCATTCCGCATTGCCAATGCATAACCAATAGAAATGTTGTGCCGCCATGTGCTGTAGGTATGGTGGCTAGAGGGCATCTGTAGGTGTCTTTTCCGACTCGGTGCCGTGTTATAGGCCTAGCAGCGTCAAAAGAAAGCGATTATCACAATAATAATTAATGGCAAGATATCGCTTATAATTATTTCCCAGCCTGAGATGAGAAAAAGCAATGGCTGATTTTACAATTTGTTTATTGCCGCCCGGACAGAGAGCAAGCGTCAAGCGCGAATCCGGATCAAAGCCGGCGGGCTGGACGTGGTCTGGGTGTAGCCATGTTGCTGCTCAATCACGGCATAACCAGCAGTAGCCGCCACAGTGGCTTGCGATACAGGGCGAGCATGCGCAGTGAGCCTAACATTTCACATGTCGCGGTAACGTTTAAAGTATGACGCGGAGCTAAACTCTCTGTCTTGCCTCAGGGCCACTGAACTTAACCAGGCATTCTAGTTGTCTGTTAGCGTCTTATTTATTTATTTATTTATTTATTTATTTATTTATTTATTTATTTATTTATTTATTTATTTATTTATTTATTTATTTATTTATTTATTTATTTATTTATTTATTTATTTATTGTTCCTGCGCCCTTTGCTCGAGTGACTTCTGTATGTTTCGTACATTTGTACATTGCATGCATCATCCTTGTCGATTGGAGAGTATCATGCTAGTAGTATGGCCAAGCAAAAATCTCCAGAACCCATTAAAGAATGTCTCTCTCTTTAGTTGTATTACGCGAAGCAGCAACGAGAGAGAGAGAGAGAGAGCTTTTATTGAAGGAAAGGCAGAGAGGTGGGGCTGAGCTAGTGCGATATCCAGCCTGCTTATCCGCACAGGTGTAAGGAAGGGAAATGAAGAAAAAAAGACGTGATGAATGATGCTGACGACAGATTAGAGAGATGCCAGATGCAAGATTTTGCAGCACTGCATGCTGCAACTGGCACGGGCCCACATTGTTGTTGTGGAAATGTTCCAGAACGTATCGCATATGTTGTCAAGCGACCACTGACGCAAAGGAAAGGTTCTCAAAGACCTGCCGGACATGTATATGCGTCAAAAGGATAAGCTGGTCACTGGCAATCATTCGCGGGCGTACGGAACACGCATAAAGTTCTAGCTTCGTAAGCTGTTACAGAAGAGCTGCAAAGAACGGCTGCAGTACGGCAAGCAGCAGCAGAACGGACTTAGCAGCCGGCATTCAGAACTCGGGAAGGACCACGCCGCATAGAGTTCAGTAGAATAAATCTATGAAGTCACTACGCGCTCCGCGGTGGCTCAGCGTATTCCGTGTGAGTGGTTCGACTCTCGCATTCGGCCACATTGCGAAAGAAGAAAGTGCAAGAACACTCGTTAAACGTGCTTTGTGTGCACGTTCAAGAACCCCAGGTTCCTTGCAGCTGCAGATTGCTTGCAGATTGCAGGTTGTCCAAATTATTCCGGAACTCTTCACTACACTACGGATATTATTTTACTTAGTCGCCATGTTCTACATATGTGAATAGCTCGTCTTTACTTTATCCCTTTTCCTGTTCTGATACCCTCTCCCTCCTCCACTGCTAACCGCGGCTCAGGTGTCTGCAGACCGCACTGGACAGTTACTATCAGCTGACTGCCATGAGCTGTCCAGCCCTTTGTGCCTTTATCGTGTTTCTGCGCTCTCTGACACATACTTCCCTACTTTTATTTTTATATTTCTACTCCCCCTCCCCCATCCCCCAGTGTAGGGTAGCAAACTGCATTTTCCGCCCTCATTACCCTCTTGTCTTTTTCCTTTCCCTTCTCCCTTCTCTGAAGCCAGTCAGTTCGCAAAATCGTATCCATTTATGGCGTATTCGACTGGTCGTTTGTCAGCGGTCCCGAAGTACTCCAGATGTAGTGTAAGACAGTAGCTAAGCCTTATTGGGATCATAAGGAGGTTCCACTCGCTATCATGAAGCCTGATTGTATAGTATAAGTTGTCTATAAGCTTTATATAGGCTGCCCCATAAGCCTTGTCATGGCACCTCAGCAGCACTGCCAGAGCCCCGTGAAGCCGAAAAGTGGAACATATATGCCATTAGAAAGAACTCCGAGGCTGGTACAACTCCCGAAGCACACCGATGCCTTACCAGCTCCCAGTGGTCGCTGAGGAACGCTAGCAGCAGGCAAAGCGCTGATCCAAGGCTGAGGAACAGGGTGGCGCCTAAGTAGAAAGAAGTGGCATCGCAGCAACCGCCTTGGTGTTGGTGGTGCGTAGTAGTGGTGCCTGCCATTTGGTGGCCACCATTCGGCGCCGATATGCTGCCACGAGGCTCCATAGCTGCTGCCCCGATGGCACCGCCCCGCTGACGTCACCTCCTGTGCGAAACAAAGCCAGTGCGTTAACAACAACAACAAAAAAGCTTCGCAAATGTATGCCAATAGGATCTACTGATACATGAAAGACAGCGAAGCTGAATAAGCGAGCTCTCAGAGTCTTCGTTGAAAGTACTATACGGGGCCGCTTTGCTGGATTCGGGAGTTTCACGTGGGCTCCGTTGCTGGATCAAGCAGTCAGCTTTCATCACCGCAGCTGTACAAGCTTCTAGCTGACCTCCAACGTGGAACCGGTGAAACGTGGAACCGGTGAAACGCGATGGGAAAGGCGAAACATTACGGCTTACTGGCGAAAGAAAGAAAGAAAGAAAGAAAGAAAGAAAGAAAGAAAGAAAGAAAGAAAGAAAGAAAGAAAGAAAGAAAGAAAGAGAAAAAGAAAGAAAGAAAGAAAGAAAGAAAGTGATGAAAAAAAAAACAGTGATGCTTATTTAAGCAAGGACAAAGGAACGTGCAGTACAGTTCACTTTTAAGCCGTGAAATTTCCACTCAAGAATATGGTTGACCTTGTTTTCCTCAATTCAACCTTTTTCTTTAGCCAGCCGCAAACACCAATTTAATATTCGATACTAGATAACTTCAAAAATCCACACATTTTATGAAAATCGATGAATATACGATGCATTTGGTGTACATCGATTGATAAACGATCACTGTGGACGCCTTCGTATCTATCTGTGTAGTAATTCATTCTGGTATTGTAATTATTGTTGTATGTATTATTAATTCTAGTCATCATGCACAGGAGGTCCCATTTCAGTTTCTAACTACGGGACCTCCTTCTGTATATACATATGTTGTAATTATCATCATTTTGTCATGAATAAAAACTGATTCTGAATTAGATGTTCCTTTTAAATGTGGACCATACTGAACCTGGTGCGACGTAGCGCCGTGTGTTGTCGCCACTTTCACTCTGTGAAGAACACCTCACCTCTAGGTTTTTTGCTCACAAGTAAAAAAAGGCACAAGTCCTGCCGACGTCCCTATACTGCTTGTCAGCAGGTGATCACGTGGGTTCACATAATTCTAAAGGGAATTATGGCGACGCCCAGGAAGCTATGCTTAGAGAGGTCTGCATGCCTGACTTAATTTATCTCTAGTATCGCAGACCGATTAGCCCGAAAAACTCATTCGGCTATTTGCAAGCAATGTTCCACGTCCTGTGCTGCTTTTTATGCCGGGGCTAGAGGCGGCCCACATTCCTTCATGTGGGTCGAAGGCGTCTGCTGGTGAAATGAGGTGCTTGAGGTTGCCGCAGCAAATTGCACAGTTTGCAAGTGATTGCACCGTATTTGATTCCGTCTTCCAGAGTTATCGTACAGAGTACGTTCCCTCTTGCGGTGAAGTGCGTTCATTCACGAGAACGCACTACATCGCGTTCAACAACAATTTCATTTTGTCGAGAAGCAGCACTAAACATGCGGCAAAAAGACTATGGAGTTTTTTTTTATTTATTTTTTTTAATTTTTTATTTCATCATTCATCATTAGTACAGAAGGAGGTCCCGGAGTTACAAGAACTGTCAGGGGGACCTCCTATTAGTAATTTAACATTGCATGAATTAATACATTTTGGCAACATAGCAACGGCAGACATCAGAAAACACGAAGTTAATGAAAAAAATAAACAAATACAAAAAGTTGCTTATAATAATTGAAGTTCAAAATACAGCAAATAAAACAGATACAGCGTATGCATAAATAAATATGTGGTAATTGACACGTTAATGAAACACAGGAAATGACACATGTCAAAGAACACGGGGTTATTGCAACAGATAATTAAAAATAAATATATGCTTACAATACGCAAAGTACAAATGTTATATAGGCTATGCGACAAAAAATTTGAAATGTCTAAGAAAGGATTAAAAAAGAAGACAAAGGAAGATATAGAATAACGAATAAATAAAGGCTGTCGATACAGTTCACTCTAATAAGGACAAAAATATTTCTGCCGATTTAAAGGGGAACTAAAAGCGCACTTATTACGGACAGACTAACTAGAAGGTTTGTTGTATCAGTTTGTAATTTTCGGTGAGTGCTCTTGGAACGATGCTGAAAGTATTGTCATCTTTCCATACAACCATGTTGACTTCTTTTTCTTATGCTTTGATATAATATCTTGTTACCGGGACATATGTGCTAAACCCTTGTTATTATTTGTAATTCATTCTGTACGTATTTAGCTTTATTAGCTTTCTTTTCGTTTTTATATACAACATGATTGCTCTTCGACTGCGCCTTCGACTTGTTAACTAGAAGGTTCCGATACAGCCTTTGACTATGGGACCTCCTTCTGTATACGAAATTTTCGCAACTTTACTTAAATGCCTAATAACAAATTTGAATTCTAAAATAGTGGTCCTGATAACCTAAAATAGAGTTGAATGTACCCTAAATACCAACTACATACATAAGAACTGACTGATAAAGCATTCTTTCAAAACATTGTTTTCGCTGATTTCAGGGAAACACGTTGATTGATAAAAGATAAAGTGACGGCGAAACTTTCGTGCTTTCAATTAAAAAATATTAAATTATGGGGTTTTACGTGCCAAAACCACTTTCTGATTATGAGGCACGCCGTAGTGGAGGACTCCGGAAATTTTGACTACCTGGGGTTCTTTAACGTGCACCTAAATCTAAGTACACGGGTGTTTTCGCACTTCGCCCCCATCGAAATGCGGCCGCCGTGGCCGGGATTCGATCCCGCGACCTCGTGCTCAGCAGCCCAACACCATAGCCACTGAGCAACCACGGCGGGTTGCTTTCAATTTCGGCAACAGGTCAGCGCGACCGCATTCACACGCGTTTCAAATCACCCTTTCGCATTGGGGCCGTTGCGGCGCAGAATATATATGCTCTCCAAAGTTACCAAGTTCAGTTACTGGCTCGTGCAGTCAATCGTTATCGATCACTAATTAACTAGTCCCGTGCAGGCGTAGTCAAAATAGATGACGTCACGGCGAGAAGGTACGGGAAATTGAAGGCGGCGTCGCCACCGGTCTTCGATCTTGCGGCTCTTATCAAGCCTCGTATTTAGAGCAGCGTTTTTCTTTGTTTTTTTTTATTGTTTGAGCGCAATTTAGAAATACAGTACAGCCTATTTTTTTTTTTTTAGCGTCCCTTTGAACATAGAACAAGCGGTCGCTTCATAAAACGGTCGTCAGCACTCTTCTGTTCCTAGAGTATATGAATGACTCGGACAATTCTTCCTTTCTTTGTTCTTTACATTATGTACTGTTTCTTTCTTCTTGAGGGCAAGGGGTGTGCGAAGGGGTAGTAGCGTGAGAAGAAGCGAACGAGCGGTTGATCACACCGTCTCTCCCTCGCTGCCCGGAATGGTGGTTGTGACAACGGTACCCCCGGGAGGAGGAAGAGGAGGAGGAGGAGGAGGAGGAGGAGGAGGAGGAGTGCGGCGGGCGCACTGTACTCTCTGCAATCACGCTGCGCACGTACTACTCACTACACACACGGACCGCGCGTCGCTTCCACACAGCCGTCGCGCCGCAAGGACCCCGAGGCGAGCGCGTGGCGTATCGATTTGGAAGCCGAGGGTGCCACCACGCGTTCTGGCCCTTCACCACTCGCCTGTACCTACGCTATCTCTCTCTCTCTCGCCCACTCTTCTGGCACAGCGCCCTCGACACCCTCGGCTTGGCCGCGACCTTCGGTGCAAACGGCCATCACGCACAGCCGACCCGGCTGGCCGTCACCCAGTCAGGGGGTGCAGACCGCGGCCCAGTTTGCACGCCGGTCGGCCTGGACACGCTCTCTATACAGGTGGAAACACGCAACCGGGCAAAATTGTTTTATCGCTTACTTTCGTTTCCATTTGTCCCATCGTGTCTGCGTTTCAAGCAGTGCGACAACAAGTAGTGCAACAAGAAACGTCGGCAAAAACCAACTCAGGATGACTGTCGGCAATAATGCGATTGTGCAGTGTAGTGACACGCCGCCGCTGAAACGCGTCATGTACACACATACTCGTAACCGAGGTATCAACGAATTGTCACTTTATATACATGATGCTGAATACATGCAAGTACATGAAGGTTATGTACAAGTGATGACGTGGCAAACGCCATTTACATAACTAAGTAGTGATCGCATGAAATGATGAGCAGTAAATGTCAAGCTAACGTTATCTAATGTTTTACTAGGTGCTAACTAACACCGATGTTTTCCCACGGCTCTCGTCTCGTATCGAGGATGGATTGATGGATGGATGGATGATACGATCTACCCCTTTGAAATGGGGCGGTGGTATGATCTTTTTCCTGATTTTGATAATGTATTACCCATCCTTTTTGTTTTTTACGAACACAATAATATCCGGCATCAAACTTTCTGAACCGTTACGGCGCGCCTCCGTTGTTTCTCGTCTACCTACTCTGTGGTCTCCCTACGATATAAAACCGACATATATGCGATGCAAAATGTTTAAGTACACGTGACATATAAGCACGGCTACTTAGACAAACAGAGAACACTGTGAAACCTGACCGAACTTTAGCGCGTGCATGATGGTGAATTCGTATATAAGCACATAAAAGTTACGTAACATTCATGATCTACAAGAGGTAATTTACTTATAACGCAGTGATAGGGATAGGTGGTAGGGGTTGAAGATGGCGTATCTACAGAAAAACATAATAACATGCACACTAGAGCAGGCACACACGGAGCTCACGAGTGCGTATAAATTGTAAATGCGTTCAACAAGCATATTTGATGGCCTGACTACGAGAACCAGGCTGGTCGAAAAATAAGCCACACGTTTCTGTCAGCTATATAGTCAATAAGCTGTATATACCGCTGTATATATCATTGTATATATCGTAATCACGACCCAGAGCCTGGAGTATCACGTCAGGCGAGCAGCCAGGCTAGCATCTCCAGCATATCACTAAAGCTTGTCTCTCTCTCCCTCTCTTTCCTTCTCTCTCTCTCTTTCTCTTTCTCTAGCCCTATAACGGTACCTTCGACGGAAACGACAGCAGTTCCGATTAAACCCGAAACAGCGCGGCAGCAGTGCCCTTAAAGGCCAACTGCCGCACAGGCACCGCTTGCGCCACACATAGCCCCCCGCCGCAATAATATTCATGCGAAGCGAGCACGCGAGCAACTGACCAGACGTACTATAAGTTCACGGATGTCATAAATAAAGGAAGGGCTTGAATTTCGTGTACGTGGAGGCATGAGATACCCATGTGTGAGCCGACATCATATTCGCATTGTTTTAAGTTGTGACTTATGTTGCACTCAAGCTCGTGATTCGTGATTCCAGTGCACTGTGAAACCACAGTGCACTGGACCCGCATCTTTCAGGCGGGTCGTGTACTAAGTATAGAGAGCATCGAAATGTTACCTAATCTCAATCGTCTGTTAGAAAAGAATGCTTTTCCAAACGCATAAAGTTAAGATTGTTGGTTTGAGGTTGTGGTGTAAAGCATACAAATCGCTACTAAGTTGTCGATGCAGCGTAGTTTTCGTATATTGCTACCTATTTGCGAGCTTCTTTCAGGCTTGGAGAAAAAAATGTGTAGCACGTAAAGACCGTTTTATCGGCGAGGAGGAACGTAGCCTCGAACCAGCACGCCACTCTCCTCCTCGCACCGGTATATGTGCGGGTAGCCGATTCTTTCAGCCGCAGCATGGAACGGCCGGTAGCGGTGTCATTGCGAATTAGTGCGATTCTAACGTGTTTCGTATGTGATTACTGCGGTGTCAGATGAGTCAAGGTCAACGTGCTACCACTGTGCTCTATTCGGCTGCAGAAAAAAATGCCGCAGTGTCGCCCGAAAGGCGAAGCATCGATTGCGATAGCGAATTATTAGACAGCTATACCAAGTAAGGCGAGTAGTTTCATCGTCCATATAAACTTGCAAACATGAGTTTACTAACTAAAATAACAATCATGGCGTCAAACGCGCAGGGGCAGTATCAACGCATCTCTCTCGATGACCGCGGACACTCGCTGTCAAAACGCTGGCTTGAGGAAGAACAGCCGCAGCACCGAGAGAATTTCCCTTCGTGCTCGCTTCAACGCGAACTAAGCAGCGAGAACACAGCGCGCACGAAGCCACCAGCTGTCGGTGCACACAGACTTTGTACCTACCGCAGAATGCTTTCAAGGGAGGGCCGTGCTGAGCGGCGCCATACGCAGCAGACGCCAGAGTAGTACGACACATGCACCTTCTGGGAAACGAAACCGAAATGGGCTCTAGGAAAAACCATTACAGTAAAGTATTTAGGTCGCTCTGGGGCTTGCCACTAAGTTTTGGGTGGTTTACAGTTCGAGGACTTTAATTTAAGGTACAGAAATAATAAACGTCGGTAAGGCTCTGCCAGGGCTCCTTTACTGCGACGTCGCCTACCCTGCGAACTTGTAACGTGTAGATGGTACGTGATACCAACTAAAATAAGACAGCAAGTCTGAGGTGTGCTGCCAGGAGTTAGGGAGCCGAGGAAGGAGTGGGGACAATAGGGGCAGGTGCTTCCACAGGTTCCGTTGCAAGGACGAATTGCCCCCCCCCCTCCCCCCGTCGCAACTGTGAGGCCCGATTTCACCTTAGGTAGGCCTGGATATCGCAGTGAAACAAAAGTTTGTGCATAGGCGAAATGAGCCCCGGATTCTGCACCCCCCCCCCCCCTTTAAAATACACTTTCGAAATCCCTGGTCTTGACCTGTTCACATTGTCCTAATTGTGTTACTAGAAGCAAAATGGTCTCCTGTGCGTAGACGTGTAGCTGCACGTACACTTTGAACGCTTACCTGACGCATGTGTTTAGTGTGCGCGTTGATGGCGCAGTGAAGGGTAAAGTCATGGAGGAAGGAAAGAAACTGAGGAGAGGCCTTACCCTTTCCGCGTGCTAGGAAAAACGTGTGGAGTAGTAAGTCATGTGGTATTTTTCCGTTGTAGCGGTCATGTCGTCGGGGCACGATGGCTGTTTTGTTATGCTGGTGTGTGCTCAAGCGTGTGCTGCCCCGTAGGTCTCGTACAGTGGCGAAGGCCCCGTGTGTACAGGATTGCGTTATAGTCTTCATGTTTTCTTCCGCTGTGTTATCTAGACCGTATACTCTCCCGGTTGTTGTTGTGGCTGCAGGTAGGACTGGAAAAAGTAAAAAGCGGGAATCGAGCGTGCATGCAACGCCGTATGCCACGTACCACGTCACGGACGAAGAACGATGTGGGAATATACTTCCCGTGTTCGGTTGATTCATGCTAACACGTCATCACAGAGTCAAACCACTGTGCTTCATAATACGTACGAGGGCGAACCAGAAAGTTTTTGCCCCTAAATTTTATTGGCCAAAGTAAGGCTCACATAGTTAATTACAAATGCACGTACGTACATTACACTATTTTTTCATATAACTCCCCACCGGTTCTGACATTTCTCCCGTCGCAGCGCTAAATTTGAGATGCCCCTGTCGTCAGTCAGAGACCCACGTGGCCTCCCCGAGCGTTCATTGTCATGCAAGTCTTCACCGCCCTTTTGTGAACTCAGAACACCACCACCTCACACTTCTCAAAGCGAGACACCTCTCCCCATATACGTGAGCTTTCGACAGGCGTTCGTCCCAATTGCTGCATTGAAAACTAATCACAATTCGTTGCTCGTATGTCATGGACGTGTGTAGCACAACCGCCATCTTCACCAACTGACAGCAGCGCCGTACCATGGAGCTACCGGCAGATAAGGGCCGGGCCGGTCCAAGAAAGGTCCACCGCTGGGAACAGACATGTTCACTTCGCATTTAAAGCCGTAATTTGGCAAAAAAATGGGGGCAAATACTTTCTGATTCACCCTATAGTACGTTAAACGCATTGCACGTCGGTAATAGCTGTGCAGTGTTCCTGCTTTTGACAACGGACGATGCATTTACGGCACGTATAACAGCCGCGTGGAAGGACGGGAAAGAAGCAGCTGCTGCGAGTAATTAAGGGACGAACCCTCCTTGTTTCGTTGGCGGATGCGGTGCAAGCGCGAACAAGACTCTACAGAAGAACGCACGCCCGCGCGCGCATTAAACGGCCGATGGTCGCAGTTGACCGGGCAGCAGCCCGGTCAACGCGCTAGCCGCACGCACACGCGCTTACGGTTCGGCATCGCGCAACTTTGTTTCCGAGCATCTTCACTTACCGTGAGAACAACGTATGCCTCAGGCCGCAGTCAGTGTATTTAAACGCGTAAGGACGTTTTCCTCTGCAGGCCTCTTCGTCGGCCACGCTGTGGCTCGATCGTCACACCTCGGCGGTCCACGGCCGACCAATACTTCCCTACTGAAAAAATCTAGATACCCCATAACTCCTATATCCAATAATCCTATATGAAACATGTAGGATCCCATACAAAAGTTGTTTTTTATTCATGAAGTGCCTGCTGGGATTTATCGCTCACGGCCAACGCCGCCGACACCGGCTTTTCTGCAACACGAGCTCCTTAACGCTGTCGCGTTAAAAACCAGTTTTTCCTGCATGTCATATTGCCGCGACAACTTGGTCACATTCAAGTTGCGCGCCTTTCGTATCGGGCACTGTGCACGCCGTGCCGTGGTGTTGTTCGGCAACAACAGGCAGCGATCTTAGCGGCACGGGTAGCCGGTTGGACCTGGCTCGCATGCGCCACGCGCACGGGGTATCACGCGGGAAGAAAGAAGACGACGGTTCGAGGCCTGTTTTAGAGCGCGACTGCCGCGGATTTCTTCACGACCCCAGTGACTTCTGGTTGCGGGCACAGGTTCGCCCTTATTGAATATCGTTGTTTTGTTAACCGTGGTCCTCAACATCGTTACAATATGATGTTATTATTGGATATAGGAGTTATGGGGAATACGAGGTTTCTTCAGTAGGGTTGTTCAATAAAGCAAAACGGATTCCTATAAAGCCGCGACCTGCATGTACGCATTTCTTCGCATAAACTGCAGATGGGCTAGCGTAGTGCGCGTAAAGTATGCTGCTGGTCATCGCCTGTGCATTCTTGCAGTGCAGTGTGAATGCACAGGTTCATTTTCAGAAAAGCTGACAAAAGTACAGCGGGTGAACCTAACGTTAGGTGGACCGGCCACACAGCCTAACTTGCGGAGTTCATTACGAACTCCTTGCAACGCACAATTCTCGGGCGACATAGACTTGGGCAGTGTCATCGCGATGTTGTACACCGCGATATTGGATCCGTCGGTCGCATCAGCCCAGTGTGGTTGCACCGTTGCGAGCCGAAGGCGAGGAGAAGAGAAGGTATACCACGGCAAGATGGCGGAGTAACGAGAACTTCCGGCGTCACTGAGCTTCGCAAAGAGTGCGGGCCTCTCCTTAGTTTTTCCTTCATCCACGGGTGAAGCACTCGTTATTGAAAAGGTCGGTACTCGTGGCCGCCGTGTATGATATTAGTTGCGGCGCGGGCACTTCGCCCCAATGAGCGGTGAGGCATAATGAGCAATGTATCCGATCTTCAATGCACAATTAAAGCCTCGAGGCACCTGAGCTGCTGACGGTGAAGAACGTTTCCTACGCCGCTGTTCAACGCAATTCTTGACTGTGTCGGACAAAGAGGTGCGCTTTCAACCCCTTCTGTACTTAATGCACCGTTAATTAGTTGTCTCTCATTTAATTACTGTGAGCCAGTGACATATTTTTGTCAATTTTGTCTTTATTGTTGTCGGCAGTACACAGAGTGTTTCAGTGAGCACGTTCAAACATTTTTAGAACTTGTCTGTAGCAGATAGCACAAATTTAGTCCATGAGCTGGTCTACTCGAAGATGCGGACATTACTTGCACAAAAAAAAAAACTGAAATGCCTAATCAAGTAAATAACCTTTTGTCTAATGAAATTTTAACTGATTACCTTACAGCACATATTGCAATATACAAATTCTAGCAGGTGAGATTGCAAGGCATATCCACATGAAAATAATTGTGTGGATTACACCATTTACGAGATATGAGCCGTCAAATTTGCGGTAAAAATGCACTGCCGTTCCGCTTACTTCCTTAACAAGACGTCGTTTTACGCATTGAAGCACATAAATAACTGGAACGCCAATGCATTTCTCCGCAAAGTTCGGGAATGAATACCTCGAAACTTGTGTCATCCTGATAATTCGTTCCTAGTGGATCCTCCTTGCGAACTCCCCTGTTAGAACGTGTAAACTGCCATATGGGCCATAAAGTAATTAGATATATACTTAATTACTGAATTTTTATTAATTCATCGATTGTGCATTTCAATTTTTTGTGCAAGTAATGTCCGCCTCTTCGAGTATAACAGCTCATGGACTAGAATTGTGCTATCTGCGACCGGTAATTCCGAAGTATTTTTTTAAAGTGTTCGCTGAAACACCCGGTATGTGCTTGTGCTTTACTACACTGTCTTGGTACCTTACATTATCAAACGTACTTTATCATTCATAATCTCGACGCGTACGTTCCTGCCATTCCATTTTTTGTTGTTGTTTTTTGTACTGTTCCTTGCTGCAACCTCTCTTTTGTACACCATAATCTTTATGTCGTAATAAACTATATTACAGTGCCTGGCAAAACGAAGACGCATTCACTGAGTCCAGCATTACATGTGAGACGTGGCCATGTGAAATTCTTGCATGCACGAGCTAAGAATGAGGGCATGGTGGTGTGCATTTTCCTGAAGTACCAGCAAATAACGCGGAAGCCTAACAAAAAGCCCGTTCTTTTGAATTTCAGACGAGCCGTAAGACAGATCAGAGCCATCTAAAAAATGTTGTCGACTAATGCAAGACGCAATACTCGTTCGTCACGCTGGCGACAGTATATAAAGGTTGTCCCAACTGACTTTAGCCAGTTTAAAAATATGCAAATGCCAACTAGCTGGACAAAACCAAGGTAATGTTGTTTGCCGTCGCTCGGAGACACTCAAACTAATTTTTCGTCCCTCATAATTAGTTAATCAGCCCTAATTGATTAATCAACTTCGCAAACATTAGAATTAGATGAAATGTGTCAATGAGAAAATTGTGGAGCAACATGAAAAACTCCCCGATACGGCTTTCTGTTCCTCAATACGTGCTACATAAAAGTGTTTTTTTCTGAGCGTGAAAGAAGCCCGCGAACACGCAATATTGCCGTGTGAAGTGATTTTTAAAGAGAAATGGAAGAGATAAGTGCAGTGCCGTAACTGTCTCTCACAGGAGGACACCTCAACAGCACTGCACGGGGAAAGGGGTGTGGGGAGAAAAAGATGGAGATGGAGTAAAAAGGAGAGACAGAGCGGAATAGCAAAAAAGAAAAGACGGCAATGTAGCTAAGCGTTTGCGGGGCCTACAGCCGCGCTCTGAGGTGCGTTGCTTCGCAGAATTCGATCAATGCCGAAAATGCACGCTTAGTAATGGAACTGTGAGCATTGGGGAAGAGTAGGCTCTGCAGGGTGGTGGATGGCAAGCCACATCGGCGGTAGGAGGCGTACAGAGCCTCTCTCTCGGTCCCGAAGGCCGGGCAGTGAAGCAGAAGGTGTTCCAGTGTCTCCACGTCATCGCAGTTACCACACACGGGGCTGCCGGTTCCCGTGAGCCTGTGTGTGCGCGCCGCTGTACTGGCTGCTGCAGGCACTTTGCGTGTATTCGCGGGCGTCTTTCGCGCTCGGAAAAAAAAACACTTTTATGTAGCGCGTACCGAGAAACAGAAAACTGTGTCGGGAGTTTCTCATGTTGCTCTACGATTCTCTCACTGATACTTTTCGTCTAATTATAATAATTGAGAAGTTGATTGATTAATGAAGACTAGTTATCCAATTAGGTGGAATGAAAGAATAGTTTGAATGTATTCAAGTGACGGCAAACAACGTTACCTTTGTTCTGTCCAGCTACGTGGCATTTGCGTATTTTTAAATTCTGGCTAAAGTTAGCTGGCACGCCCTGTATATATATATATATATATATATATATATATATATATATATATATATATATATATATATATATATATATATATATATATGTAGTTGGCCCAACGTCGGCGCCCTAGTAGACAGCGGATATCAAAAGCCAAGCTACATTGCCACAATATATTTGGCTAAAGTTCAGTCAGAGAAGCGTTTCCTATCGTGTTTTCTTATTGTAAAGCAGGATTTCCAACGAGTTTCGCGGTAAGAAACTGCACGGTCTGTCCAATTTCGTGATGTCAAGTGCCTTGAACTCGTGATTCCAGGATAAGTAGATGTTTAGTCTTGGCTATAAAATCTTCGAAATATATTTCGCTACTATTTTATCCGTGGGAGCAGGAACTGTGATGTGCCACATATCATTCTTGGCTTTGATGGGAGCCGAGTAGACCTCGGCTATAGGTTTGCAGCTTAAACTGCAAGTCATTCTAATATCCGCATACAACCCGATGCATGCGTGTAAGCACAGCTGTATTTTTTAAGTATTATTAATCGGCTCATATATACGGCACAGCGACTACGCACATCTCATGATGTCTTAATTTTATGCTAGAATCTCTTCCTAAATCGCCGATTAAGCACCAACGTTTTCTACAACCTTTAGTGATTCATAGAATCAGTGCTGCAAGATCCACGATGGAAGCCGGTGAATTGCGTTGTATACGCGAGACGATGACACTGCATATGCCTAGCGCGAACCGTAGGTTGGCCTAGATAGTGGTTTTCAATGTCTGTGCACATCAGTCATCCGTTTCGAGCTCCTTGTTTCCCGTACTTCCAGGATGAATAGAGAACGTTCTCGTCCAGGAGCTTTCTGTACACTGCCTTATATTCCAGTCTGAAGTTAAGAAACTCAGAAACCTTAAGCAGAAGCTTCAAGCGCCGCGAATTGAGCTTCCGTGTTCCTAGCAGCACGACCTATATTGAGAAAGAAAGTTTGGCAATTTAATAGCGAGAGGAAAAACTGCGAAATACGTACCAGCAAACTGAAAGGGTCGAGTCGACCATGAGCACTTTCGCTTCTCTTGTCCGAAGCCAACTAACGAGTCGGGAACGCTTAATGAGCCTTAGGCTTATTCTCGATTCGATTCGCGGACTGCCGGTAAACATGTCTGTCCCGAAGAAGACATGGACGCGTTGCGCAAGAAAGTCAGAACGTCCCGTATCGGGAAAAGCGGGATGCGCGCGCGCGCGTCGTAAGCGCGGTGGCCGAAAGCAGCACAGCGCGGCGGAAACGTGGACAGAAAGGCAAGCGAATCGAACTGGGGCCAACTTACCTCATGGCGCAAATGAGGACCGCTTTGTGCAGGGAAACGATCTTTCCGAGCCGCATTTGGCGCAGAGACGCGAGCGAGCAACTTCTCGTCCAAGCAAACAAGAAGCGAAAGCTGCGCCGGACGAGACACGCAGCGTCTGTCACGCTCCTAGCGGAGAGCTCGCGAACCGCTACGCCGCACTTGCTCCAGCCTCCGAGACAATCAAACTTTGGCGGACATCTCGGAGCTCGCTGAGCCCATTGACCGCTGCGTTAGAATAAATTGCACCACTACACTTTCAGGTATCTGAAGCTACGTCGCAGACTTTCATAGAACGATGTATGGAACCATACGTGAAATACACTGCTCTTTCGAGACAAATTTTTAAAATGCCTTCCTTTTATCTGACCACATGATGCGATAATATTTTAGAGCATCCAGATGCTCGAGTCCTCTATAAACGTAATAAAATTACATTCTTTCCGTATATGCGTAAATAAAACAATTAAAAAATACTTTCTTTCCCACATAGATAGCGCGACAATCTGTTGTTTAATAATATTGGGTCATTCATGTTGCAGTTTTTGAAACAGGACATGTGGAGTGGTTTGCACACGGCATGTTTAACGACCACTGAATGAAAGCAAATCCAAGGGCGTGTTGGTGGAATCGCGCTCGTTGTGCCCTTCGGTTATTTCCCCAGGAATCGTTAGTTTCTGCCTGCGACTTGCCTTTCTCAATCGCTTCGCTTCCGGGGCATTTCCAGGAGCAATATTGCTTTGCACGCGAACAAACCGGCAGCTGACGAACATGTGACCGGCACTCGTGTACAAAAATACGTATTCCAAAGATGTACATGTACACATTCGATCGAGCGGGATCCCGCCGCCGCCCGCACTCGTTTCCGGCGTCTACTAAATTATGCACCATGTACAAAAACTTTGATACGACAAAGAGATTGAGCAAAAGAGGCCTTCGATTAACCGAGCAGAAAAAAAAAAAACAAATTTCAAATCAGCATAGGCGACACCTTCGTAATATGGGTACGCGACGTTGCATGGAGTTTTTATTCCAGAAACTTATTTGTGACTATATGAGTACACGTGTCGATCTACGAAACAAATTTTAAGCGAGAAGCCAGACAATGCTGACCCGAAAAATTGTTCACGGCAAATGACGGAAGTGAAACGATATGTCCGCGGAACGGTGGTTTATTGGCGCATATTAAACCTCCATTCATGTCGTCTCACTGTCGGCATATACCTGGTGCAACTTTTCAATTCAAGATACCGTTTTATACAAATACATTTGCCCCATATGTCGTAGCAAACACCATTGGTCCCTCTCACAGTTTGATAAACGCTCTTTCGAATCCAGTCAACAGGAAGGAGAGTAAAGATGTTAGCTCTAGCTATGTCTGTGCGCTGTGCACGTGACTCATGTTTATTTGCACTTGTAAAATAATAATTTTTGTTATATCAAAAACAACTCCATCACAAATTATCTTGCTCTGCAAACGTCGTCTGCTACCAAAAAAAAAAAATTGCAGGATCATAGCTAGGGTAGAACCCGATACATGAGCCAAGTGAAACACAATAGCTCAATGAAACCCCAAAACACACAGGCTAGATTATATAAAAAGAAACACCTGAAGTATTTTCCACAAGCAAATTCAAATAAGCATTGCCTAAAAAATGGCCTTCGAGATTCAGCACGTTGGTAATCTCAGAGGCCATAAATTAAGCAACACGTACTATTTTGCTCTTTACTT
This sequence comes from Dermacentor albipictus, assembly GCF_038994185.2. Classification (NCBI taxonomy): domain Eukaryota; kingdom Metazoa; phylum Arthropoda; class Arachnida; order Ixodida; family Ixodidae; genus Dermacentor; species Dermacentor albipictus. Next base: position 126,404,108 of record NC_091828.1, read on the forward strand.
AAACGTTGAATTACGTGTCAAGTAAGGTAAATACAAGCACTCATTATTATTGCTTTTCGTTTTCTTTTCGTCACTAATATATCTACAATTCATATTAACAAGGGTTTGCTTGATTACCTTTGCATTCGTTTAAACTGGAGCGCGAGCAAAGACGACGAAAAATGGAACACACACGGCACCGCGCCGGTGCTTATTTTCAAGGACCGTGCAACGTCCGCTACAATAACTTCTACGACGCGCTTCAATCGTCCACCGCAGCTTCTACGGTACAGTTAGTTGCCTTTGGCCTGGCCGTTGCTTTTTCGTACGTACGTACGTGCGGCGTCAAATCCAACACTCTGATGGCGGACACCTGTAAGTTGTTTGCTGCATTATCGCTTTCTGCAAATGTTACCGATTCACGTGGCGACTTGTTGTCAAATTGACAAAGCGTTCGAAAGTACAGCGACAGTACGTCAGTGCTGATATGTTTATATAACCACAATTAGACATTAGCGGACATCTCCGGCGTGGTCTAGTGGCTAGGATATCTGGCTTTCACCCAGAAGGCCCGGGTTCGATTCCCGGCGTCGGAATGATTTGGTCTCATGGTGTAATGGTTAGCACTCTGGACTTTGAATCCAGCGATCCGAGTTCAAATCTCGGTGAGACCTCTTTTTGGATTTTTGCTTCATTCAGTTCGTATGCATTTCTCATCGTGCGCATCAGTGCACACCTTCCGCGCTTACTTTTACGGTTCGGCAGAGACCATACAAATGATGATGCCACGCAACAAATCGCACGTTTGTCGGCTTTTTTTTTTTTTTCTTCATATTACTTGTGTTTCAAGAGGATTGGCCTTCCCAGTGAATTGCCGTACGACTGACGATTCCGAAGCACAATTGCTTGCCAATAACTAGGATGCAGTGCCTTGTGGTTTTCTGCGTGTGTACCAAAAATGGTACTGAATAATCTGGAACGGGACGAAACAAATATGAACAGTACCGTCGCCGAACTTATTTATTTCCGGCCATTCTGGTCTCATGGTGTAATGGTTAGCACTCTGGACTTTGAATCCAGCGATCCGAGTTCAAATCTCGGTGAGACCTTTTTTTTTTTTAGTGGCTTTTTCTCGTCGTTCTTTTTTTTTTTCTCTCACCCCAATTTGCTGTTCTATGCACTAAGCTGCGACAGCTGTTTTGTGGCTTCTTTTTTGTAAGTGCCGTTTCAGAGATTTACTTGAACCATGCAACTGCTTCGGTAAGACACACCCTGGGACACTGGCATGCTCATGTGCTTATCAGGTGTATTGCATGTGCTCGAACTATTCGCGAGATCTTACATAAAGCTGTAATCAAATGAATAAACCCAATGAAATTGCCGTTTACTTAGCCAGTATGCTCAGTGCGATCAATCCAAGTGAACTGTTCTACACGGAAAAAATGTTGATGTCAGGGAAGCAAGTGATTTCACACAGTTCAAACTACAACTTACCTGTCCAAACAAGCTGTATGCTCATGGTGCAAGCCATCTGTTGAACCACTATTTGGATATCAATTAGCATAATTTTTTTAAAGTGAAAAATCTTGTTGGAATATCTGTTATATGTTCATTTTGGCCAATGAAATGTTTGAACGGACGCTCCAAACTGATATGCTCTTTGTACATGAATATGGTATGCTGCATATTACATCTCAACAATTTGAAAGAAATTTCTTTTGCACATACCACTGCATGGCTTTTTACAAGTGTAGAACTGGAACTTTCATCATTCCTGTTCAGTGAAAACTCATCGGTCGTGGTTCAGCTCTGGAGCTAAAGAATAACGGTTCAAGACAGTTTGAATTGGTTTGTTTGGGTAACTTAGCAATCATTAGGGGTTAAACAGCTTAAGTTTATTCTGTACGAACACATGGCAGTGCTCCTGAGAAGCATGTGAAGAAAGGTATTCATGCTTTTCTTGATCCGACAAATAGTTTAAAGAGGGTACATTGTGGAGACCCACATCGGACACAGTATGTCAGAATTCATAATTTTTATCACGCCTACTTTAGCTTAGATACCAGTGTGATCGCACGTGACGGCCTTGCGAGGAAGTGCTTTTTTGTTCCTGTGATTATTTAGGTCACCCACCACAGATTTTCGACTATAGCCAACTTCAAATGCTGACGAGTCACGCTGAGAACCGCCACGTCTAAATTTACCCAAGGCGGGTGTGCATATACAGATGAGGTAGTATGGTGTTGGGCCACAAGTACAGGCGCATGGATGTAAAGCTGTCGACGTTGAGACCAACCTGCGACCGAGTTCACAAACCTTTTTTTGTTCGCAAGGAACTACTTTTATAAACAGTTCAAGTTTAGTCCTTCTAATGTGATTAGCACTCTTTAGGAGCTTCGTGTACTTTTTGGTATGATGGCCATTTCTAAAATTTTCATGCCAACTTGGGTCAATCGGTGCGTGCTGCTCTCCAATGAAAAAGAAACTATAAGAGATGAGCCCGGCCACTCCTATGTGCCTGTCAAGCTCATTAATAAACACTGTGCACTTGTACATATCACAGCTCCACTTGTTACTTCCATCTTTATATCCTCATAACCTATCACCTATTACACACGTGTTACTAATTGCATTAATGTTGCCAATAATCTCCAAGGAATGTGCTGCCAACTTTGTTTTTTGCAAATTAAGGCATTGAAATCAGGAAAAGAAGCTATTTTTCCCAATTTCATTCTCAAATACTGTTACTGAGAACTGTTCCAGCTTGAGTTATGGTTTCAACAAAACATTTTTGTGTGCGCTTCAGTTCTGGTTTTATAACCTCTGTTTACAACTGAAGTTAACCAGTTGAAGTACACTGAAGTCTCAGTTGTACATTAAAAACGGAACAAGCAGTGAAACTTCAAAGCTCTACCAGCAACGTAGATTGGCTTCTATAACTGTTTCCACAACATAGCAATGTGCACCATGCACTTACTGTAATGCAAAACTCCTGTGCTTGCTCAAGCTTCTCTTGGTTCAAAATTTTTCCTGCCACAATTCCAGCACGTCTTTCAGAAGGCTTTTCCTGCATTTCATATAAGGCTGATTATTTTATTCATTTAGGAAGCTTTTCTTGATTAACGGCTTCTTTTACCGTAGGTTTACTCACCTGCAATTTCCCACTTAAGCACTCCTTTTACAGTTCCCATCATATAATGCCAATACGGAGCAGGAGACATCAGGTAAAGGTGGTGGATTATGGTGCAAAACCATGAATTCGACGTTGTCAAATGCACTGGAAAGCAGAACTGGCACCTGCTTGAGCTAGCTAAACGTTGCTGGCTGTGCTATCAATACAGAAGTGAACAAATTGGAAACGACTAGCATGCACAACATTTTCAAGTTTGCCTGCATTTGGCTCAATTAAGGCTCCAAAAAATGCTTTTGGGCCTGTACAATATTTGAAAATCAGCTACGGAGTATTTGCACATGGCACTTTCTTGCAGATAAGGGCATTATGGGTGCGATATTGTGCGCGTTCTAAAATCGAAAGGAGGCGGTCTGTTCCGTTGTGTTCATCCGATAGCAGACACGGAATGACCGACAGCAGATATCACGTCACAGTTGACGTCATGGCATTCGTCACGGTTCAAACTGACCAATCGTGTGCAGCTAGGTGGAACGGACGACCTCCGTTCTATTTTGGAACGCGTACAAGATCGCACCCTAAAGTCGGATACAACTTTAGAAAAAAGGGGAGGCCCCGCCCAGATGACCGAAGTGGCGAAGTCACCGGCCGTCCGGCGCATGACGTCGGTCCAGAATGCGCGCCCATTGGTGCACCCGCCTCGGAGGAGTAAACGCCCCTTTTTTTCTAAAGTTGTATCCGACTATAGGTGTCATGTTTTATTCTCCTTGTTTACGTTCCAATTTATGCAGACTGCATAAGCAAATGCCCAGATGATAGACCTATGAAACATTTGCTATGCTACAAACCAGCCAACTGCCCAACAACCCTCATGGTCCAATGGCTATGCAAATACACTCGGCATGTATTGCCATTTGGCCATACTTATTGATAGTGGAAGACTGTGGGTCATTCAACTTTTTTGAATAAGGCATGTGTGGCTTGTTCCAAAAGTGGCATTACTAATGCACATCTTGTGCCATCAGACTGCCCCCAATACCACACTGAACCAACTGTCAGCAGAACGGCTCATTTTGGACCAACATATTCTAAAGCAAGGCAATTTGGTACTGGCAACAGCTGTGATCATTTTCTTCACTGTCCAGTGTTAGCTCGTGTCCCAGTAGAGCAAGATATGGCCTGCCTGATCTTGAACATAGAAACAAAACTCCCGAAGTCAACGATAAAGCCAACGGATAATTTGGTACCCTTGACTCAACTTTCATAAATTTAGAGCAAGCCATATAATACAAAGTACACAGAGGCCACATACGAAATTTGCCAGTTTACTGCTCAATCTATCACATGCCAGCAAATGGCTTCTTTCTTCAAATTAACATAATCAAATATGTACAATATGCTTTTCACCATATTCATCCTGCATTTGCTGCATAAAAAAGACACACCAAACAATAAATTTTTTAGCAATCCATTTATTCACTTGAGCTCTTTCACCTGGAGACCTGAAAAAAAAAAAAAGTCATGTTAGGGAAAAAAAAACCCAATAAATTGACATGTTCACAATGAACATGACCTCATCCTATGATCAAAAATGCTTTGAGCAATGTGCTAAACTGCGAGTTTTCTCTTTTAGGCTGACCTAGTTTATGGCTGGTACAAGGAGAGCAGCACTCTGAGGCAACGACAGTGTTGTTCACCACTGATAATGTGCTTGCTGTAACTTGGCACTGTGCGCCTGAAGCTCACTGCACTATACACACCATTTCATACATAGCAGAAAACCATAGAAAGGCTAGAGATTTCTCTCACCGAAAGGCACACATGAAAGATTAGGTAGGCATCTTGTAATTCAATGTAACAGTAAGTCCCACATATTTTTGTCCAAATATGCACACTCAAAAATGCACATTCACCATGAAGGCATCACCACTAACAGCAGACAAGGTTTGCAAGCTGTTTGGCTTGCACAAATTTTCAGCACGCCACAAGACAGGCTGGTGCCAATGCCACAGTGATTAAACCTGAGCTTGTACAGAAAGTATAGCCAGCTTGTATCCAAACAATGCAGTTATAGTGGAGTGGTGATTAGGTGCATCACCAAAACCACATTCACAACAATGACAAAGCAGCACGTCGAGCTTCCAACACATACGCAATTATGATAAACGAGTCTCCGTGATCTGCATACACTTTTTTTTTACAAGTTCGGGAAGTACAGCTCTTCAGTCCTCGATATTATAGTGCAGTGCTGGCCATGTGCACAACACTGAATTTAGCACCGTGTAGGGATCAGTTGCGCACACGTTCCCCGCACCCTTGCACTCAGGTGGTTTTGTGCTGATGGTAAACGTGAAGCTGTCGGTGGCAGATGAAATGGCACTACGCTTGTTTATTAGTGACTAAAACGGTCCACTCAGCAACCAGATGGAACCCGAGTGGTAAAAACTAATCTGAAGCCCTCCACTATGGCACCCTTGATAAACTGTGCAGCTTCAAGATATCAAAACCCACAATTTGGTTTGGCAGTAGAAGCTGACGTGCTCCAGTTTAGAACACAAGACTGTTGCATTCCATCCACATTGGAATGTGGCCACAATCGAACCTGCTACATTGCCCTTAGCAGCAGAATGCCACAGGCACTGAGCTATGCAGTTTTCAGGAACTGTACATCGTGATCAGCTCTTAATGCAAAGCTAACACATTCATACAACTCTCCACATATTGCCAAACCAAAATCATTTGTTGATTTCATGTTTCTGTCAATTACATTATTAATGCTCTTCACAAACGACCTTAAAAAAAAAAAAAATCTAACAGCAAATGACCTCGTCAACATGTCACAATCATACATGTACGTTCCTACTGGCCAAGGCAATCACAGCAATATATATTCCAGGAAGTAGCCGATGGCCAATACAGCCCCTGACTAGCAACACAACATGCAACATGTAGCAAAGAAGCCTTGAAACAACACCTACGTCTCCAGAATTTAAAAAAATTGCACCATTAAAAGCTTGCACAATTTATGGCTTTGTAGCCACTTGTTTCCCAGCTAGCATAACATGATGAAATGCTATACTGCATGGCTCATTATTCTAGTGACACAAGGTTCCTCAATACCGTCAGAGCAGCTTCCGACAAATCTGAATAGTATATAAGATGTTAATTTACAGAATAATGACACGAACTTGTTGGCTCTAAACTTCCGCTACTTCTGCACAGAAAATTATTTTGCTGTTTGTAGGCCTTTTGAATTTTGATCCACTAATGTTTGTAAAATCACATTGGTGCAAGGGTCATGGACAAGTGGATCTCAAATAAAAATTTAAAAGTGCTTTCTAATTACTTTTATTTAATGCACAAGGACTATTTTCAGCTTTTACATCTACTAGTTGCTGTGTAGTGAATTTTCTCATTTGGAGTGTTAGTGACAAAAATGAATTCGATTATGAGATTTTAAGTGCCACAGCCACAACCCGTTGAAGAGGCATGCTGTAGTGGGGGACTGCGGATTAATTTTGACCATCTCGGTTTAACATGCATCTGATTTGTAAGTACAAGAGAGTTTTTAATGTGATAGCATTAAGGGCCCAATGATGGCATCGTTGTTTGTCAGATCACCCCAAACCACAACCACGCAGGCTTTCCACGTGGTACACAGACATTACTAAACTAATTGAATTTCTCTAAGTAAAATGCATAAGAAAATTCATAAAACTTACACACAACCTACAGACATGATAGTGTCAGATTGTAATTTGAACATATGAGAAAACAATTTCGTTACACAGGAATCCAAACAAACTCTTTTTTCCTTGTTCACAGGGGGATTAGCCGTTGCCCTGCCCTGCCGCCGGGATTGGCCCATCATTGTTTTCTGTCAGGCCCTGTGTCGCAGAATATCCGGTGTCGGCGTCAACGGGGCCTAATAATGCTATTGCGTTCTGCTCTTAGAGGCGAAGCTTAAGCATCCAAGTTTTTTGCATTTCACTTCTATCAAAATGCAGCCAGTGTAGTTCGGATTGAACCCACAACCTCAAGCTGCCTATCCACTGCTGCCTATCCACTGCGATACCGAGGCACGCTGGGGTGTTTGTGAGAAACCTTTACGTTGTGAACAATTATTTCATGTAAGCACTACAACTGCTCTAACCCATACTGTGTTTTGGACAGCTTGCCCACTACAACTATGCCTGTTATGAGCAAAACGAGAACAAGGCGAAAGCGGGAGCCAACGTTTCAACAAATGGACTCGTCTTTTTCAAGGCCACTTGTCGGAACGCTGGCTCCCGCTTTTACCTTGTTCTCGTATTGCTTACCGTCCTGAATTTCCATTTCCCACCTTCCCCTGTATTGTGTTTAAGTAGTACACGGCTTGTATCATCAATACTTTTTATGCGCTACTTACAGATTAATGTCTAGGCAAAAGACTTTAGAAATTTTTGTGGGCTGCAGTTGATGCGCAACGTACACACCCAACAAGCACAAACAAAAGAAAGCTGCAGCTCTGTGAATTGCAGTTCTAGTTATGAGTTCTAATGACAATGAAAACATGCACTCTAAGAAACTTTGCACCCGTTGGGATTATCTTGTCCCCATACAATATTTGTCATCTACGCTGCGTGCCTCTCCTTTTAACGCGGAGCACTCAGTACTTCCAGGTCGTGAACGGCATGCATGCTAAAAGCCTTACATAGCACTTCTCAGAAAAGTAACGAGTGCAGAGAGAAAACTCAAGCAAGGCAGATGATTATTGTTTGTGAACGACATACTATGCCTGAAAGGATGCAACTTTTTTTTTTAGAGTGCACTTCACAGTGCCAAACAGTTGATAGTACATGGATAACACACCAGAATGCAACCATAATTTCTGCAGTAAACTGCACCTCTGCTCTGTCAATATTTTTAATGCCTTGGACGAGCTGGGTTTATCTCAGTGTTTATATGTGCTTCTGGGAGATGGCAGCGCACAATCCATAGCAAATTTGGTATTTCTGAGGAGGTTGAAATATGGGCAACTGCAGTCCTTAAAAGCAATTTGAAAATTTTTTGGGGGGCAGAATTCAGGGTAGTTGTGTGGCAGGGAAGGGGTTAGATGCACACTGATGTTTCCTCTGTTAAATGAAGGTGCGGGACCTCCAAACCCCAGAAAAAATACAGTGTGCCAATCTGATGCTCTTTCCAGCTCTTTCAATAAGTAGCACAGGAGGCGACTAAAGAACAAGTGTCAAAATGTCCTGCCCCATGTGACAACCGTCTGTGTCATGGTGTCACGACACAGTGACCTCCTAGTAAACAAAACCAAAATTGGCTGCAGAAGAGCTTATATTAAACTAATACGTTCCCGAGGCTCACCAGTATTTTTTCCTGTGGTTTAGAGGCTGCATATACAATTTTCATTCAACGCAAAATAAAAAACGAGTAGAAAATATCGCACATCTGTACTCCTTTAAGGTATTTTAATTGCTGGCCAGGTTTTAAAATTGAATAACTTTTTTTTTTCTTGCCTTGAACTCTTACCAAGAAAGAAGGTGTTAAAGAGCTGGATAAGTCACGCTGCTTTGATGTGTGTTATATAGTGCTGCATGAAAAGAACAACCAATACATGCAACAGCAACGCAGCACCACACACACAGTAAGGGCTGAACACAAACCTGGGGGCAGGGACTGCTTGAGCTTCTCAGCCTTCTCTTTCTCTGTGACGACGATCGTGTAGAGGTACTTGCTGCAACGCACCTTGAACTTGGTCACATTGTTAGGGTTCTTCTTTATCTTCACCGCTGCACAGCAACAGAACAGAGGCCACAGAAGTTTCGAAAGTTTACAAGTTGGCTTATGTTAATTACAAAACAGTACAAAAAGGAATGATAAATGGCTTCACTTATGCCAACAAGCCACAGATGACTAACCCAGTTCCTATTAACATGGATAGTCAGCACCACTCAAACGTAATTCAATGTTATTACTCGTTCTATTTTCAACTGTAAATTTCTAATGTAAATTGTCTTGCAGCCCCTGATTACGTGATTCAGTTCCTTCTACTTACATGTCGCCGGCCTTACAAACCATCTCTCGCTGAATTTCACCGCTTCGTGCTCGTCGTCTCATTGCTATCTCAAAAACCTATGGTTTCATGATCACTGACGGCATTTGTAGCTATTCCTAGTTGTATACTCTCACATCCAAAGTATATGTAATTGTCTCCGAAGTAACAGACAGAAAAACAGCACAAAACAGCGGTTTCAAATAAAGTTCTAGAAGTCTTACTGAGCCGAAACAAAATATGTTGGCACACTCCAGTTTATGATGATCGTGTACGCGCACATGACTTACGAATGATCATTTTAGCGGAACTCACACTTGGCATCTTTCCGCCTCGCCGTCAGGAGGAACTCCTTGATCTCCTTCAGTTGCTTAGGCTGAAAAAGCAGATAAAGCAACCGAAATAAGACAGCACGACGCATTGGGCGCTGCTAACACCAAGGAGCCCGATATATGCCGGCAGCTCGCGCTGTCAGCTTTGCAACGATTAAGACCTTGTAGTAATTATTAACACGGCCATTAACTTTTGTGCCCATGGCAACACTGAACTACTTATTTGATATAAATGCTACCAAACAAACATCCAAAGCTGACACAGAGCAGAAACCACGGCGCAGCTCATGAGCGAAACGCCACTTACCATCGTGATTTATTCCACGGACAGCCTGGAAAACAACGATATATTGCGTTTAGCGATGACTACACAAAATAAAGTCCGTAATTTTTCACACATTACAGTAGTACAAGTAGTAGGCAGTAATGATTAAACACGATTTATAAAAGAAACGCAACATACCTGCTTGCAGTATGGCAGCTCCGTGTTGAAAAAGAGGCTGAGTTCAGCGTCACACGCATTGACCGGAGCTTCGTAGCTGCGAAAATCAGCGCTTAAAAATAATTAGTTGATCTAATAATTTTTTCCTTTTTATTATTAATAATTGTTCGGGTGGTTAATCTTAGCTAATAAAGCAGCGCGATACGCAACTGTTTATAAATTTTGGTGAAGTTTTTGTCACGTGGTGGTCATCGATACACCCTCCTATGCCCGCTTCTCCGTTTGTATGAAGGCGATCGGGCGATTGCGGAGCGATGCCAGGTGTCCGAAGAAAGGTGGATTCTTCAAATCGAGACAGTGATGACGAGCGAACGCCCCTTTTTGAAGCGGGCCACCTCCCATCATCATCTAGCGTAAGTTGACCAGCTTGTTTATTGCGCAAAGTCGCGTCAAGTTCGCGCGACGCACTTGTTCTGTAGCTGACAGCAGGATCAACGTTATGCACAAACACAGGAATTCCATCATCCCGTTCGTTCTGTCACGTTTTGTGCAAGGGCGTTTCCGTGTCAACAGGGAGAGTTAAGTTTACGCAAGAACTTCTTTTGCTCTACGGTTTCGCTGTGTGGTATTTCGACGTCTTAGAGACTCCGTGTTTTGAGCAATCATCTGGGTATCGCTCGGCTGAATGAAGAACTTTGAGCATCCCTGATATCAGGGGCCTGTCTGCGTAATCTCATGCTGGTTGATACAGCACGCTAGTGCAACGGGAAGTGACACATTTTTGTACAGGCCAGGGAAGTAAAAAAAGTGGAGCCTGGGTGATGACTAAGAGCGGTCGCCGACTGGCTCTGTTTACATTTCTTTCTTTTTTGTCTGTCGCGCGTTATTTAGCGTTGTACCGACGTCGCGCTTGTTCAGAAGACGGCGCGTACACACCGGTTGGCCTTTCGTAATTCCTATGCAAACAAGGCGCGTTTTGTGCCTACATTTCGTGTTCTTTTTTTCTTTTTTTTTTCCGTGTTGACAGTCGATCAACAGCCATGGAAGCGGCCAAGATACGATCAAGCGTATGCGAGAACTCGGTTCACTCAACCTACTTTCACAAAAGTACGAGGTACGTCGGTGAGCTGCTTCACAAACTTGAATCTTTAAATGAAGACGTTCAAGTATACCGTCTTCTTTCGAGTGGACTGTACAGAAGCCGGCAAATCCTTGGGGAAAAAGAGATGGATGTATACTTGTGTGCCGTGTGAAATGTTTGCTGCGCAAGTCCAATGTTTCTATCTCAGAGTATCGAGTATGATCAACTGCAGTGATTGGATATTAGATCATTCACCCATGTCCGTGTATCGGTTCCCATGAGGGAGGCGCGAGTTGGTGTCGTAGTGTTTGAAAACATTTCAAAACTACTGTGCGTCAAGGAATTTAGTACATTTAATTTTGTTACGATTCAATTATAAGCGCCAAACCTCGAATGAACACCTGTAGTTTCTAGGAAGCTGTGGGCTATTTAACAATAAAACTGAATTAAGATAGATGATATTAATTGATGACATGGTGTTGGACAAGAGTTGAATGAAGCCAATAAAGGGGGAAAATCAGTGACTATAAATGTTTTGCTGGAACTGAAAGACGCAGTCTGCCTGTCGGACATTTCTTCCAGAGCAACCTTTAATTCATTGCAAATGCATAATGTTTCTGTGGCTTTCTTGCATCCAGCCTCTTAGTGCACAGAATGACACATTGCTAGAATATTCCATGTATGAGGGTAAGGTAGTAAGGGTAAGGGCATGCATCTGACCCATTTGCTCTTGTGGCAGTTGGTTTTGTGGAAACCATCAAGTTATGCAGCTGCTTTAACACCGCAAGTATGTTATGGTAATTCATGCATAATAAAGGATCTACTTTTGCATTTCAATTCCTGCGGCAGCCGCATTTCAATGGAGGTAAAATGCAAAAACACTTGTGTACTGTGTGTGAGGTGCATATTAAAGAACTCCAGGATGTCGAAATAAGGCAGATTTCCTCCACTAGGGTGTGCTTCATGTAAAACTCCAGAATTTCTTAATGCTTTTTAATCCTTTGGATGTTAATGACAGAATTTATTTATAATATACACCTCTGTCTGAGGGTATCATTACACCATCTCTATTTGATATTGCTAATCATTGCTTCTGCTACTCGTGTATTGACTTCCAGAGCCTTGACTATGACACATGCGAAAACAGCCTTTATGTTGAGGAGCATCGGATGACAACATTTACGGTAAGTACGATGCTTTGCATGTTTTCTTTAAAGTTTTATTTTGATTACTTATGCCAGGAGCCCAGTTCAATGTAGCAAAGTGTTGTTTCAAGAATAGTTCGTTCGCTTGCTGAAAAGAAGCTACAAGAAGAGGACACATTATGAAAGATGTTTCAACAGGTATATTTGTGTTGTTGCTGTCAACTCCTGTTAATTTGACCTTGGTCAATTAAACTTTTTGCTTAACTTGAGTGCACTGAAAAGTCCTAGTAAGAAAGCACACATCTATAGAAAACTTTTGTTCAGATGCTGGCAATTTCAGGTGTGAAGTGTTGTTAGCCAATGTGCTGGACAAGTTTAGAAATGTTTTCAATATTTGCACTAAATGTTTGCTGCAGGGGTAGTTTGACTTTTTTATTTTTAGTTAATTGCAGAGGGTTTACGCGCACGTTCCACATATGCACCCATCCTGACATGCATGAGCCTTGAATTGGTGCACTGGGTGCTTTTCCCACATCATTTTCCCCCTACCTTTACCAAATAAAATTGGTCATGGCAGTGGAATATGTGGTGTGCACAAAGAAGGTGGAAGTGTAAAAAGTATCTCTGCTCTCCATGTAAGGGCCTCAGTGTTCCAAGATTTTTCATACAAAAATGATTTTGTGACTGGTACTTATGGTGCGAAATAAAAAAGAGCTACTTCATAGTGTAAATGAAACATTTTTTTTTCACATTGATTAGTGGTTATTATGGTAAAACTTTATTTAAAGAATGTGACAGTTGAAGTGTGTGCAGTGCACATATAGGATAGGAAGTAATTGGAGTGGAAGGCCACACAGTGCGCATAACATTTGGTGGCCAATGGGTTAAAAAGGCCCCCAGTACACTCTGTTAACGTTAAAAAATGTCTAGTATTAAAGGGTGTCTGCTCACATATCTATGTAATGCATGGTTTATTAATGTAGTTAGTAGCAGTCAAATCCTACTAGTGCCATGCCCTTGAAGCCATACTCCTCCTTGTTGTCTTTTCTGCTGCACTCAAACTTATGCGCTGTGCCTGCCCTTGCCCTTGTATGTCACTGTGTTGACCCTTTGTATTGGCACGGCCTCAGGATCTCGTGGCATGATTCTGTTGTGCCGTCAACTCGTGTGCCGCAGTATCAGTGTTGCCATCCTATTATACTCACTGCCCCCATCGCTGATTACATTCCTTCATTCTTGCTTTGGCAGGAGCACTGCTTAGTCATGACAGTCAAACAAATCCAACCAGTAGCCATCATGTTTACTCTTATGCAGGAGTAAGAAAAAAGATGATGGGGAGTATTGAGGAAATTAAAGTACAAGTGAAATTGTGAGCTTCCAGCTGCATTTGTTTTAGGTATATTTGGCTCAGATATCTATAACCGAATTGCTTAGTGACTGTGCAAGTTTACAATGCCCAGAACGTGCTTCAGGGATTCTATTATGCAGCAATTCTTTTTATTTTCCATTCCTCGTGCCACTGGCTGCCACGATGCAAGCCTTTGTTATCAAGAAGGGGTGCATTCTGCAAGTTTCCACCTAGTGGACAGTTCCATTTCATCTGTTGCTGAAGTTCTGATTGGCTGCACTATGCCTCAGGATACAGGCACCCGCAGCCAGCCAGCACTTCAGTAGCAGACGAAATTGACATGTCCACTAGGTGCACACTTGCAGAATACTCCCCACCCCCCATAGTATTGGACACTTGCTGTGACAAATGATAAAAAATGAATCCAATCAAAGGATAAGAATTCATACATAACTAGCCCCCAGGGCACCTGTAATATTTGGTTTTGGTGTCGCAACTTGAGGCAGCAGTGGTGATGAAGTGACAGTGATGATCTGTAAACATGCTGGGACCTCTGAGCAGAGTGTGATTGCCAATTCTAGGTAAAAGGTTGTGTGCTAGCAAACTATTGACGTCATTTCTTAAGAAATCCTGTTGTTGAGCTCACGGCACTGTTTTTCATAAAACCCCATTGACTGTTCGCACTTTCTGTTGCAGGCAATACGAAACACCAATTGGAAACGATGGCTTGTCACCTTCATCATTGGCATTCTTACTGCTTTGACTGCCTGTGCCATCGACATTTGCATTGAAGTCATATCTGAACTCAAGTTCACTTTGTTGAAAAAATGTATCCTTTTTACATTTAGTAGCAACTAGAGGCGCTTCTTCATTGCTTTTTGGAGTTCTTATGTCTTGTGTTGCATATTCTAATGCTAGAGGGCGGCAACATACTCATAGATAGAAGGCATGTATAATGTGGAACACGCATTGCCTTAGATGTTAAGAATTATCATTTGTTAGCATGATTTTCACCTGTGTCAGCTTGTCCCGCCAGCGTCCTACTAGAACAGTACTTGTGCAATAACCATGGTTTATGTGCTGTGCCTTTGTGCATACAACCTGCACAAAAAGAAATACGAAACTGATGGTACAGGTTGTATGCTAAGTTTGCTGTAAATGTGGCTTTGCAGCAATGCCTGACTGTCAAGAAGCTGCATTGCGATAACCACAATCCTTGCGCGTTCCTCAGAAATGTAACTTTTATGCGATAACATCACATTACACTGATGCACTTTGTATGACATTTTTTTTTAGTGAGATGTTTATGGCAGAGTGCCTAAACATTGCTGTTATTGCCACAGGGACATCCCCCACCAATTTGCTGTAACTGTATTCAGCAGTAAATATTGTTTCAGGATATGTTTAATTAGATGTTTAATTATTCTGCATCGCAGCTGCAAAAGCCTATAAATATGACCTACTTTGATCGCTTGCTGGTAATCTGCTGGGCATAAGGTCGCAGTTTTGATTGCCAGTTGCAGTGGCTTGATTCCAAAGAGGGTGCAGCGCAACAACATTTGTGGACTGACATTTTGGTGCATGTTCAATATGAATGCATGTTCAGGTAAACATTCAGTGCTAATGCATATAGGTTAAATTAGTCCAGAGCCCTGTGCTATGGGATCTGACCTGTGATGCTTTGGGATGTTCAACCCAGTCCGTAAATTGGTCATCTGACCAAGTAATCGGTTAGTCTGTAAAGCAGCCGTAAGTCAGTCAACAAATAAATCAATTCTTCCTTATCTAAGCATCAAAAAGGGATCAACGATTGTATCCACAGGGATTGCATAATCCTGCCTTACATGGGCTGGGTTGCCATGAACACAGCTGCTGTTCTGGCTGGAGCAATATTGGTGGCCTACATTGCGGTAAGTAGAAATAGATAGAAAGGATGAAATAGATAGAAAGGATCACAGATAGAAAGGATGAAATAGAACAGATAGCGGATGGCGACGTAGTCGTGACAGAAAAAAAAGATATTGCAAACGTACTTAATCAGTTCTTCCAATCAGTTTTCACCAAGGATAGATGTGATAGTGACGATGATCCTTTAGTCTGCGCAATACAATACCCAATGGAAGACCTACGCATTACAAGGGAGGGCGTGTTTCAACATTTGCTTGCGTTGGACGCAAAAAAATCGTGTGGCCCAGATGAAATACCGACGGCATTTCTTCAACGGTACGCTGAATGGATGTCGTATTATTTGCAGCTTTTATTCGAAAAATCTTTGCGGGATCATTCAGTACCTCAAGACTGGCGCGATGCCACCGTCATTCCGATATTTAAAGGTGGCAATAGACTATGTGCAAACAATTACAGACCAATCTCGCTCACTTCTGTGTGCTGTAAAGTCCTAGAGCATGCAATAGCTAGACATATTCTGTATTTCTTAGAAAAAAACGACTTATTATGCCCAGTTCAGCACGGTTTCCGATCTGGCCTTTCGACAGTGACGCAGTTAATCGAAACTGTACATGACCTTTGCAAAGCTATAGATGAATGCCAACAGATAGATGTTGTATGTATAGACTTTAAGAAGGCATTTGATAAAGTTGCACATCATAAACTGCTTTCCAAATTGAGAAGCCTAGGAATTAGTGAAAATATAGTATTGTGGATTCAGGCATATTTAACAAACCGTTATCAAAGGGTCAGAATCGGGAAAAGTGAATCGGGCAAGTGTGAAGTTGTGTCTGGAGTGCCGCAGGGGTCTGTTTTAGGTCCGCTATTGTTTTTATTGTATATTAATGATATTCCTTCTAATGTTGATCCGCCTGTAAAAATTAAACTATTTGCCGATGATTGTTTAATTTACACGCGTGTAACCTGCGCGGAAGATCAGATTAAGCTAAACAGCTGCCTGCAATCATTAAACTCGTGGTGCCAAAGTTGGGGCATGGTAATTAATTTTAAAAAATCTACATACACTCACGTAAGCAAAAAACAGAATTTTATCAGATATGAATATAATATCGGAGAAAATGCCTTGGTCGAGGTACCGAGTTTCCGATATTTGGGGGTGACAGTGACGCATAATCTAGACTGGCGTATTCACATTGAGAATATCTGTTCGAAGGCTTACCAAAAGCTCTGCTTCCTTAGGAGAAAGCTTCCAGATGCGACTAAAGAAATTAAATTGGTCGCCTACAAAACGTTTATACGACCAGTTCTGGAATATGCGAATGCTGTGTGGAGCCCTCACCAAAAATGCTTAAAAAAGAAGGTGGAAAGGATCCAGCGGATTTCAGCACGCTTTATATGCTCCAAGTATCGCAGTACTGACTCGGTTACAGAGATGATACAGCAGTGTGGATTAGAAACGCTGGAAATGAGAAGAATAAAGCATCGACTCAAACTTTTTTTCCAGATAATGCAAGGGGCATTAAAAATAAATAAAGAACATTATGTGAAAGCGCCTCTAAAATGTGGTTCACGAAAAAACCATAGCAGGGTACTGCAACCTATTAACACACGTACGGATGTGTATCGGTATTCCTTTTTTCCTGATGTAATTGAACGATGGAACAAACTGCCAAGTGATGTTGTGGAGAGTATGAATGTGCAACAATTTGAGATGGGTGTCGATATGTTTTTGAGAAATGGTGTACAAATTTTGAATTCTGATTCATGATTGCTCATTGAAGTGTTTATGAAGTGTATATGTTCTTCTTCCCTCCCTGTAACGACCCTCACTGGAGGGTTAACAGTATGACCAAATAAATAAATAAATAAATAAAGTAGACATGTCTAGGAGCAGTCCACACTTGTGATGTGTTGAAGAGCGTAAAACCTCGGGACACTTGGTCCCCAGGTTCTTTTTAGGGACATTGCATCAATGAGAGCAGTTGACTGGACGGAGTTTGTAATTTATCTGATGCTTTCACGAAAAGTACACTACATCTGCCACCACAATTATCACTGGCTCCAAATCTGCAATTCTCAAATAATTATGCTTGAATGAATCCCAACTAGCCTCAGGTTAGGGATTCAGATGCATTATTGCAATTCCATTTTTATAAATTGTGTTATGTAAATAAATTCAATTTGAATCTAGTTCTGAAGTTTCACAGTCTGAAGTTTGATATTAATCCCTGTAGAGGCAACCTCTGAGAAGCACGGTCTGATTGGCTGATGCAGTGAATTCGGATGTATTGAGTAAATTGCAATGACAAGGTCAATTGCCAATACTGTTTAAAGGAGCGAGGCGTGACCTTGCAAAATCTGTCAATGGACTGCAGTCTTGGATGCTTCTCTTAGTAAACTTCTGCATGAACTTCTTCAGTGAAATACGGTGTTAAGAGTAAGATTGCAGCACTTGTGTAGGAGCTATGGTTGTAAAAGTTGTTTCAAAACAGTTTCATTTACAAGCGAGCAAGTGTCGTTTGTAAAACTTATTTATTTGATTATTCAGATAGGAAGTGTTTCATAATCCCTGCACCGCATAGCAATTTGCGCCGCTGTGAGTAGAAGAAAGTTAGTGCAAGCATATGGAGACAGCATTGAGGAAAAAAAAACATGCTCTTGCTGCACCCATGCGTTTTGTCATACATGAACGGGCCCCTGACACTTCTGCCAAGTCAACCAAGCAGTCTGCGCTCATCATCTCCACGAATGTCATTCTGGGCTAGCAAATTATGTGCAAGTACATTTAGATACAAGTTCAAATGTTTTTGTCGGGGCAGTAAATATTTAGGTAATAATAAGCAGTTACATAATTTCCATCTTTGTACCAACTGCCTGCACTGTCTTTTCAGCCGGTGGCGGCAGCAAGTGGCATTCCGGTCATCAAGTGCTACCTGAATGGTGTCAAGGTGCCACAAGTGGTCCGTTTCAAGACGCTGGTTGCCAAGGCTGTGGGCGTGGTCCTCTCTGTTGTTGGAGGCCTGGCTGTCGGAAAGGTTCGTTAGGACTTGTTTTACTACCTCTCTTGTCAGCCCCTTGTGCTTATTTCATTAACTCTTTCGTTACCATGGGAAAATTGGCCGTGGTGTGAAGGCGTTAATTATATTTTATATTATCATGATTACAATGTCATGCTATATATCAATTAAAAGCTAAATGATTGTACTTTCTAAAGTTATTAATAATAAAAGCAAATATTAGTGTAAATGTGTAATATTGTTTGTGAAAAACAAGAATTGTTGAAAAATGCATAAAGCATTTGCATTGTTATGTTAGACGCATAAAAACAAACAGGAAAAAAATCTGAAATATACAAGGGTATCGATGTGAGCTTATTGGCAGTACATCTCGATTAAAGGTGGTAGGGTGCAGGGAAACACAAGGACAATAGAACGCATATAGCGCCTGTGTGTCCAGTCTGCCTTCTCTTGTCCTCGTGTTTCCCTGCGCTCGACCACCTGCAGTTAGGATGAAATATAGAAAATACATTAACTTATAACATGTGAAAGTTCAAATGTTCTAGGTCATAAGGAACATGTGCTAAAACAAAGTGTTTTCTGCCTAGTGGAAACTGCCTCCTTTGTCTGCACTCAATTCTGATCAACTCGATTAATCCTCAGTGAGTCACTGCTGCTAGATGCATCCAAACGATCATCTGAGGATGCAACAGAATCGCGAAGGCGTTGTTCACGTGAAGGTCTGGCAGCCAAATTGTCTGCTATCGTCACGATCAGACGAAATGAACCACACTCTTTGTTGTGCTGTTAAAGCTCACTGCCCGAAAAAGAAAGATACTTCGGAAATGAAACTTTTGTTCTTAGACAATAAACAACATGGTACAGCAAGTCCGGAGGATTGGCGGTGGTTTCAAATGTTTGTGCAGCGTATGTGAGACATATATTACCCATGCTCTGTGGGCATGGTAAGGAAAGAGTTAAGGACCTTGTTTTTCCTAGGCTAACCTTTCGCGGTCATGTGTCGACACCCTTTTCTGCATATGATTACATTTGCTCGGTCAGCTGTTAGGAGGCACCTGACACTTGCTCTTGCTTGTACATGCTTGCTTCTGTGTCACGTCTGTAGCACCATCTATTGGGAATTTTTTTAACTATTCATAATTGTACTTTGCAATGTCTGTGTACGAAGGCAACAGCTTTTTAGCATCATTTAAAGGAATTTGTGTGTGCTTTTCCTGGTGCAAGGAACTGAAAAGATGATTGCGTTCTCTTCCTGGGTGTTCTACCTAGAAAAGAACTACTGAGTTCAGTGAATCTGCAGATGATTTTAGTGCTGAGGAGGAATATATTCCACCTTCAGAGAACCAGCAAACGTCCTCAGCTAAGAGCACTGAAAAAGAAAGCAACAATGAGGATGCTAGGGAAAATGGTTCTTTCCTCATAGTTATAATCCACATGTTTGTTGGTGCTGTACACCATGCATGAGCCTCGGGAACAAATACAATTTTTTGAAATAAAATGCTTACTACACATTTGTTCATGTGAATGCTCTTTCTGTGTGGTGCAGAAAACGCATGAAATAGCTACTGACTGGAATGGCTGCGTAGTGGTTCATTGTTGGTCACTGCAAAGGGTTAAACAAATACTATTGGCATTCAATGTAATGCATGCTTCCTTGTGGTTGTTACATAATTTTGTACTTTCAGGAGGGTCCTATGATTCACTGCGGCTCAGTAATTGCTGCTGGCATCTCACAAGGCAAGAGCACAACGTTTCGGAGGGATCTCAATGTGAGTGCCAATTTGCTGTTCCTGTTAGAACGTACTGAAAGAATCATTTTCAGAAAAACATTGTTCAGCAAATGTAGTGGAGAATGAGGTTAGAGTTTAAGCAAGAGATGGAAAGCGTGTATATCAGGTGACTCTTTAGAATGCAAAAAAAAGTAAGATAAGATTGGTTATTGCAGTTTATGATTGGTTGCAGAGATGTCCCTTATTATTATTATTTTTTAATTGTTAAAGGAGGCCTAGTGGTTGTTTTGTGAAGAGGTGTGGCATATTTGTAAATAAATGTGTACAATACGTGTGTAAACACCTTCATCCAGTTATTCAAAGTGTGTGCAGTCTGTCACAAAAGTTTAAAGGCCGCAGTTCACATTGCCAGAGCATTCCAGTGTGGTTGTGCATGTGTTAACCAAATAAGTACTGCAAAAATCCTCCAGTAAGCTACCTCTCTGGCCCTGTGCTAAACTTACAAATGGAATGCTAACATTTTTCACTGTACTTATGCATATTTATGCACAATGTGAATATTATTCATAAATGCTGGTTTACTTGCTGAGGAAAATAATTCAAGTTCACATTGAAATGTAGATTAGTTTGACTTGTAAATTAAGCGAGTAATTCAGTGGTTCAAACAAGTTATCTTTAGTACAATGAGGGAATCTGCAAGCAGGCATTGGTTTTGTTTCCAAAAGTAATGAAATCGGAGTATGCCGCTGCAAATAGATACCATATGCAAATGCAACAAATTGAGGCAGGAGGGCTTACGTAATCGAGAGGAGGCAGTCTTCATTATTTGCTGAGCTGTGAGGAAATACTAGAATGAAAAGGTGCTGTGAGATAGCTTGATAGAGATAGAGATTTCTTGATAGAGATTTCTTGATAGCTGTCGACGTGTATAGATAAGGTGGTGACTGTGTTTTTGTTTTTGTTTGGGTGTGCCTGCGCATGTTCAGGACGGACTTGGCGGACGTTGTTTTCATGAATAAAGTTCAGTTGTTAGTCCAGCCACCTTCCTGTCTCTTTGTCTATGTCTGCCTCTCGATTTTTCCTACTCTCAAGTTTGCTGGCATTCTCCTAGCATAACAGGAAGATGCTGTTGTGAAAGCAGTTTTCAAAAACCACTATAGAAACAAAGCATGCAGCTATATCGTTACTGTGCAATGAACAAGAAAGTGTGATACATCACAGCTAGAGCATATAGCACAGTGCATTGCAAAAGGGGAGGGGGGAGAGAAAAAGAGGAATGAGAGATTGGAAAGTGATCAGTTCTTTTGAAACAATGGTACAAGAATAGCAGATACTAGTACTAGTTGAGTGGTCTTGTCTGATTAATCAGTGTGTCCTACAGCGTTCTTAGTTTTTTTTAATGATAATTAAAGGGCTTTTCATCCTGGGCAGTTTGTGGAATTGTGAATTTGTTGCATTTCAATATTGTCTCACTCACTCTGTCACCATAAGGTGTTTGTAAGCCAGGAACAATTGGCAGTTGTGGCTAAGCTTGTTCCTTCATGACATTGCAGTGTTTCCGGGAATTTCGTGAGGATCACGAGAAGCGAGACTTTGTCTCTGCGGGTGCAGCTGCTGGAGTGGCCGCTGCTTTTGGAGCACCTGTTGGTGAGTTTCTCTTCATTTCTGCAACATTTTCGCCACATGAGGCCATTCTGTTGAGCTGTAATATTCAGTAATACAGCAGCTTTTGCGAGATGTGCAGTGCCTTACTCTAAAAGAGGTTATCCGTGAAAGTCATGTTGTGTTATCCATTCACTTAATGGCACTTGTAACTAACGTGGAATGCTCATTAGAAAGTTTCAGCCTCTCCGCATACATATTAGTTTATGGAATACCGAATAAGGTTGTGCATTGCAGTGCCGATGGTGCCATTTTGTGACTGATCCTAACGGGCGCAAAAGTATAATTGGAACAACTGTGTTCCACCATCGGTTGATGCAAAGGCATTGGCAGTAAAAATCATTAGTGTACGCTACCTTTTTAAAAAGAATTGTCCTCCCTTCTGATGTGAAAACAATGGTGGAGCACAAACATGTTTGGCACATTATGGTTGAAAAAACTCGCCAAGTGGTGCAACCAGCACTACAGCTACTGCCTTCAACGGGTTTTGTGTTCTGGTAATCTGCAAAGTGTTAGGCATAACGTTCAAGACACAGGAAGAGAGCAGTGTGGATCAGAGAGAAAACTGGGATTGCCAATATTCTACTTGACATCAATAGAAAAAAAAATGAAGCTGGACAGGCCATGTAATATGTAGGGCAGATAACTGGTGGACCATTAGATTTACAGAATGGGTGCCTAGGGAAGGGAAGTGCAGTCAAGGATGGCAGAAAGTTAGAGGGGGTGATGAAAAGAGGTAATTTGCAGGCGCAAGTTGGAATCGGCTAGCACGAAACAAGGGCAATTAGAGATCGCAGGGAGAGGCGTTTGTCCTGCAGTGGACATAAAAATAGGCTAATGATGATGAACTATTGTATTTCTCCGTTTACAACTTGCCTTTGCTGATAACCCATGCTCTCGACCGCATTCTTCAGTAAATAGAGAGAGAAAAATGTGTATAATTCGTGCCAAGTGAAACAGCTAAGCCTCAATATGATGAAGTTGGTAAAATTGGCAATTGGCTTCGTCATATTGAAATTTCGTTACATTGAAATTTGACTTTTTATGCAAATAAGTATAGTTGCCGATGGATTTTTCTTACATGGGAGGAGCCGTAAACATTTCTAAGTTATGTGACAATTGGAAAAAGTAAATTTGAATGAGAAAGAAAATTTTGTTGATATTGTGAGTCGCCAACGAAAGATAAGGTTTCAGGCCGTGTCGGTGATATATTCACATCAGCGGTACAGCGCAAAGCCAGCCAAGCTTTCACATCCACTCCACGCTGCGTCTGATAGTGTCGTCCGCAGTGGAACGACGCTATGGTGAAAAACGCTGGAAGCGGGTAGCGAATGTTTCATCTGTCTCCGAAACTCAAGATTACGCAATCTCTGTCACTAAATGGGCTAGAAGACAGCGCGCATGATGCCATGCCATCTCGGCATGCCCACTTTTTGCACACATGGCAGATTACAGCTCTAAAATATGGCGTGCGGGCTGCATATGGGCTCAGCCATGTGCAACCACGGCTGTGCTTCCACTTCCTTCCCACCCCTGCCTGTCATGTGTGCTTAGTCTCGTTACCGCGAGCCCACTCCCTTTCTCCCCATTCCCCTTCCTCACGTGGGAAGACGACGGTGTTCATCAAGCCACCCTCTCTCTCCTCACCCTTGCAAGCTTTTACTCGCACTCCAAGCATACAGTGTGCGTAGTCTTGATCGTGCAAAGCGGGATTTCAGAGGTGCGATTGCAAGTTGCTGCTTGTAATTTTACCATCTGCATGCGCAGATGCTTCCATTTATTGTCTTGTTATACTTCCATGGTGGCAGTGAAATTTCATTATATTGAAATTGTGTATTAACAGAGGTGCTATATACAGTGTTCTATGGACAAGAAGTTGTAGAAAGCTAAATACATTGTTATATCGAAAATGTTGTTACATTGAAGTTCATTATATCAAGGTTTAACTGTATATGCGGACACTTCCGAACCCTTATAAAGGCGAGGTGGCACAATTGTCGGCACTAAGCAAAGCATGCAGAAACAAGCTTGTTTTCTCTGTGCGGTAAGTGTTGCTGTTTATACACGTTCTTCCTGCTACCATTTTCTGTGCTTTCCAGGGGGCGTCCTGTTCAGTTTGGAAGAAGGCGCCAGCTTTTGGAACCAGTCTCTGACATGGAGGATTGTACGTACCACTTTCTCCTATGTATCCTGGGAGGGGCCCTTTTTATAACTGTAATGTTAGCCTTCCTGCAAGGAACTTTGCCAAGCTAATGGCTGCTTAGCCATTTTTGCAGTACAGTGGAATCTCAATAAATGGGAATCGCTTAAACAGAACTGCCTCTTAAACAGAACAGCATCCTCAAACTTGGTTGGTTTTGTATTCATGCATTTGAATTCAGCTTGGCTCTCAGCAAATGAAACTCCTGATAAACGGAACCATTTTGCCTGGTTCTTTGATGTTCCGCAGAGAGTCCACTGTAAACTCATACGAGCACAGTTTGTTTGTCTTCTGGCATAGAAAATATAGGCGTGGCTCTCATAACGAAACCATGTGCAAAAGACAAGCTCTGTCATGTGCAGCTAGCACATCGTCTACATTTGAACAATGAACTGAATTGAATGAATGAGTGTTGCCATTAGTTGGGCAGAAGCACACACGTGAATTTAGAAAAGGATCTGTTGTTGAGGGAGTTTTTAATGTTACCTCTCTCTTTCATAAAGAAACCCAACCTAACAAAAAACTAGGTAAGCCTCAATTATGTACACTGGCTGGAACACACTATGCAGTGACAGAATTCTAGTGCTGAAGACAGGCTGGTTGAAACAAATTCTTGCTGTAGTAGACACATTCCACTTCAGGAAGAATGCAATAAGGCTTGTTTAGTTAGATTAGGGTGTACAAGTAAAACCTTGTCAATTTGACCCTTGTTAATTCATAAAATCGGCTGATACAGACTCGTCCTCTGGTTCCCACAGGTGCATGCATTATTTAATGCAATCAAACTGTCTAAAATTCGGATCTATTTGGCCGCACATCGGTTAATTTGCACAACTCTTTGAGCTCAGCGAGCATGGAGTGCAAGAAATGTGTGACGCAAAAGAGCAAAAGCGGCATTAGCATTCAGTTGAAACTGTCGAGGCTAGGGGGCGTTAGCTACGTCACGGTGAATGGACGATCTATTGATGAACAGCTCACTGGGGAAAAAATAATGGGAATGTACGCGCGGTAGTGAAAAGCATGTTTTAGATGAAGATGTGTGTTGCGGCCGCACTGTGAAGGAAGTTGTGAGGTCTTTGCCGCCGGGAGTGCTAATCAGTCGCAACATGACGAGAATTACAGCTTCAGCCCTGCTTTCATCCAATTCAGTAAATAAAAGCAGGTTGACATAGTAAGTATTAGTTCGTTTTCTTGATACCCTTGATAATTCAACATTTAGTTAATTTAGACATATTTCTTTTTGCTCCAGTGAAATCTGAATTAATGAGGTTTTAATGTATGTTAAAGAACCCGGTTGTCAAAATAAAACCAGACTCATCCCCCAGTAGGGCTTTCGTTATAAACTGCCATGCAGCTTTAAGACTTAACACCAACAGTCATTCTGTGGAAGATGCATATGTTATTTGCAAATACCATTGTTCTAATGGGAACAGTATTTTCTTGCCACACCTGGCAAAAAGCATGCTTGTCTGATTAGATGTGATGCCTGATTTTTTACTTCCACATTAAGTTCATGTAATCTGCTGGTGAAACATGCCACCTTGCACTTACTTAATCAGCTAAACAAACACACATTCTTATTCATGAAGCAGGAAAGAGTTGCTTTAAATGGACGATAACACTTTTGCCATTGTCGGACAGTTCCATGAAAGCCCTGTTCATCTGTTGCTGCCTATTGCAGTTCTTCTGCTCAACCATATCAGCCTTCTCGTTGAGTGTCATCCTGAGTGCCTTCCACGGACATGCTGGCGAGCTGTCCTTCTCGGGCTTGGTCAATTTTGGAGAGTTTGATGTGAGTGGGGCGTGGCCCATTTTATTCTTCAGTGTTTTTGGCTACTAATCGAACTTAGCCTCGGCGGGCATGTTAGTGTAATTGTATTGCGAGAACTCTGATGCACATTGTGAGTGTGGCCTGTGTTGCATATAGTACAGGTGTAGTACATTCCACTCTTAAAGGGAACGCCTAATTAGTATTCCACCACCAATTACAGCTGAAATACCTTACGAAGGCCTATTAGATCATTGATTTTATGCATAGATGTTGGCCTAACACACCATATGAGTCACTTAGTCGTATCGCAACTTACTGTATTTACTCGCGTAAGGCCCCATTCATGTAAGCCACTACTGGATAGTACCAGTTGTCCTGCAGATGGTGGCACTATCTTCACTGTATCCTGCATTTGGCACCAAACTGCGACTTTGGTTGCCGATTCAGTCGCTGGTTAGGCTTAACCGGTGGCTGTAGTGGGTGGCAAGTCGTTGAAGAATGTTCGCCTTTAAAATATTCTATGTACCAATAAACCACACTGGCAATCGGACATGAGATCGTGTGCGCAAGCTGGACTGATGGCCATGTGCGTGAAGCGGAGTTCGGATCCGTGGGCGATCAGCTGGCAACTTCCACGAGTGCCTACAAAGTTCATGTCTGCTCTTATTGGATCAAATGACATAAGCTCACATGTGAGCGTAAAGCCAATAAAGCTCCAAACTGAGTCTACGCAGCATAGCCAAAACTGACTGTGTCGTGAAGTCAAAGCCACGTACATGTTATTTGTACTTCACAATGACCCGAGACGCACGTCGGGGTGTGGGACGAGGGAACACAAATGCAACATTGGCCATCGTGAAATTTCAAGTAAATTTTACTTAATGGAGCGCAACACTGAGTCTCGAAACAAAATTTTCCACTGTGCTGGCTCTTAAAAAAAAAAAAAAGAACAATCGATCTTGCTGTGGTAATTTGTTCTTTTGGAGGGAGGAAGGAGCGGGGTAGAGCTGTTTCTTTCAGGCTGCCCAATTCATACTTTTTTTTTTTGCAATCTATGTCCAAACAAATTATTCAGCTACTGTGAGTGTGCTCATAGTTGGTCGCCAGTGTTTGTGTTTTCTACATTGCTGTCTGAGCGCAGTTCAAGGCTTAAGTGAGCAGCCATACAAGCCAGCTGTGTTGTGCAAGGCCGGCACCTAGTAGAAAAAATCTGGCAAAAACAGTGTGGGCTTTAATGAGTAAATATGACAGATTTATCATCATCATCATCATTATTGTTATTATTATTATTATTGTTGTTGTTGTTGTTGTTGTTGTTATTTATGTTCCATTTAAAAGGGACTGTCCAATATACATAAAAAAAAATTATTTTCCCATTAGCCAGCTTTGTGTGCTCTCAGATCTTGAAAGGTGGTTTCATGTAGTGGCACTAGTTTACTGTGCACAAACTTTCGGTGGTGTTAGTTATCTAAAATGTTTGCTGCAAATTGGCATGCTTACTAAGAGCGCTAGTGAAACTTTTTTCGCTTGACCGCTCTGGTACTGCTTTTGCCAGAACTAAGGGGCACACTGCTGATAAAATAATGAGAGCAGCATTCCGGGCAAGTTGGTAATCCATTGCTTAAAAGTTATTGCGCGACATAAAAAACGACACGGACGTGAAAGAAGACGACACACCAAGCGCAAACTTTCAACTAAGTTTATTGTGCCACTGCGTCATTTTATACATTATTGGCATTTATTGTGCCAGGAGGGGCGTGTGCCCCTCCTGGCACACGCCCTAAAGTTAGTGTCATACCCTACATGCACGGGATTTCCCACAACTTGAAAAAGATTGCCCAAAGAGCGAATGTAAGAGTTGTTTTTTCTGCTCCCGACAAGCTCGGCAGGCTTTGCAGGCTGACGGATCCGAATGCGGTCCCTTCCGATAAATGCAGAAAGCATCACCGACAAAAGTTTGTCGAGTGTGTACACCGGGTGGTGTACAGCCTTCCGCTTTCATGTGGCAAGAAATACATAGGACAAACTGGGCGTTGCCTCAATGATCGGCTCCGTGAGCACAGTAACAATGTTAAAAACGGCTCTGGCGGTTTCTTGGCGATCCACTGTCGCGATCATGGGTGCAAACCTCTTGAGGATCAATGTACGATTGTTTCCCGTGGCAGCACGCAGCTCATCCGTGAGATATCTGAAGCACAGATGATCGCAAAATTGGGTGATGCGTGTGTCAGCTTCCCGTCTCTAGCTCTCACAGAAAAGGAATTACGTTACTTGGACGCGGCATCACACGACACGTAACCATGTTACATGATTTCGCACTTCATTTCCGTGTAAGCGCATGCGCGATCTACGTGCATGCCATGTATAAAATGACGCAGTGGCACAATAAACTTAGTTGAAAGTTTGCGCTTGGTGTGTCGTCTTCTTTCACGTCCGTGTCGTTTTTTATGTCGCGCAATAACTTTTAAGCACTGTTAAAATAATTTTCTTTTTTACAGTGAAAGCTCTATAGCTGTACTTCCCAATGGGTCTTTCATGTCCGTAGGCAGAACTCGGGAGGTGCGCACCGCGTGTGCCGCTAGGTTCCTTGCAGCACCGGCAGATGGCGCGGGGAAAGAAAAAAGCAAGAACCAGAAAGCTTGCCATTGCGCAGAGCGTTCACTGCAAGCGTTTCTCGGTAAAGATTACGGCTGCATAAGCTGCAGTTGCCGGGAAGCAGCAAATGCAGCATATGAAGCAGAGATTGACACATCTTAATATGTAAACAAAGAACCCCGCGTAGCAACTGATCTGTGCTATGACACAGTGCTATGGGAAGGCCACGCACAGTGAGGACTCCTGAAGAGCAGTGTGCATACGAGGCGTTGCGAAAGTGTGCTGCATTCCTCTCTCTCTGGTCTCTGGTCTGGTGCATGAAGTAGCGGTGCAAGCCCGTTGAGACGTCTTAGGCTAATAATTGGGTAAAGTGCATGTGAATAATTTTGAGCTACGTAGCAATAAGTAATCATTCTAGTGGTTGTTTACCGCTTTTCTGTCAAACCACCTTCACAGTCTAGATTGGAAACCAATTATGTTCGCATCAATATTCAAGACTTCCAGTCATTATTAAGATGTTTATTCTTATTTCAAATATCTAGTTAATTTTGGTAGAGGTCAGTTAGACCTAAGATAATTAACATTTTATTTGCATTGTTTGCAGCTACAATTAAAAATAAATGGCATAATAAATATTCATTTGTGAGGCATATTTAGATAGCGTAAGGAATAAGAAATGATGTATAGCAAACACTGTTTTTATAGGACCATTAATAGATTATGTACAGCCCATTCAATGTACAGTTAAACCTCAATATAACGAAGTCGGTAAAATCTGCAATTTGCTTCGTTGTATTGAAATTCGAACTTTTTCGCAAATAAGTAGTCGGCGACCAATATTTCTTAAACAGAAAGGGTCCCCAGAATTTTCCGAATTATTGAGCAATCGAAAAAAGCAAATTTGGATGAGAAAACAATTCATTCTGATAAATTTGGGAGTTGGCAACGAACGCTATGGTTTTATGCCACGTATGTCAACAGTATCGTCGCATCAGCGGTATGAATTAAGCAAAACCAGCCACGCTTTCACGAGCACTCCGCCCCGCTGCTGATAGCGTTGCCTGGACTGGGACGATGCTATCAGGAAAAGTGCCGGCAGTGGGGAGCAAATGCTTCGTCTGCCTCTTCGTCCAACAGGCCAGCAAAACTCGAGATTACGCAACCTCCAATACTAAATGTGCAGACAGACAGCTTACATGGTTGCATGCCGTCTGTGCACACCCACTGTGCATGTGGCAGCTGCTGCATATGCGCTCAGCCGTGCTTCCAGCCATGCACAGCCACAGCCGAGACGTGCGCCAACTTACCCCTCAATCTGCCCCCATCGCTCATGCTTGATCGCGTTGCCACGAGCTTGCTCCCCTCCCCCGCTTTCCTTTTGCTTGCACTGGAAGGCGCCACTCGTGACGTCGTTTTTCTTGTGTCACCGTCACACACTTTCACTCGCACCTAACGCACACAGTGTCGGGGTGCGATGAGATCTTATCGCACTTGGACTTTATACAGAATGTGATGCGGCTCCACTTCGGCAGTCGCTATTGTTGCGCAGCACGGGATTTCAGAGGCCTTTGCAAGCAGCTGCTTGTAATTAAATCATTTGGCCATCTCCACCTGCAGAAGTTTCAATTTGTCTCGGCATTCCTTTACAGTGGCAGTGGAATTTCGTTATATTGAAAACACATACATTGTTATATTGATGTTGTAAATACACGGTGTTCTATGGACAAGAGATTATGAGAAGTTAAATGCTTTGTTGTATGGAGAAGTTCGTTATATCAAGGTTTAACTGTAAGTCCATAAGATCTGGCAACCATGTGGCTCAGGGACATCCTGTTGGTTACCAGATGTGCATTGTCTTAAAGCCTGGCTCTGCTTTTATTGCATATATGCAAGGACAATCCTGTATGGCAGTCTCCCACAGAATATCAACCAGCATTGTTGAGAAATTGAGTGTCGGTATGTTTAATGCAGTCACAGAGGATATTTAGTGGGGCAGCATCATAATATTGCCTTAGGCCTTGTGCGTCACTTCTTTAACTTACAAGTGGTAGATTGTAAAGCGCTAACAGATGGTGCTGTTACATCTTCTTGCGATCACCAAAACGTTCTTTGAGAAGTTTAACGGCATCGGTGTAACAACTTTGGAAATTGGCAAACTGTCAGTTGCCGCTCACGCATCCCCCGCAAGGTAAAGCTGTAAATAGAACGGCATTGTTGACAATATAGCATCATTCAGGTGAACAGTCTGCTTGACCTGCTCCCAGAAACCTGATCATTGGCGAATGTCGCCTCTAAATGTTCGCATATGAAGCTTTGGCAGTCGTAGGCCAATCCTGGGCATAGCCTCGGGAACTATCACGGTTGAATACTGGGGAACAGTCTCTGCTGCACACTCTGTGCATTCCAAGATGGCAATTTTGCAGGGACTCTCGGCAAGCATGCTTATAGCTTGATTGCTGTACTCTGCAGACGTTGCGTATCCTGCTTCGAGCTCGGTGTTGTTAGCTGAAAAACAGTAAAAAATACCGGAAAGCTTGGATTTGTCCACAGTAGGGCCTGCAAGAAACGACTGGAGTTCTTGCAGAATCTTCATTCTCTGTGTTTGTCAAGCTGGCTGCTCAGTCTTGAGGCGTTTTATTGGTGTAGCTCTTCGGGTGCAGGTACTTGGCCGCCTGGTATCCATTCTGATAACGAACAATGTGTTGCTAATTCCTCGCCGCCTGCAGCGCGAAGTGGTCGAGTAGAAGGTCCGTTAAGGCATGCGAAGAAGGAAACGTGTCCACACGGGAGTTTTCGGCACCAAAACGTAAAAACTTCTACGCAACATGAGGAAACTAGGCAGAGCCAAGTGCTACTTGTGCAAAAATTTTTTTTTTTCACTGTGCCTGCCTCGCGCGGTTATTCTTTTTCTACTCCTGCTGCTGTAAAATTCATGAAAATAGTGTTGCAGGAATATTTTATCAGTGTACAGTCTGTGCTGATATACAATTCCTCTTTAGTGTCCCTATAACGTACCATATTTTCGTGCTTGTAACTTGCATCAAACAATTTGTCAAATATTAAGTACGAATTCAGAGTACGAGTCATTAATAAATTTGACCTCTGAAAATGCTGCCTTGAACGCTTAGTGGATTCTTCAACTGATGTCGGCACCACTAATGTCTGTGGAAAGTATGATGGTATGTGTGCACAAAGCAGGACACGCTTGAGCACTGTGATTTTGATTCAACAACTGCGGATTGCTCTCAGTGCTAACATTGTTACTTAGTTGTATCCTTCCCCTTGATCATTGCTGCCAATGTTCTTCCCTATCTACCGTCACAAACCTTCGACTATATATAATTGTGTCAAGCTGGCAGTAATAAAGAATGGAGAACTAATTTTTATTGTGAAAAACTGCCCATAATGATTGTCATTGAAACATAGGACATGTTCATCAATTTCGCTGCACAGAAGCAAATGTGGGTTTTATTGATTTTTTTTCCATAGGATGTCCAATGGAGCATCGTGGAGCTGCCCATCTACATTATCATGGGAGCATGTGGTAAATATCTTGGCTGATTTGTTAATACGGTATGGCTGCTTGCATTGTAAAAGTTCTTGTGAATGCTACTGCGTGTGCAAAAGCATTTGTGGTAATTTCTATGTAAGAAGTTACTTAGATGTGCACTTTTGTTACTTTTAAGGACAGTGTTGGTCTAAACTGTATTTTTTTTCATTTGGCATTTCGATCACCTGGTACATAAAGTATCAGGGGTGCGCATTTTTAACCTAGCCTAAGTATCCAAATTTTGTTGTTTGCAACAATACAGAAGTGCTGTGTTATGTTGTTCTTGTCCAGGTGGACTGTTGGGAGCCCTCTTCAATTATGTGAACTTCAAGCTGACAGTCTTCAGGATAAGGTAGTGTGTGCTTTGCTATAAGCTATGCAAAGACTGCATGGGTCTCTTGGTGTTAGTTTTAAAATTTAACAATTGTGCTTGTATTCGTAAAAGAGTAGAAATGGTTATCTATTATTTGTCAAAATAGGAGTGTTAGCATCTGAAATCTGTGTTCTCATTGGATATGATGCAATATACCCAAGACTGAGGACGTGCTAAGTGTAGTGTTGTGCAGGTACCTGTACCGGCGCTGGGTCAAAGTCATTGAAGCTGTCGCCGTGGCAATAGTCACTGCCTCTGTGGGCTTCCTCATGATTGACATCTCAACTGACTGCCGGCCTCATCGGGATGACTTTTACGATAATGCTCTGCAGGTGAGTCGTAATATCATGCCAGGTTTCATTCCAGATATTTTTTTAGTCCAAATGCATTTGCTGAAGAGCGAGCTGCATCCTTCTTCCTTTGCTGCCGCATTACCACAACCATAAAGTGCTAAAAATGAATTTTTTTGCTGATATACTAAAAGTTGCATGGATGAACAAGCATAGCGTATGCAGTAATATTATGTCCATACTTCGGGGGACCTGAATGATCTGCTTATTTAAGTGAAATGTATACACACAAGCTTCCTATGAGTGTGACAATTTTGCAGTTGTTCGTTGAAATGATAAGGTTATCCAAGTGATATACGATCAAATTGTGTTGTGCTGTATTTGCCAGAAAACATGCAGTGTTTTGTGCTCTATCAGTTGCAGAGAACATTTGCAGTAGTGTGCAAAAAAAAAGGTTGGGCTTACATTTATGTTTTGAGCGCAGGGGTGTGGGTTCAATTCCCAACTGTGGATGCCACTTTCATGAAAACGCTTATGCACTTAGCTGCCCACTAAAGAACCCCTGCTGGCTGAAAATCTGGAGCTCTCCATCACAGTGTCTCTTGTAGCCCCATTCATGCTTTAGGGCGTTAAACCCAGTTTGTTGCTCGGCCATCTTGTGGTGATAAACTCCTACAACGCTCTGTCTTGTCGGATTGTGAGCTTGGATGTTTGATACAGATTCATTGTAATTTTCAGTCTGATTTATGTCCATTGCAGGACAGTGTCCTCTCCTAACGATCTCCGATTATCCCTGTCTTCTGTCAGCAGATGCCATCCGCATGTTATGGTGTTTGAAGTCTGTGCCGGTGTATCGACAAACGCTGCAGCAAATGCAGCCAAAGGTTCAGAGTAGCATGCGACTTAAATTGCAAGCAAGCCGGTCTTTGGTGTCTTCTCTTTGGTGTCGTGGTGCAACATGGTGCTCTGCTTGAAAATTTTCTATTATCACCACACAAACGGATCACGTGCCGTCATCGACTGCATTTCCTTTTCCTTGGTGCCCATTGTTACACTAGTAAGGTGCTGTGCACATTACATGTGTACATAGTTTGCTGTAAACTATCGTCCTCATCCGTAGCCTCTCCTTTTCCTGTACAAAGTTACAGGCCAGTGACAAAGCTCCTCCTGTCAGCCCCTTTGCTTTTCTTACGTTCAAAATGTTCTTTCCTCTCTGACAGACCACTGATTACCTGCTCTGCATATTATGCCCCCCCCCCCCCAACTCTACTTCATGTTATCCTCAACTATGCCCTTTGCTTTGTAATCCACGCTGCTGTCTTCCTGTCTGTCATTTTGCATTTCATTGCTGCCGTTTTCTGGCTCTTACAGTTCAACTGCTCTGATGGCCGGTATAGTGCTCTTGGAGAAATCTGGTTCCAAACGCCCGAAGCCAGTGTTCGAAGCCTTTTCCACCGACCTGAAGGTAAGGGTTTCTTTTCTGTGCTTAGATTTAGCTGCATGTTAACAAACTCAAAGTGCTCAGGATGTGCTCAAAAAGTTCAAACTCAAACTCGAGAAGTGCTCAGGATAAATCAGCTTTCCACATGTCTTTTGCAGCCCATGTTCCATTTCAGCTCATATTCAACCAACCAATCAATCAATTTTTTTTTTCATTTTGTTGTTCTGCTTTGTTTTCTTCTTTTGCATTCAGCATGTGTGACTTGTAAACTGTCCATTCCCCTCAGGCACATGGACGGCGATGACCCTGCTGGCCTTCTTCGTGGTGTATTTCTTTCTGAGCTGTTGGACGTACGGTCTGAGCGTCTCCAGTGGAGTGTTCATCCCCACGCTCTTGGTGGGCGCAGTCTGGGGTCGTCTGCTCGGCATTGGTGTCCGTAACATGTTCCCAACAAGTGTGCGTGATTTTTTAAACCATCTTCAGCTAATTACATGCATTAATGCATTAATTAACTGAATTAATGCATTTTCTGCAGCTGCAAAGTCCTGTCATGTACACAGAGCTCGTGGAATGCATACAGCCAGTGTGCTAACCAGTGTTAACCAGGGTTAACCGTGCTAACCAGTGTGCATTCTTTCGTTTCCACCATCTACAGTTTGTGTGACATTGAAGTAATTTTCACTCGTACACTTAGATCAAAGCCCACATGAACTTTAGTGACCAGATTTATAGAGACATGATGTGGTACTCCCGAGTAATTGCACATATGGGCTGTTCTACGAAAGGTTTCCCTTTCGCATTTCATTCTGTGTGCTTCTGTGTGCACAGTACATTATGACGAACAAGATGCACCATATCTCTAAGGTTTGTTGAGATCCATTGGAGAGCCATGGGCCTTTGAGTCTTTCTTGAGTTCCATAGAAGGGGTGCTATTGTGCTTGCAATTGGAAGCAACAGGAAATTTTCTCCTCGAAAATTAGAACACATTTTTTTTTACAAAGCTACCACTTCTGCATTCTGGGAAAGACCTGTATTTTCACAGCTGTCCATAGGGAATAACTGCCATGGCTTGCCGGTGACACAGGCAACAGTGAACATGTTAAGCACTCTAGGGCTAGTGTTTGTAGAAGTGAGGTTGGACAGTGCACTGAATACATGTATGTTTTGCAGACCTCTGTCCCTGAAAATGTGGCAAAACACAGTGGCACCCCACTTATTATTTTGCCTAAAAGCCTCCCTTGTGCATTATTAATTCATCCTAAGTGGAACAGCAATGCATTTTGTAGCACATTTTTGGGGTGGTTATGTTGAAACTGGTGCCTGCCTAAAGATTCTTGCCGGTGGGACATGCCTGGAGTTCTGACTGGCTTTAGTCCTGGTATTGGAGTGTACGACTTATACATATAGTAAACAATTATAGCTTTACGATGTAAATACCTCGTGAGCCATAGAGCATCAAAACCATGCTGTCTGCTGCATTGACATGCACAGCCGGCTTCAAAAGTTTGAGACATGGGTATCACTGCAAACTTGAATTTCTGGCTTGTTAAAGCATGGCAGCTGTAATTTCATTGATCACCATCCAGTTTACAAAAGCTACGACAGGCTCAAACGTTACATTCGAGGCTTCATGGCAATTCACCTTTTTCGCAAATCTGGTATCCAGTAGACTTTTGTGGCCAACTGTGCACATACATCTACATGCATGCATACCACACACATGCACAAGCACATGCACACACACTCGCACAAGCAAGCAAAAAAACAAACAGTGAGGGCAGCAGACAGTTATTCAGGAACAAGACAGTGCACAGAATTTTGATAATCTAAACTCAAGCATTGTTTTCTAAGTGCCCCGCGAGTTTGACACCTGTGCTTCTAATTGGTGCTTCGATCTCCCTGTTTTGCTGTTTCCATTGTGACCACAGACGTGGGTGAACCCTGGCAAGTTTGCGCTGATTGGAGCTGCAGCTACTCTGGGCGGTGTGGTTCGCATGACGCTCAGCCTGAGTGTCATTCTGATTGAGGCCACGCGCAACATCACTTTTGCCCTACCCATCATGATAGCCCTGACGGTGGCCAAGTGGGTGGGCGACTTCTTCTCCGAGGTTAGTTTTTATCCTTGCTGGATTGTGCATCAACTTAAGGTTTCCGAACCACTTAATTTTCGGCCTATAACTGCTTAACTGGCAGTTGATTGGCTGTGTTGTTTGTGTTGCTGGCATAAGTTTGAGGTTGGTCAACTGTGCAGGTTGGCAACAATTTGCAATTACAACAGTGCCAGAAATCAAGATAAGAGACTGGCATGACAGGACAAAGTGCTTATTAGTGATGCTTCCCATTGGCACTTAGAACCTGTTGTAGCTCTCTCTTACCTGCATTTAGGTGCACATTAAGGAACTCTGTGCTGCCAAGGTGAGCCCAGGGCCTCTACTACGGTGCATCTCGAAGCTAGCATATTGCTTTCAGATGTTAAACCTCATAATTTAATTTTTGATATATATTTTATACCAGTCAGTTTTGTTTGTCGGTTTTTAGCTGTGTTGTGACTATACATATCAGATTGCAACGGCCACTGCAACAAATAGCACCTACCATACGTAGCTGCTTCAGGGCATGACATACCGTATTTACACGATTGTAAGTCGACCCCCCCCCATATCGCTTGACCGGGGGGGAAAAAAAAGAAAGCATACCTGAGGGCGCATTCGATAACGAAAATTTGTTAGTAGCTGACATGGTCGCTGGACTACTCGTCTTCACTAGTGCTGCCATCGTCATCGTTGCTGCAGTCCCACAGCGCGTTGTGGTCCAGCGAAATTTCAAATTTGGCAAATGACCGCACCAGGACATCTTGCAGAACAGCAGCCCACGCCACACGCAGCCGTCAGGGAGGCTCTTTTGACAGGTCTGGTTGGCGTAATTTCGCAGTCTTCTGCCGCCAGCCACTCGTTGTACTCACGGCGGAGCAGAACCTTAAAATTAAGCCGAAGGTCTGGGCTTGTTTCATGACCACGTCGCACTTCAATGGCAGGGACCGATCAGGCATTTCAGCGACGTACGCCGCAAGCTTAGCCTACAGCTCCGGAAAGTGTCCAGACTTCGGCACGTGGGAAATTTCTCACTTGCCGTCACAGGGTGAAAATTTCGCTTCGCTGCAGTCGGCACTCTCGCACCACCCGTTTAGAAGCATCGAAATTGCGGCCCGCTGCACAATGATTTGTTTCTTCGGTGTAAAGGATGGCAGCCCTCTTGAACGCTGCTGTGAACGAGTGCCGAATGATTAGTGGGCCTGCAGCACTCATAACGACTGGGGAAGCATAGAAGTAGCACGTAGCCGGCGGTCAAGTGGAACGCGTCAAAAAGTTGGTCAAACCAATACCAATGCCTTTAAACAGAGAAAGAGAAACCCGCGAGTGGTGTCTGCTCTTCCATGAACTACCGATACTCCCCGCAAGCGCCGCTGTTCTGAGGGTGCCGCCACAAATGGGAACAGCGGCGCTTCCATCAAATATCGACACCCCCTATGAGTGTTGCATGCACTGTAAGACTCAAAAATGTTGAAAAACCCTTCCGAAAAGCGAACAAACACGTGGGATAGCGAAAAAATAGGGGTAGGGCCATAGAGCAAACATAAAATTGTAACTACGTTGTAGCTCTCGTTGGTATCGCTTTTTTTGGTGGGGCCATGTTTTGGTTTCGATTGTAAGTCGACCCCCCAACTTCAAACTTTCAAATTTTAAAAAAGGGGTCGACTTACAATCGTGTAAATGTGGTAGTCATTGCACAACCTATTTTTAAGCCTCTTGTAGTCACTGAAGCCCTGGAATGAAGTGTCACAAAGACCAGCATGCATGCTGCCAATGTGAGCAGCACGCAGCGTGTAGTGCCCGGTACATTTGATTATAGGGAGGGCAATGCGTCGCACACAAACCTGTGCCTGATGCTGTATTAGCGAATAGCTTCAAGGGAGACGAAGATTGACACCCTTCAAATGGGTGTGCAAGATAAGAAAACTTTAATATCTTGTATTGATTGGATGCATCGTAGCACCCGCTGCCATTTTTAGCTGAATGTATTGTGCTTAACTGTCACTTAACAATTGCCATGGTAGAAACGGGCTCATTATGTTCTGTAACATCTTAGTTGGTTAAAATGAGGTTTACATACATATAGCAATCCAATTGTACAGTTGAATCTCGTAAATTCGAGCACCCTTAATTTGAACTTCTGGTTTATTTGAACTGGCGCCATAGGCCCATCAAAGTTATGCGTGTTCCAAT
Source organism: Dermacentor albipictus (assembly GCF_038994185.2). Classification (NCBI taxonomy): domain Eukaryota; kingdom Metazoa; phylum Arthropoda; class Arachnida; order Ixodida; family Ixodidae; genus Dermacentor; species Dermacentor albipictus. Next base: position 126,442,428 of record NC_091828.1, read on the forward strand.
GGGCGAAAACACCTGGTAATTCGAATGTGCAAGTATTTGTGACGGTGAATTCAAACATACCACGCTCCGACAATGCTCTCAGCCACGCGCCATATCACACGGTGGTGCCTCCAACCAGCATTGCTCTGACCCCACCATAGAGGAAAGGCTTAGGAGAAACCCATGAACGCTGAGCGCAAAGAAAAGAAAAAAAGAACCATGGCGTAAATTTCATCCTCTCTCAAATGGCAAGGTTGGCGTTTCTGCGTCGTGCCCTGATATCCCAGCCACACTAGCGGCAAAATGTGTGCCGTGGGAGGGATCGGCCCTGGGCCAATTTTTCATAGCTCGCTGGGGCGTAAAGTGAGCCGCAAGTAGAGGAGACCAATAACAGTGGCCCCTACAGTGACGTACCCGCAGGAAACTGGTGTTATGCGGATCAACCGGAGTGCTTGTTTTGCACTATCGTCTGCTTGTGTCAGCTCTCGCTCGCGCTTGTTTTGGTTGGCTTGGTTGGTCTCATTCGCGCTTGCTTTTTTTACGATGGCATGTGTAAACTGAGACATCCTGATGGAAAGGTTGTTGGAGATGTTGCGCCGTATCCGTTCTGTATGACCAGACAGACCCTGAATACAAAGACGCGAAGGCGACACCGAGTACCTCATTCTTCTTGTCTTTTGAATGCGACAATGCCGCAATATAAGGGAGCACACCACCATCATTATGATCAGTGACAACGACTTCGTCATCTTGATAAAACATGAGTCGTGTTAAGAACGCAGGATGAAGAAGGTAAACACAGCGCTGATCTGTTAGCAGATGAAGGAAAAGAACACGTGAGCACGCAAATGGAAGCAGCAGTGGAGGCTCGGTCCAACCTTGGCCACTCCGCTGCTTTGGTGGCAGTAGATGGCAGAGGTAATTACGTATCGCCATCCAGCAAGCTGGTGGAAAAGCAAAACCGCTTCCTTCCCGCTTTTCCTCGCAACTATGCTTCCCTTGCCCTTCCTCTCAACTCCCTTGTAACTCCCTCATCTTCGGTGGTCTTTGCAAACGCGCGTTTCCAGCCCCAGCCACTTCTAGCATAGCCTGCACCTTGAAATTTCATTTTCTGCTCTTATCGGGGGGCGAGCATTGGCCGTCGCGGGCAGTTTCGTGGTCCTTGCTCATTGTGTGCTTGTGCACTGTGATATTTCACGTCTCGCATCGTTTGTGCATCATGCTATGGTGCACGAATACTTCAGACGAGTCCTTCTTTGCATTCGAACTTCTTATAATTTGAACACGTTTTCGGGCCCCTTCAAGTTTAAATTATGGAGATTCGACTGTATTTTGTTTTCTTGTAGCCATGGGTGTTTCTGTATTACGTCTGATTTTTCTCCAATAACGTGCGAGTAATAGGACAGAATTGCTTCTTTTACTTATTATTTATTAAGTACTGCTAGCCGGAATTCCAGGCCTTAAGCAGGAGTGGGTTACACTTCGGTACCAATGTACCTGAACAACAAAAAGAGCACACATACAAACAAATGGAACTGGAGAAAATCGACTGGTGTGTTTTTGTTGACGTGTGCTTTTTGTAATTTGCCTGGTCAGGGGCCGTATTATTTAAGGATCTTTTCCATTTGATTTAACAGCAATACTGGTATTAATGAGGACCTGGCCTCATGTCAGCCTATGACAATAGGTAAAAAAAGAAAAAATGAAAATAATCGTTACGTAATACAGCTTCAAAAAGAAAGTAGTGTTCTCATGAAATGAAACGCAGCAGTACAGGCCTAACTAATATGCATATTCTGTTTCCGCCATCTACAGTTTGTGTTACATTGCCAAAGTTTGGCTCCTATGTTCCTGCCACTTTTAGTGACCAGATGTGTATCGGTGTGACATTGCACTCCTGAGTAACTGCACTATTGATTTTCTAGCTTAAAATTTCCCTCTTGAATTTAATTCCATACAGTGCATCACTGTGCAATTGCACAATTGAGAGAGACATGAGGATGATTTATTCTTTTCTCACCTTATCTGCATCCATTTTTATTCTAATTTTGCCCTATTCTCCTTGCAGGGGCTTTATGACATCCACCTTCAGTTAGCTGGTGTTCCATTTTTGGGTTGGGAGGCTCCTTCACGCTCAAGCAACATTCCAGCAAAGTAAGTTTTTCTTCTGCTGTTGTGGGCTAAAAACGAGCAGAAGGCTTAAGAACATGTAAAAATGTGGATGTATCCATGCTCTACGTAGGACATTTGCAGGGTCAACAATTTTATTCAGCTATACTGTGCTTGGCAAGGCTTCGCACTCTGTTCTGTCTTTCTTTTCACACTTCACCTATTTTGTGTGGTACGTTACTTGTTCAGTATGAGCCAAGTATTCCACAACAAAGTACTTCTGCATCGCAGTCACTTTCTGCCCCATGTACCATAAAAGCCTGCGTATAATGCAACATTTTCTTTCAAGGTATAAACATGTCAAATTTGTGCCTCGTATTTTATGTGTAACTAAGAAATTCTTAGCGCATATCTGCAGTGCTGTATTTTTAAAATCAAAGCTGCTACACTATTGTGCCGTTTGCTATGCAATCGAGCCTGGTTTTGCAATGCCCCCCCCCCCCATAACAGCATTATTCTAATTAGCCCTTGCATTGCTTCTGTATGTTAAGCCCCCACCAACCTTGATTTCGATTTGATTTTGAGCAATGGTGATGAGAACTGGCTTCTCTGTTCAGGGAGGTCATGGGCTACCCTGTGGTCACATTCCGGACAGTGGAGAACGTTGGCAGGATCATCGATGTGTTGGCCTCCTGTCCGCACAATGGTTTCCCCGTGGTGGACACGGCTGCGGTTGGTTTCAGCTGATATCTTTTGCCAGCTCTGCTTGTTGCTCTGCTAAAGCTGTACTCCACGGTGGCAGGTTTTGCGTACGAACTATGAGACAACACCTGAAGACACAGACACTTGTGCTGTTCTTGTGTCTTTGTCGGCACCTGCTATTGTCTCCTAGTTTGTGCTCAAAACCTGCTGCGATACTATACGGATATCAACTTACCCAAGTCATTACTCTATTCAGTAAAGCTGTACACTCGTTAGCATGCAATTTTGTCTCAGAAAAGTTCGTAGACTTGGACGATTAATCTAGCTTTGAACTCTCTTACTGCGACAGCAGCAGTGTCTCGCAGTGGACAACTGACAGATCCAGAGTGAGGGCCCTAAGGGCCCAAGCCTTGAGGCGTCCCCCTAAGGTCATATTATTGCCTTAATGTGCAACACATCATAGGCTGTTTATATGAATGTATTCCTTGTGTAAGTTAGTCTATTGCACTACGCTATTGTATTCTGAGTTGATTTGCTTGTATTTCTCTCCCAATTTCTCTATAGACTTGTTTTACTGTGTAATATGTTTTTATTTAAGCTTGAATGGATCCCAACTAACCTCACTGGCTAAGTATTTTGAGGCTCCAGTACGTTTTTGCACACTGTCAATTATGAATAAAAGATCAATTCAATCAATTTATTCAAAAAAAAGACAGACGAATGTATAAAAAAATGCAATTTTATGTGTGTTTTAAGGCCCATGTGCAAGGAATAAGTCTTCGATTCGTTACTGCACGCACTTCCGCTTATGTGCAACCTAGTACACCTGTATTTAGTTTTGTGCTGTCGCTATCGGCAAGGGCTGCGAAGGCTCGCGTCAGATCCGCATGTGAACGCTCCAGAGCACACGGTACATCAACATCAAAGTCCCTGTTTGACGGTGGGAGAACTTGCTCAATTATTTCGTCATGGTTCAGTTCGGCACACGACAACACTGCGATGTTGACGTCTGCAAAGTCTTCAAATGTAACGGCGGCAGAAATTGGCACACCACGGCCTAGCAGGTTATCAACGATGTCTGCATTTGAGCTCGTTGTGGTAGGCAGCAGTTCAGGCTCTTCAGTTGCCCCTTTGTGATTACTTTGTCTATGGGGCCATTAACGGTGCCGCGAAGCTGTCCGAATCACCGAGCATGTCCTGATTATTGGTGTCCGATTCATCAGTCAGCTACCGTAATCCACTGCACCATTTAATTTTGAAAGTATCTATTATTACTATTCTCACTCTTATTCCTCCTCCTCCTATTATTATTATTATTATTATTATTATTATAAAGTACATTAAGCCAGGCCTTTCTATTTCTCTTTTCAATTTCAGGAGCATTCTGGTGAAGATCACTCGTTTGGGCGCTTCCGAGGCATCATCCTTCGGTGGCAGCTTATCGTTCTTCTTCAGTACAAGGTAGGAATACACAATGCAAACAGTTCAGCCGTTGTGATTTCTAAAAGCTGCAAAACTTTTCCTAAGCTTGTACCAGCAACATAAATTGAAATGCAAATGAGAATAAATTGGGGACATCCATATGTGCATTAGCTCCTTTAGCCTGATGTGTGGTTGTGCAACTGCAATGTTCATTTAAAAGTTGAACTGAATGATCCCTCTTGGGCAAATTTCACGGGCAGTCTCTCTTGCGAGAGTGCTGCTGACCTCTGGGGCCATCGATCCCCGAACTTGGATAGCGAAATTTTCTAGATATCCGAGGTTTCTTTCAAATGTTTTTTTTTTTTACTTTGCTGCTCTTTAAAGATGAACTTCTGTTGATTGCCAGGCAAAATGGTGGCAATTTCTGTAGCGTTATTTTTTTAATTACTAATTGTAACACATTTGAATCAATGCCAAAAGATGAAACGAAATCTAACTTAAGTGGAATGAACTGCCATGGTGGTAACAGTTTTATTTCTGAGACAATAGATAAGGATATATACACCAGACATAGTCCTCATTTTGCACATATTACCCGTGGCTTGGAACCCTAGTGTAAAATTTCAAGGCGTTGCTGGATTTGGTCAGAATTCCCCTTCTCCCCAAACAGTGCTCAAAATCCTTAGATCCAGGCAAAATCCTATATGGTAGACAAAACTGTTTGGACAGGTTGGTTAACTTTGGGAAAGTAACTTTTAGTGAACTGAAAAGAAAAATGTTTTCCCATCTAATAGCCACACCCTGATTTCATGAAACTTTTAGAGGGGAAAAGCTGTGGTCAATCACGCGAACATGCAGTGAAAGCTCATCACTACAACATTCAAAATAGCAATTTCTTCAGGTTAAAGAAGGTTTGAAAAATCCCCAGCCAAAAGCCTATTGTTTAAACATATATATATTTTAAAAAAAAGAAATTGGTTTTGTGCATGTGAAAACAGTGCATATTTCACTATAATGAGCAAAATTTTTGTGCTTTCTCTGTTTTAGTAGCACCTGAAAATAATGAATTTGCAACACAAAAATATTGTGCACGCTTGCAACTTGTGAAGCCGCAGATATTCCTGGATGACTGCGATTTCCAATCTGTGCCAGCCCTATCATCAATGCCTGCAGTAGTGGTGGCTCGCAGAAATAGGAACTGCACCACTACTTCGCTACAGCCACTGTAACTACGCTAGTAGAAACACAAATCGACACTGTCTGTAGTGCAAAGACCGTGAGATCGCGCCAATTGCACCGTTCACAATCGTGGCAACCTTAATGGATTGAGGAAAGAATCCTCCGGTAAAATGCAGGCTTGCTTAAAATACCACCTTAACCCAAGATCGATCAGCAAGGAAAGCAATGAAAATTACGTGGATGCTTTGGGGCTTCAGTAATGAAAAAATACGTGGATGCTTTGGGGCTTCAGTAACATTTGGCGATTATGTGCAGTGGCTTAGCGTGTGCAGATAGGCAAACAATGTAAGGATTGCACACTTTACCAACAGCCATTGGAGTTATCAGTGAGCTTATGAATAGCGGTTGTGATGGATCGAGGCATGTTATCTGTGCTCTGGGGAAACACACTGGCATTATGGTTCACATGTGACAGTCGGGTCGTGCTTAAGAATGGCTGCGTCCCGATCGCTGTCACCCAGCAGCATCATGTTTAATCTTACTCTAGATAGAACATGCTCAGAGCTATGAGGCATACTTTCACTGTCCGTGAGCATCAGTGCGATGCATGGCCGTAGGCCTGGCACACACTCTCGTAGCGTTAACAGATCTGAGTTCTGCACGTGCCAGCTGGAGATGACTTCTTCACATAAAGGACTACTCGTACTCCTATCGTGTGGAGTCTCTCACCGGCAAAAGATTATTTATGCATGTACCGCTTGCAAATGTAGGCAATTCCTCTTGAATGTAATTTTGAATGCCAATTTGTGTGTCTTTAATGCAATGATTCTTCAAAATAATGGATGATTCTTGGCAGTCCCATGAGATTTGTTGTAGCAAGATTTCATTGTATATAGTACAGTGCAGTCCACTTATAACAATATCAAGAACAATGAAAAATTCAATTGTTATGACCCATCATCGCTATATCTGAACTACCGTAAGAAATAAAAAGCTGCTGAACATACCTTTATAGCTCTGAAACCAAATTTGCCTCTGGCACTGAAAAAATTGACGTTGTGTCAAGTAGCCTGTGAAAAATACCCCTGAACAGCTTATGAACTGTTAGACGCGCTGAAATGGCAAGAAATCCGCACTGGCTTTCGCGGTATTTCAGGTTCACAACTGTGGTGTCCAGAAGCTCTGCGAATACTAGCGGCAATAATTAAGTGTGCGTGAAATCGATTTTTGAGGTTTATAGCGCTTACATCGAGGTTGGTGTCAAAGATGGGCCAATGTCATCTCGTTGCCCTTGTCGCACAGCACCGCCATCTGTCGCGTCAATGATCGCCCCGTCGGAGGTCTCTGCATAATGAGGCAGAGCTATCTGCACCCAGAAACTCCTTCGTCGAAGCACCACCTGTTTCGTCGTCAGTAGCGACATGCTTCCAGAGCTCGGTAGTGTCAGTGAAAATTCGCAGATCCTCCCTCCCTTCCCTCTGGACCTGGGAAGCCAACTGGCGACCCTCGACCAGGCCCGGCGAGCCGCGATCACCAGTGGAGCCCTGTCGGAGGGAACCACCCAGGAATAAACCGCGCAGCGGTTTCTCCAATAATAAAGTTCCTCCTCCTCCTTGGTGCCATGTGTGCGACGGAAGACAGCATGTTTCCTTTCCGCTTTCCTCCCTTGTACGCGGGAGATTGAGCCGTGATCGTCGGCACCCCTCGAGCGCAGTTGTGCAGTATGCAGTTGCTGCCAGAGTACAACGACACTGTCCCTCCCTCCCCTATCCCCCGGGGCCTTTTCGCGATGAAAGATGGCGTGTGAGATTGAGCCCCGATCATCGGTTTCCCTGGCGCGCTTTCACTCAAACCTACACCATGCGGCGTGAGGCGGCGGCAACAGTAAAAATGCGTCTGGAGCGTCCATATTGCTATCACAATAAAAGTAGGAGACATGGTACAATTTGGTGTCAGACATGGTGTCGGACACAATCGCACCCACCAAACTCCGAATCGTACCGTATGTCTCCTACTTCACAGCAGCAGGTACTGGGCATGATCATTATGCTAGACGAAGTAAAATCACACTTCTTGATGGGAAAAGTGGGGGCTGCGTTCATTACGCGAACGCGTAATGAACGCGAACGCGTATTTTCACATACTGTCAATCCCTCATGGGATTATAACAGGAAGGGCAAGTACATATGGTAGTATTTGAGTATGTGAGTAAATATGGTATCTCACTGTAGATAGCTAAACAGACAGCAGCAAGGACAAAAATCATGTTAAGCCCGATTCCAGTGCTGATGAAGCTGGTATAGAACAAGGCTTCATGAAGGCAGGATTGAAATTGAGAGCGATTGAGTCTATTTTCTGCCTAAACAATATGGCAGCTTAGGAGCCTGGCTGGAAATTAACTGAGAAGACTGCCTGCGCACGCACGCACGCACGCGCACACACACACACACACACACACACACACACACACAGTCATGCTTTTTTGCTCTTTTATGTGTTTCCTTATGTGTTTTCCCTATGTTAGAAGTGTTTAATAAAGTGTTAAAATAGAGGAATATTAGTATTCTCTTAGGTTACTGTTCTTCTTGCTCAACATGAGCTGGGCGTCAGTCAGGTCACAGACATTATAAATGCATGCCCACACTTGGGGGCTCAAAGCTGTCTTCATAGCCAGTGCGTCATAGTCAGTGCTTGAGCGCACCGTTTGTCACCCCACCAGATGTTCCAGAGCGACAGTGAGGGAGCCTGCCGTCGGCGACTGCAGCTCTCCAATTTCCGGGATGCCTACCCACGCTACCCGACCATTCAGGTGACTGCTGGCCTTTGCCTTACCTTTTTTTTTTAAAAATCTTTATGTGACTTCATTCGACTGTATGCACATTTTGGCCACACAACCCCCCTCTTCTCTCCTTGCTCACGCGGGATAATGGTGCACATGACTGTGAAAGGGTCTGATGGCAAGTCTTGCTGCTTCGCTTCAACAGCTGCTCACTGTCGCGCGGCGCATTATATGATAGGTGCATTCCCAAGCAGACGCATGTAATTCTATCTGCATCTGAAATTGTGTGTAAACACAATTTGTTATACTGAAATTCATAATACAGAAGACTTTTGTTCGACTTTCTTTTATTCATTTATTTCCTTATTTTATTTTAGTTCATTCGGTCCCTACCGAAGGTCCCAGCCAGTGCCCCTGCATTTCTATGGGCCAGAGCCTTCATTATTTCGATCCTAAAATGGGCATTCGCCAGATAATTCGAACTTGAGCAGTCAGCATGCACGTGCCTGACTCCTATAGTGTCTTTTATAGCAACGCCTTTAATGACAGCCCCCTCTCAGCAAAGCTTGGGGTACAGTAACTGCATTGAATATTCGTCATCTCCCGTCGAAAGTGCCTATTTTTGGCAGCTGCAGTTAATGCTTTGTACCGGACATCGTGCTGAAGAGGTGTGCATTCTATAGTGATGCATCACTTCTGGCTAGCAGTAATGACGTCGTCTACTCCCCCCCCCCCTTTTTTTTTTCGGTTTCGGTACCAAATACTGCTTTTTTCAAATCTTTTCATGATGGTTTCACTCGTATTTCAAACATCACTTGTTGTTTCCTTTACTCACAAAAAGTACCCTTTATTATACGAATACTCACTTGGTAACATTCCTTTGAAAAGAGAGAGTTGTACGTGCGACTTGGGGATATTAGTTGACTCCCGGCTAAATTTCGAAGAACATTTTTCAGGCATCGTTAATGCATCCTACAGGAAGTTAGGCCTCACATCAAGGATGACTAAAAAGTCTATGAATGTGAACTGCGTTATTCTCTTGTATGCCTGAAGCTAGAGTTCTGTTGTATGGAACTGTATTAATTTGACCAATGTTGCAAAATTTCCGTGTGTTCAGCGACATTTCATTTGTATCCTGTATGATTGATTTCTTGGATGCCGTGTATTTTATGCCTATGAGTGTTTACTGCACATGTTTAATATTAGACCCCTAGAAATAAGGCCGGAATACTGTGAGTACATATTCTTGTATAAACTAATTCACAACCATTTCTCCTGTCCGTGGTTACTGTCAGCTGTAATGTTCTGCCTGCCTTGCCCTAACTTGTGTAATCCTAGCATTTTCTATGTGAATTCTTTTTGCACCTTGCATCTTTTTCCATCTTGTAACACACCAAAATGCCTCACTACATGATCTTGATATATTCAGCTCTACTATTTGCTCATTATATAAGTTTTGTATTTAATTCAATGTTTTGTTGCACTTCATACCACTGTTGTTTGAGATAGTCTTTTTTTGTTTTCCGGTTTTATGTTCTTCGTGTAACACAAGTGCACCAATATTAAGGCGTAAAGCTGTTCTTGGGTTTTTTCAGAAAATAAATAAATGAAATGAAATCATATTTTTCACTTATGCTGTTGTGCACGTACACTACTGTCGAACCCAGATATATCGAAATTGAAGGGGATTGCAGAATAGTTTGATATATCAATAATTCAAAATGTAGAATATGCTATGTGCCTATGTCAAGCATATCTGAGACGTCCGCATGCCTCACAATTTACGGAGATGGTGATACATGGGAATTTGCATACAGAGATTCTCTTTAAACGGAACCTCAAAGGACTAAGGAAATTGGCTCCGTTTATCAGCAGTTCCATTTACTGAGAGATAAAGCTGAATACAATTGCATGAGTACAAAACCAACCATGAGGATGGTGTTCCATTTAAGAGGCAGTCCTGTTTATTGAGATTCCGCTGTATTTGCGCCTTCGAGGCTGTGTCATACGCTTCAATTTTTACTTGATTTTTGCATGCCAACGTCGTAAGCTGCTCACACTGCGGCGTGGCCTACTGATCTCAATGGTAACCTTAAAAGCCAGCGTTGCTGTAATGAGATATTGCGGTGCGCCTCGCACGCATTGAAGTGCTTCTTGTACGTTTTTATTCAATACAGTCAAACCCAGTAATATCGAACTCGCAAAAACACGGTTATCAGTTCAGTATAAGGCATAATTCGCTATAAGTCTGCTGAAGAATTGGATGTCATAAAAGCACTTGTTTGATGAAACTAGCTTAGTTTTGCATGAAATAGTCCTATACCTTCTGCTTGGGCAACTTCGCTGCCGGCGACAGCACATATTTCTTGACACTGTATAAAGAATCGGAACAGCTGAAGCTGCAACCTTCCACATTCGTGCAGAAACGCCGGACTAGTTCGAGTGCACAAATCGCCACGTAGGATTTGGGCAAAGGATCGTCATTGATTTCCTCATTGGCATGCTTTCACTTGTTCGATACGATGTCGGCAATGTACGCTTCGTTTTCTGGCTCTCCTGTGGTCGCTACACCACTATCCGCACTTGCAAACTCGTCTACCATTGATCCATCAATGGCTTCTGGAAACTGTGACAGCGCGCTCCAAACTTTGACGACACTGGCCATGGCTTCGTTGCACTCATAAGCATTTCCATAGTCATCACCGGGCATGCGGAAACTGGCACATCTGAAGCAGTTTTGAATGAACTGCTTGTACGTGGCCGCCTCAATGTCACGGTTGTGCGTACACATCATGCGCCACAGGCACCGGTTCGTTTGTCCACCTTAGCCCTCATCTCCCCCTTATTCTTCAAGATCATGCTGAGGGTGTACCTTGGAAACTTGTGCGCTGTGGCGACATCAGACTTATATTGCATTCGACTCTGTTTATGATTTCGAGCTTCACTGCAAAAGGCAAATTCAGTGCCCTTCGTGCTAGCCAAGGCCCACATGGCAGAAACACAACGAACAAGAAAAGCAGCGAGGCAATTCAGACTTGCATCATCTTGCATGATGAAGTCACAAGAGCCTCTGATTGGCTATCTGAGCAAGCTCTGCAGGTGGGCCAGGGTAATTTCTTGCAGGGGAGTGCCGCTGACTTGTCCGACGCGACGCGGTAACAGTAGGGAGAGCGGGTGAATGGAGCCGCACAGCCTAGCTAAACCACTTTTGGGATGTGTCGGCAGGTTTCCCCATCGCCACAAAGGAAAGCCAACTTCTGGGGTCACTTTCGTGCCGCATGACATTGAATATATTGGGAGTCACTGCTATTTTTGTTCAGTGTGAGCATAACTTTTGCTATATATACTCACAGTAACTATACCATGTTCAGAAATTGTTTGATATACAGGATAATTCTATGTAAACGGGTTTGATATAGCTGGGTACCAATGTATGTGGTTAAATATACGTGCAGTGCGAAAGCAAACTAGCCTACAGGTATGCCGTACCACCGTCAGCGCACTCATACTGCGAATTACACGTGAACATGCCAGTCCGCATGTATGCCGTTTAAATGCCCGTTTTTCATATGTTGGCAATCCATGCAGACTGTCGTGTACAGTTTTGGTACAGGAACAGACTTCCTGTTGCAAGCTGTTGTCCGTGCTTCTCGTCCTCCCCAAGTCTGCCCATCTCTTCTTGTGTGCTGTTAGCCACTCCAATGCCTCACATTCCCTTTGTTTTCGGGCCTTGCCCTCTGGCCGCTGCGTCGATCTGTGACTGCCGGCACTACACAGGCACTGTCAGATTGGAAAGTGGCTTTCAACTTGCAGAATAATCAGAGCCTATTCCCATTCTCATGTAACCCTAGCAAGAATGACTAAAACGCGTTCAGTGCTGACCAAATTATAGAACGCATGCAAGTCCTGCGTGCTACTGCTATAATGGTGTTTCCGCAAAGTACGGATCTGGCTTGCGGTGGTTTCGTTAAGTCCAAATTGTAATGCAAAAATCTATCCAAGTTGGGGTTGGGGTTCATTTCAGCCGCACGCAGAAACCTAGAATGCCATTCACGGAAAGCCCCAAGGGCCTATTCTGTTACTGTGGTCTTAGGACATGTCTATTTGCTGCTGAAGTGCTGATTGGCTGAAGGTGCTTGTCTCCTTCTGATGCATACCCCAGCCCAACCAATCAAAACTTCAGCAGCAGATGAAATGGGTATGCCCACTAGATGGACACTCGTAGAATACTACCCCCGCCCCCCGGTCTACTAAGGCAAACCTGGCAGCACAGCTTTTCAGCATCCAATGCCTGGATAGTATCCACACTTTCTTGTGGAACACTTAGCAGAACAGGAGGCTGTTTGCATTCTTGAAGCAGAGTGGCGATATGCTCTTGCTGATAATGAACAGACACATTTTGCACAATCAAACTACCCACGAAACATATTCTGGGACGGTCACTTTTGGAGTAATCACTTTCAGTGCACACTGATTGGCTAGTTGAGCAAAATCACTCGAATCAACCAACATGCCATTTACTACGTCACGCCAATGTAACAGTATCACCGAAAGTGATCTTCAAAAATACTGCTAAAAAAAAAAAGCACCAGATGCACTCCGTGCTTTTTCCTCGATTACTTGTACTCCCCATCAGATTCAACGTCTAGATTGAAATCATCTGCCAAAATAGTGGCGTTTGTAAATCTGCATTAAATGTTTCTGACGACGCAAGAAGTGATCGTGTAACAGTAGGAAAAGCGCACTTCCAGGAGCACGGTGAGGTGCAGTGTTTGATATTTCAATGTGCTGGGGCGGTGAACAAGTGTTTGATACACGCATAGTACAGCACTATACTTTGGCATGGGATTTTCAAGGGAATGCCAAACTGTCTGATATAGACAATAATTTGATATACCTGGGTTCCATATATCCAGGTTCGATGCATCCGGGTTCGACTGTATTTTAAGCTAGGCTTTGTACATTGTACAAAATTTCATTGCAGTTGGCTTTTAATTAGTGGTTTTGCTTGCACTGAATCTATGCTGCAGTGTAAAAAAATGTTGTACTGTTTATTTTTTCTCCTTTGCATAAACAGCAAGTGCATGTCTCTGTTCATGAGCGGGAGTACAACATGGACCTTCAGCCCTTCATGAACTCAGCTGCCTACACAGTCTCACACGTGAGTTTACCTTGCTTTTTTTTTTACTTTTACATTACTTATTTAAGATCAGCAATGTACAACACAGCTCTATCGAGGACATGCATAAAGGCCTGTCGTGGCTTGATGCTGAGGTACAACGTAGTTTCATAGATAACTGCAATCAAAGGAGCCACACACTTTTGCTGTTCAAACAGCTCACAATAAATTTCCATTGTATGCTGACAATTAAACTCTGTACAAATTTTTTTGTTTCATTGCTATGTCTCATTAACCATGTGGAAAATGCAAGAAATATCGTTAAATATAAATTTTGAACAGCTAGAACTAATTGGCATCTGAAGGGTCTATAAGTGGATGAGTTAAAGTTGGTTGACTGATTTTTGTCATTTGTGAGTTGTGTGTAACAACATGCCGGTGTAAACAGCACACATGTGTTATAGTGAACAGAAGTGCAGTAAGGTATTCTGTACGAGTCCACCTAGTGGACATGTTGATTTCGTCTTCTGCTGAAGTGCCGATTGGCTGTGTTGCCTTGCTGCTGCAGATGCGCAGCACAGCCCAGCCAATCAGAACTTCACAGCAGACAAAATAGACGTGTCCACTAGGTGGACTCGTACAGAATACCTCTCCAGTTGTCCTCCGATTCACGAGTGAGCCCTGTTGAATGTATTGGAGGTTACAACGCTGCTTTTGAGAACTGTGTCTATTGTTAAGGTTCTGTGCACTTTTCTATCCTGTTTTGTAAGCTTCAGCCTAAGCACTCTTCAGTATTAATTAATATTTATTCCACACAATAGAAATAATGCAAAGTTGTGTAGTCCAGAAGGAGGTCCCAAGGCTTAATTGCTGCTGGCGGGACCTCCTATGCAAGTAAAAATGCAATGTAAAAAAACAAAGCAAATGAAGGAGGTTACATTACAAAAAGGTGCTACACTTGAATCTCGTTAATTCAAACATGCCTAATTAGAACTTCCGGTTTTCGTGAACTGACGCCGTGGTCCTGTCAAATTTATGTGTATTCCAGAAGGCGAAAACTCCCGGTAGTTCGAATGTGCAAGCATTTGCGGCTGTAAATTCGAACATATCACGCTTCGAAAATGCTCTCAGCACCGCAGCATATTATGTCCGGCCCGGCGCATGCGGGAAATTTCACCCTCTCTCAAATGGCAAGGTCGTCGTTTCTGCCTCGCGCCATAATGTCCCAGCCACACTAGTGGCAAAACGTGCACCGCAGGAGGGATCGGTCCTGGGCCAATGTTTTGTGGCTTGCTGCGGCAGCAAGTGAGCTGCGAGCGCAGGAGACCAGTAAGAATGGCCCCTACAGTGACGTATTCACTGGAAATTGGTGTCATACGTACCTGCCCAACCTCTCTATTCGTACTCTCGTCTGGTTCAGCCGCACCACTTGTTTCACACTATCGTCTGCTCACATCAGCTCTCGCTTGCGCTTGTTTTGGTTGGCTAGGTTGGTATAGTTTACGCTTGTTTTTCTTTACAATGACGCATCTTAACTGAGACGCCTTAATGGAAATGTTGTTGGAGACACGGCGCAATATCCAATTCTGTAGGACAAGACAGACCCTGAATACAAGGATGGGAAGGCGACACCCAGTGCCTCATTCTCCTTGTCTTTTGAATGCAGCGACACTGCAACAGAAGGGAGCACACCAACACGATTATGATCGGTGGCAACGACTTCCTTTATCTTGATAAGACATGACTCGTTAAGAATGCAGGATGAGGATGGTAGACACAGCGCCAGTCTGTCAGTATATGAAGGAAAAGAGCACGCAAGCACGCTTATGGAAGCAGCAGTGCAGGCCCAGTCTGGCCTCGGCAACTCCGCTGTTTCAGGGGCAGGCTTAGGTGGCAGAGGTAATTAGTGCCATCCAGCAAGCTGGTGGAAGAGCAAATCCACTTTCTTCCGGGCCTTCCTTGCAACTAAGTTCCCCTCGCCCTCCCTCTCGACTCCCTCATGCTCGACGGCCCCCACACACGCGCGCACGCCTCCACCCTGGCGCTGCCAGCCCAGCCGGCGCGGTGCCACCTTAGACCTCTCTGTGAACTTTTGTTTTCTGCCATTATTGGTAAGCCAGCATGAGCTGTTTCATGGTCCTCGCTTGCTGTGCGCTTGCGCGAGGTGATATTTCATTACTCGCACCATTCATGCATCATGCTATGGTCCTTTTAATTCGAAGAAATTTTCGGGCCCCTTCGAGTTTGAATAATCAAGATTCTACTGTATTTAGGCTCTTAACTGGGGTCTCAAGTTTGCCCTTCCTGATGAGAAGTGCAATCGATTTTGTTGTTTTTGGTCTGACCAGTCTTTCTGTCTCTGGAATGTTAATCAGCTGTGTATATCACTTTTATGCCTTCCTTTCAGAATGCATCACTGCCAAGGATTTTCAAGCTCTTCAGAGCCCTTGGCCTTCGGCACCTAGTTGTCGTCGATGGCAGCAATATGGTAAGTGGCTCGCTGAGTACAGCCGGTTGCAAATTTAAACAGTATTCAAACACAGATAGAAAAAGCCCCCAGTTTCTTCTTAATTTCTTTTTTGCCTTCTTGTTGCACAGTGAGCAGTTATGCAAAACTATTGGCAGTGCTACCAATAATGTTGATAGTTTAGTCATTACCAAACTATTAATAGTATTGCTGAGAATGGTCTCGCAATCGCGAAATATGCCAGTAGCATTTGTGGGTCCAGCTACTTGCAATAACGTGGCATGACGACATTGCATAAGCGAGAGCAAGCAATTTTTCCTATGTTTGGCACGAGATTGTAAATTCCCTGCTGCAGGCAATGCAGTAATGTTTGGCTCGCACATTCATAGCAGCTGTGACAACAGATAGGCAACGTTTTCTTACTGTGTTAAAAAATGTTTTAGAATCCCCTTACAAAAATTCCACTGCATTTACCTTATAAAAAATTTTCTACTCAACTTTTTTTCAACATACTCTGCAGTTTTCCTATTGACACCTTGTTTATCAGACGTCTAATGAGAACTTGAACTCGCTTCAATTAGGTAATTAGGCACAACAAAAAATGTTGGGTACAAGGAGAGGCATCTAGTTAGCAGCATACTGTTTAGTTCTGCATACATTTCATTGAAGTAGTTGGTAATTGAAGTTGCGCTCAACTTATTTATCTCTATGGCAATGGGCACTTGGCCAATCGGCAAATGAAAAGCAGGAACGGCACCACTGTTGATTGATACGTATATCTTTTCATCGAATACTTTTCCAAAAGAGCCGCTTTGTTGGAAGAAAGTTAATGCTTTCAAAAGCCACTGCATTAAAAAGGATATTGGTTGCTATTTCTTTTCTGTGATTATGTCATGCACTAATTAGTATGTAAGTGCACGAGTGTTTCCCACCTTGTAAGTGTGAAGTGCATGTATCATATTTGCCAAGTAGCGTTACTGGAGCAGCAAGTGCTAAAATGTAAGTTCTTAAGGCATTTAGCCATGTATTAATTGAGAGCAAGATCGGCAGAATTTACATCCGTCTGTTGTATCATAAGAAAAATAACAAGGAAATATAGAAACCAGTTTGTCATATCAGAAGCTTAGCTAACAGAAGTGTGTTCAGGCTATAGGAAACTAAATGAAGATACTAAAATTTATAGCTTGTAGAGTCCATAGTGAATTAAGTCTAGTGTAGTTCCCGAAATTTGGGTTAAAATAAAGAAGATATTTACCCAAAGGCTCAACCAGAGACAACAGCACCACTGGAAAAACCCTGTAACATGGAAAGACAATGTCTCCCACATGTCAGGCATCCAACTTGCGGTGGGGATTCTGTTATGGATGTACTGTTTTGTTCAATATGAGTTGCAACACGAATCAGTCGTTTTTCTTTCTATGCGAAAGCATCGGATGCCCCATTGCGTTAAAAAGCTGGCGTCTGTAGCAGCAAAATGGCACCTAAATTTCCGTTGTCTGTGATGCCATGTCTAGTGCATGTCTTGAAAGAGCAGAGCGGGCGAAACGAAACACTTGCTGCTGTACTAGCGCACCAAGTGTTGCGTAAGGGCAGAGGGCATTGTTTCGATGCCATGTCAGCAGCACAATGCCGCGACACCGCGGTACGAGAAGGGTTGTTGCCGGCAAGGCACTTGCATGAAGCATGCGTATAGGTGCCACCATCACACTGTCGGAAGCCATCGTGCAGCCTGTACCTCTCTCTCACCTCCACTGGGCTTAGCTGCTGTGTGCGTCTGCTGGCCTTGGTGGCCGCTGCTGCTTGCTGATCGCACATGATGTCGGTGGCATGCGGTGTCCCTAATTTGGCAGCAATATCGTTCAAATAATTCTGGTCTATAGCCAACGTGGTAACATAGAAACTGTACAAAAAAGAAAATCTAACCTGCACCAATTTAATCGCAAAACTCTATAACAAAACTCTATAACAAAGCTCTATAAGACACTCTGCAGCAAAACTCAAAAACATTACTCACAGTGCAAGACTTGAAGGCCTGCTCAGTGGCGTTCAGTTGGACATTAATGCTTTTGCAATCAACTTATGCTTAGGTGCGCTGGATTTTTTTCTAAGCACTGCCATAGAGGGCCCATATGGCAATATGGCAGTGCCCACACAGGAAAATAGCTGAACACTGAATGGTAGCACCCTGTTTACAAGAAAAACGGCACTTGTAATTTTTATTATTGAAAGAACTGATGGGTGTATGCTGTGTTGCAACTCGTACTGAGCGTGATAGCACATGATCATCAAGCCTGGCGACGGTGAACTAGTACATGTCTCGACCTTTGTGTCATGAAAGGATTGTGCAGCGGAGGCAGCACTGCAGGAATAGTGCACAGACGTGAGGATTTCAGTGAGGGCTGTCTTTACCATGTTGTCTGCTAAGTTTCCAGATGCTTCTCAGACTTGCATCAAATATAGATCCACTCGTGTGCAGCATAGACTATACTTGGCTTAGCTGTTTCCATTGTTCAGGTCATGTTTGGTGCTTGAAGATTGCATAAATTTCTCAGAAACAGGTTAGTCACCTTCAAGCATGAACAACCCAATTTCTCTTTTTGTCACTCCACGGGGCATCTGCAGCTGTAGTGCATCACCTGTGCAGTGCTTCTGCCATGCTGTTGCCATTGCCAATGTCTGGCATACAATGTTAGTCACATTTTCACTGGTTCTCGAAAAGTCCTCTGCCTCTTGTGAAAAAACAAGTTTGCGAGTTGTGTAAGAGGATTAAGGCAGAGAGAACTATTGTAAGGCAGGTCGTCAGTAAGGGTTTTGCTTTTCAGGTTGTTGGCATCGTGACCCGCAAGGACCTCGCCCGATACCGTATGACAAACCACTATGGCCGACTTGGCATGGAAGAGCTGCATGTATCCCATGGCTGATGGGAAGACTCCACACTGTGATCTTTGCGGACCAAGTGTAGGTTCGTGGTGTATAGAGACTGACTCTTCTTCACTCCGTTCAATGCAAGGATGCTTTCAGCAATCGCTGAAGATGAACATCACAGCACACAAGCATTGTGGTTGGCACATCATGCACTGTTAAGAATTATGTGTTGTTTGAGCAGGCACAGAGTGCAGAAGAATATTTAGGAGATTGAGGTTTTTGACCTGTTCAGGTTGCGCACGAGTTATTTTTGATAAATATCTGATTTTTTTTTTTTTTTACTGTAGGCCTGCCTAGACTGTTACATGCAAATGTGATTGTACACCACTTGACGACTGCTTGTTCAGTAAGCTGTTTTGTTAACTAGGATGAGCGGAACTGGTGAGTTTTGCGAAGCCTTTGCTGCTGCTGTGTGCCCTAGGAGAGTGTGTATGTTGAACTGCTTTGCAAGACCTGAGCACTAATACTCAGAATTCTCAATCTATGGTTATACAAAATGGAATGACTAAGTAGTCAGGCTTTGCTACTAATATGAGATATATACAAGACCTGACGTTTGCTGTAGATCAGCAGCTTGAATATTATTTTACCTTGCGACCTATTGGATCTGTATCAACAGGAATGCTGGCCTGTTTCATTACTCAGGAGAAAAATCACGTATTCTTGTCATGGAAAGTTAAACAGTACTGAAGAACTTGCAAAACGCAGAAGAATTGAAGCTGTGATAAAAAAAAGATACAGCGTGCTAGTCTAGTGTTTTGCGGTTGTAGTTCTGCAGCTGTGCTAACTTTAGTTCCTCTGCGGTTATTAGGCCTGATTGTGTTTTATTCATTGCTGTGTTTAGAATATATCCAGCTGATTCTATATTCTCTACAATATTTCTTAATAAACACCAGTTGTGGTAACTGTGAAAGCAAAGTTTATAGTAGCCATAATGAATCAGTCATTGACTGCGAGTTGTTCAGCATTCTTTACCATCTTTGTCATATTTCTTGTTTAGTATGCCACTTATTCTTAATATAATGTATGTTTAGCTTTCAAAACGTTCCCATTCAACGCCTACTGGTTTTATGTACGCAAGCTGTGCTTGCACAATCAAGTCAAGTAATTGAGGAGAACAGTGCATCTAAGATGGGCGCTATAGGCACAAAAATAAGTGAGCACTTTAGATGTGTACCTTTCGTAATGACTGGTTGTTCATATCTGCTACCTACTTTGTGCACTGAGCGTTTGATGGTCGACATCTGTGAATCAGTGACAACCACGACCAGCTCATCTACAGAATTTGATTGCGAATGATGGAGGCCATTGCGTTAGGATTGCACTTTTTTTTCGACATAGTTTTGCTGTGTGAGGCTTGCAAAACTTATGCTATAGACCTTGTCGGAATATTTTAATTGTTGCTTGCGTTCTCTTTGCTGTGATGAATTGGTGTTTGTACATTTACCATTGTGTACATTGAAAAGGGCATGCATTGCATTTGTACATATATATATATATAATATACACTGTACCTTTGGTTTCACGCATAAAAGATTAGTTGTTTCGTAGCACATTGTCACTGATTGTGCTAATATTTTAGTACCTGAAGCTATCTGTTGTCGTAGCTGTGCACTACGACACACTCTCGCCATTGCGTGTATGCCATTCACAGAAGCTGAAATTCGGAAGTCGTGTGGGAAAGACTAATGTCAGGGGATGCGAGAGAGCCATGTGTCCCCACAACGCATTGGTATGTTAAGGGCAGTCAACAATTCTCTATCGTCAATTGTTCTCTGATTAATACAACAACCTGTCTGCACAATGAAGGGAACTGCAGCTAGAAGTAACATTATAAACTGTGCCTATACGCCATTCTACAAACTTATTACTATACATAACACCTGTGAAATCCTTTTTAATGCGATTCACATTCCTAGGATATTTCAGGCGATTTGAAGGTATCTGTGTCTAACCATTTTCCCTGCTCTCTTCAATAAAACAAAACTTTTAAATTTCATGGGGAGGGGGGGGGGCAAGTTTAAGCTGCAAGGTTTAAATTGCACGAGTTCCTCAGCGCAGCTGCCATATGCATCTGTGGGCTGTGCCATGAATGTTTTTTTTGCATGGTATTTATTGCAATTTGCCTTGAAATATTGGTATTTACTGCAATTCGAAGTTACTTGGTCATAACCAATGACAGGACAATGAGCAATACATAAAAAAAAAGTCATACTAAGGAACTCTTTTCATAACAAAAACCTGAAAAAGAGAAGTTAAACATCTAATAAAAGTTTTTGCCAGTTTGGCATTCATTTTGATCGTAAATTCTTGGAAGGGCATAATCATCTGAGATAACTACTCTTCAGGAAACTGTCCTTTCTGCATTTTGGTCTTGTATATGAGTTCTCTATAAGCTATGCAGGCCTATCGGTATAAGACATCAAATGGCAGCCATCATAAGGTATAACATGGTATTGGATACTGTGAGAATTTAGATCCAGCTCTTTCTGCAGGCATGAGGCTTTCTTCAATTCCTTTTCTTACTGTTCGTTTTTTTAAACATCACTTGTTCTCTGTGTTGCGAAACAATCTTTCCAGAGTTTTAATATCAGTGTTGTTGCTGGCGCTGTTTTAATGATCAGTACAAATGCATTCCAGGGACATCATTTACGAGCAAGAGTGCACAAAGTGCCACTGCCCCAATTCAAATTTTTTTTTTGAAAAAATAGTGGTACATAAAAAAAATCGCTTTACGAAAAGAATATTTAGGTTTCGTCAGAAATAAAGTGTAAGGGTACCAGTTTTATTCTGGGATGTTCTCCATAAAAATTTGCTGCGCCACGAAGGTACTGGATACGTGCCGCGCTTCAGTGAACCTCTTTCACACCGAATTGGGTGATTGCATACGTGCTGCTGTTCAGGGAAGAAAAAAAAAAGGAACGCATGAAGGCACTCTCTATGTGCCGCTCTTCAGTGGACCTGCTTTACGCCAACTTGGGTGACTGGGTATGTCAACTAAATATGTGCTGCTCTTCAATAATAAAAAAAAAAAACCAGCGGCTGTTAGCTCTTGCAGTGGTTGAACAGCTGCGCCAAACTACGCCGAAAGCGGTCCTTTGTGCCATCTGGCACCAAAGTGGCATTTTAGTGGAAAATTGCACCGAGCCTGCTCCAAAGCATGCACAAGAGCGAAACACTCCTTCCAACGATGCTTCGCAGCTAGCAAAATTGATCGGAACCAACAGCACTCTATCATCATCATAGAAGGAAGCAGTGGCCTGTCCACAGAGTTCCGTGAGAAACTGTGCGCCCGTCGGAGTCGTCCGGTTTGTCATTCACACGTTTTTCTCTGACGAACATCAAGTTTCATATGAGGGCGAATCAGAAAGTCTTTGTCCCTGTTTTTCTGTTTTCTTTAGCCAAATTATAGCTGTAAATGCGAAGTCACCACATCCATTCCCAGCGATGGACCTTTTTTGGCCCGGCCTTATCTGCCAGTAGCTCTGTGGCATGGCGCTGCTGTCGGTTGTTGAAGATGGTGTTTGTGCATCACACATCCATGGCGTATGAGCAAAGAAGTGCGCTTCATTTTTTATGGAGCAAAGGACGAACGCCCATCGAAAACCACAAGGAAATGCTGTTCACATATGGGGAAAAGTGACTCACTTTGACAAGTGTGAGGTGGTGCTGCTGTGAGCTCGCAAAAGGCGTAAAGACTTGCACGACAATGAGCGTTCGGGTAGGCTGTGTGCATTGACTGACCACAGGGGCATCTAAAATTTAGTCCTGCGATGGGACAAATGTCTGAACCGGTGTGGGGACTATGTGGAATAATGACCTGTATGTACGTTATTTTGGCTAATAAAAACTAGGGGCAAAGAGTTTCTCATTCACCCCTGTACAATAATTATTGTATGAAACTCTATGCTGACGGACATATAACGTCGTGCTGGCGCTTTATTTCGGTGTTCACCGAACCAGCGTGGTACCGTGGAGGATGTCACATTCTTGGTATAAAGGTAAGCTTTTTCATTGTTTAGGGGTGATGTGGCGCTTTGCAAAAGAGCCGTTGCGATTATAATCGCACGTGGTGCGTAGTTAAGAATGGTATTCGCGAGTGAGGAACACGGGACACAGCGAGAGCCGCCACTTCGATGAGTGCCGCTTTTGCGTCGAGTTTGGGTGGCTGCGCTATTTTGGTGAAATATCGTCGCCGACGCAAACGCAAAACCCTATTTGCGTCTCGCGCATGTACAGTGGCGCTGACGTTTTTTCTTTCTTATTTTTTTGTATCGGCCGCAAAACCTTTGCAGCCCCTGTTCGAAAACTCGCCTCATGTGTATGGCATAATATGAGTATGTTGCATGATACCACGTTCAATGCAGGTGCGCTTGATCGGTCTTGCGGTGAGCCTCTGTCCACAACACGTGACTGTCGCGCTGTGTTGCATCTTGGGTTACTAAAACTGCGTTTGTGGAACTGTCCGCGGTGCCTTCTCTGCGCCGTATTGACGAACCCAGCCGTAGCGCCTTTCGTGCATTGCGGTGTGGAGGAGCGTCTCGTCCTTTCCTGACTGCGCTTGCAGGGTAGGCCTAGCGCAAACCCGTTTCCACAGCATCGACTATATCAGTTAAAATTTGCTGGGTGTATGGTATGAACAAGTGCTTTGGACCCTGCGCCAAAAGTGCTTGCTGCTGCGCCAAAAGGTGAAGTGGCTGTGCCACCGCTGCTCGGAGACAACGGGCGGATTTCGCGATGGCGCCATTAGACAGCAGCGAGAACCCTCTTGCAGTCGTACCTAGCGGTACAAGGTCTGAGCGTGACCGCGTGCGGCCTGCTTAGCTTGGAGTGAGGCGGCGGGAAAACCCTTCTCTCTAAGTAAAAGAATTTAGTAATTTCATTGTACATGATAGGAGCGTCTCTGTGTCCGGGGACAGAGTCGCCCGATCTGAGGGCAGCGCGGATGGATGGTTATGAGCGTCCCCTTTGGAACGGCGCAGTGGGTTGCGCCACCAAGCTCTTGCTATCATACTGCCCAATTCCCTACCTAGGTTAAATAAAAAAAGAAAAAAACACTGAACTACCACACCCAAATTTTCTGATCCCCTATTTCGAACTGTGCTTTTGTACGTCTCCGTTTTTTTTTTTTTTTTGTCGTTTCCCTGAACCATGCGCCGCCTCGTGGGCAGACTCGTCGAGGTACAGAGGAACCTCCTCAATCGCCCCGACGTGGGCAGGGAACCAAAGGATGCAGTGTATGGAGCTGTTGCCGTGCTTGGCGCCTTTCAGAATTTGAACTACCTGCCGAGCTACCCAGCCTTTCTGGAATGCTTTCACAGCCGCTTTCGAATCGCTATTCTCCCTGTCTCTCCGACCGTCTTGCATGGCGAGTGCAATGACCATTTGCTCGGCAAATTTCTTGGTGGGGGCGAGTCCGACCTCCTCTAGAATGCGCCTGCCGGCCGGCGTGATGGACAGGCGAGTTGGCTGGGCCCGTTCCTGAGCCTCGGCTAATTAACTCCTCCATGATGCTGTGGATGCCGAGCTGGAGGATCGAGGTCCGCGGTATGCGTTCTGACGGGCAGCCCGAGGGCTCTCTTGGCGAATTTTCTAATGGGGGCATTGAGCTTGTTCCGCTCGGCTATGAGCCAGTTGTGCATGACCACCTTGTAGGTGAAGTGACACAGAACAAAGGCATTGATGAGCCGAAGCAGGTTGTCCTCCTTGAGGCCGCGATGTCTGTTCGTGACCCTTCGCACGAGGCGAAAAACGGCGGTCTTCGCAAGGATCTTGCGCCACGCAGGGCCGTTGCCGCCACCTGATTCGATGAACATACCCAGGACTTTGATGGTGTCGACCCTGGGTGTCGGGTCGCTGCTCCGAGTGAACAGGTGAATGTCACTTTCCGAGACCGGCAACTGGTCAATACACCCACGCATGCTACTTAAAGGCATGAATATTGCCGGATTCGAGACCCTCGTTATGTAATAAACGAGAAGAAAGAGGGTTAACCGACGGGCCCGATTTTTAATAATCATATAAGAATCAAACATTGACACCAAGGACAACATAGGGGAAATTACTTGTATTTACTAAATGAATTAAAGAAATCGTAAATTAATGGAAATGAAAGTGAATGAAAAACAACTTGCCGCAGGTGGAGAACGATCCCACGTCTTCGCATTACGCATACAATGCTCTACCAATTGAGCTAGCGCGGCGCCGTTTTCCCATCCACTTTCTTGGGTATTTATGTTTCCTACTAGAACCCTGGAAGTGTTAGCCAACGCCACCACTCACAAACCTTGGCGGCGGATGCGGAACATCCTTCCTGCCTCAGGCATCTCAAGTACGTGATCTTTTTGGATGAAGGCAACTGGTCAATACACCCGCGCATGCTATTTGATGGCATCAATGTTGCTGGATTTGAGACCGTCGTCATGTAATACACGAGAAGAAAGGGGGTTAGCCGATTCCGCTCAGCAGTGGAAAAATTTTAAACATTTTAGAGCGCAGCTCACAAGCGCCCGTTCCTGCTTTTAGCGTCGGCGTGCCTCGGTGTCGTCCCTCGGCGTAACCGAGCGAACGAGCAGAGCGAAAGATGAAAGCGAACGCGGAGCGCAGCGGGAGATGGAAGAAAGCGCCAGGAGGAAAGTGGCGAAGTAGGCTACAGTGAAAGCATAAAAAAGGGGGAGGGTATGGCGATAGGGTGAGAAGGAAAGCAGAGTGCCGCTCGAAACTAGGAGATGGCGCCATAGTATTTGCAACCTGATTGTACGCGCGACGCTAGTTGTGTATGCTTTCCGGAAGCCACGCGATTACGTTGGTACTTTCGACGAGTCATGTATAAAATCCGACGCGCTTGACCCGCTGATCAGAGTTTCGACGGTCGCCGACTCTGCTCTCCGCTATCGTTGTGCTTGAGTATTACTTGGTTTGCAACGCTTCGCTCAGTTTGCAATGTGCCGCACGAGACAGATTGTCCGCGCCAGCCAATATATCGCGATATGAAAACACGTATAAAGCAGCGCTAAAATTTCGCATTACCGAGTATCGTGATCGTCGGTGAATTAACCCAGTAACCGAAGTTGGCGTCGGCAGTGATCCAAGTTGTCCAGCATCTGTTGTTGCTACAGGAGTTGAGCATTTGGCACATCCTGCCATTAAACTCATCATCATTAGAGACTTTTAGCCTGTCCGTTATTCCGGTAAACGGGAGTGGTTTGGGCGGATTGCCAGATTTGTGGGGGCGTAAACTTGAGCGGCCAGAGCGGTGCAGCCGCCTGGTAGCGTAGATTTCAACCAGACAAACACAGAGCTAAAACTGCAGTAACACACTATATCCTGTTTTGCTGCTGGCGCAAATTTTTGTCAGAGGCGTAATTCTGAACATGATTACGCCGCTGTAGAAAATTTACACCAGCAGCTAAGCAGAATATAGTAATTAGCTTTGTGTTTTTTGTGGTTGATCTTGGCGCCACCAATCTGGCCGCTCACGTTTACGCCCCCGCTAAACCGGCAAACCGCCCGCGCTTGCCGGAATACCGGTCACGCTAAAGGTCTGGTCTGGTCAAGCTGGTCATGCGTCGCACTTTCCTTTTAATGTGATTAGCATTCTTAGGGTGCTTTACGCACTTTCCGGTGACTTGTTGCCTGTCTGTCTGGGTCTCTAATCGTTTTCCTGCCAAATTGGGTTACTAGGCAGTCCATGGCCGCACAACAGAAAATTTGCTGGGGCCAAAAGTAAATATCTCGGGAAACCTCACGGACCGCACATTATGGGAAACGTTGCATCCTTGCGGAAAGGCATACTGTTTTGGGCTGCCGAGCACGAGGTCGCGGGATGGAATCCCGGCCACGGCGACCGCATTTCGATGGGGGCGAAATGCGAATGCGATAACACCCGTGTACCTAGATTTAGGTGCACGTTAAAGAGCACCAGGTGGTCGAAATTTCCGGAGTCCTCTACTACCGCGTGCCTCATAATCAGAAAGTGGTTTTAGCACGTAAAACCCCATAATTTAATTTAAGGCATACTGTTTGGTGTCATTCGGTGCCGTCCTCGGCACTGGCAAATCGATGAAGGTGGAAAGGGGCTGATGCTAGAACTGATTGTCAAATAGACTGGCACTCGCTTAAGGTTCAAAAGGAAATAAAACATATAATGACGTTTCAAGACAGCTAAGGGTCCCTTGTTCACGATGGAGCGGTCTCGAAACGTCATTATATTTTTTATTTCCTATTGAACCTTAGGCGAGTGCCAGTTTATCTGAAAATGTGTCACACTCGCCTGAAGAGTGTTCGTCGAACTTTGGACTAGGCTAGAATTGACGGTGCCAGTAAGCCCCCCTCCCTCGGTTCTCTGTATATTTTTGTGACGCCTGAAGCTGCCTTGTATCGTCATCTGATCGTCAGCATGTCTTGCAATGCAAACCACACCGATCAGAAGGCTAGTCTTGTCGAGAGTTATAAAGAAAAAGGAGGAAAAAAAGAACTGTCGCCCAGACTTCGGTGGTTCCGAAAAGATTCGTCAGTTTCAGGGCATTGTTATCTATATTTCAGTTTTTTTTTTATCAAGTTTGCTATGAAATTGGATCTGGGGCGATTCCCTCTGCACGCCTTCTTGGTCCGGTGTACACTGCAGGGCGATGCAGTCCTGGCTGCACTGTTTTGGCGCCACCAAGAAAGGGTCGCAAAACGAGTGGTCGCTCTCTTTCTCAACTCAAAATGGCATGGAACTCTACTGGAACTTCTAAAGTTCTGAAGGTTTTCCATGTGAATGAAATTTATCTTCTAAGCTGAAAAAACAAACATATGATCCTGATAGTTTCTTTTTTCTTTAAAGAAAGACGTTATTTCCATTTCCGTTTTGAAGTTTTAAGTTTAAACGTTGCGACTTTTGTCGTTAAAATGGACGAGAATGATTGAGTATGTATCGAAATACCGATATGAGACGTGCAGGTAGCATGCAAAAAACAAATGGCCCATCAAGTCTTCGTTGCTTTATTATGAGCTCCATAATATGTGTCGATAAATAGCCTCATGTTATGTGTGTCGCCTTGTAGAAAGCCTCGACCGATGTCGTCGGTGCAATGTTATTATACCCAAATAACATTGACTGACGCTCACTGCCTATTCGCCACAATGTGAGCAAATTATTGTCAAGATTGAAAAGTAAGACGACCCGATACCCAACGTTGAGGAACGAATTGAAAGAGTTAGCGCTGCTAAATACATTTCAAATTATTGTCAAGATTGAAAAGTAAGACGAACACACCACACAAGAGCATCTATTTACGATCGCTGCCGTTCGCGATCATCGAATCAAAACGTGTTGGGAAAGTGCATGTTAGATTCAATTATGGGCGCTGCACGAATAATGTTGTCAATGCCTCGGTAACTTGAATGCGTACATTCGTTCGGTGGTCGTGCGCTTTTCTTATCTGCTCCCAACGAGAGATTACATACATCAACACCTTTTTTTTTAATGTGCCTGCTGCCGCTAGTGTTCGAGGTCTTTTGTTGCGTTTGACGAAAAAAAAAACTGTAGTTTTTATGATCATCCCACGTAGTTATGCTCCGACTGCAGCGCCGGCGCAGCGTGGTTGTCAGAACTCGGCCGCAGACTGCTCGTAGGCCGCATGCGGCCCACGGGTCGTGGGCTGTGCAGCGTGGGTTGGGCTGCTGTGCAGAGCTAGGGGGCACAGCTTGAAACCAACCGTCGGTCACTGGGCATGTGTCACTTAATGTTTGTAAAAAGAAATATTGGAACGAGGTGTCCACCATCGTGTCAGACAGTTACCCTAGTTTTCCCCCTTCCAACGACGTCTTCTTTGTTCTCTTCTCTCGAGCATGGTTTGTGGCATACTTTCTTAATTCTTTCTTTTCGTTATTACATACGGTCAAATTTTCCAGTTACATTAGAACCAACGCTTTCTCAGCTTCTGTTTAATTCCTTTCTCGATTTTAGCTTGTGTGACACAGCGCGAAGCAAGGACAAGGGACGCAAGAAAAACGAGGACAAGCGCTTACTGCCAACTGAAATTTTATTGCCTGGTCCAAGGCTTTATATATAAAAAACAGAGGGAAAATGACGTAAATATATACATGTAAAAAACAAACAATACAGATGTCCCTGCTTGTCCCTTGTCCTTGTCACTGTTTCGTGCAGTACCACACAATCTAAAATGGAAAACCAACTAGCCCAAACTTTCACCCTTCCTTTCTCGAGCAAATATTTTCGTAGTAGGTAGGTGCCATTCATAAGAGGAGCTATATGACTATTACGCTTATACTACGAACGTGCTGGGACAACAGCGGCAACAATTTGAGAGACGATAGCGATCGAAGAAGACGACAAAGCAACGCTCGAGGCTGACCCGTATTTTGTCGGTTCGCTCGCTCCAGACGTTTTAGCTTAGCCTCTCGGACATGGCTGACAAAAACAACCGTAAGACGGTGAGTGTTCGGCTTGACGTCTCGTGCCAGCGGCCAAAAAATGAGGCACTATCGATCGATGTAGTGCGCAGATTTGGTGACGACGCGCAGCTGCATGACTGTGGGATGAGACATCAGCGGGCACGCACCAGGCTGTAAAACCGCTTCTGATGATGCAGCGGTGGTCCTGCCGCTGCGCGCGAAGTCGCAGGCTCGATTGCCGTTCGCAGCTGCCGTATCTTGGTCATTGACGTCATAGAGCGCGTTTCGCCACTTTTGCACATTTCGCCATTTCGTTATAGAGCGCACTTCGCGTCCGCAAACTATCTCGAGCAGGGCCGGTTAGAGCGATCGTCCACAAAAGAGCACTGCGCGAAATTCTGCCCGAGGCGTACTGTTCAGCGTCAGCAGAGACATGTATTGTTAGTTTTATATCAAGAGAACGAAACGTCTTATGTCATTTGGTACCCGTCCGGTCAAAAAGAGAGAAAAATAATGAGCTCATTATTATTCGATCGTAGATACTACTTCCCGATACGGCTAAAACATCACATTGCTTGGGTGCGAGCAGGTAATACCTTCACTGTTTCTTCAGTAGTCACGTAATATAAATTACCGTGTATGTGTCGTCGGCAAGCAAGCAGGCATTGTACAAGCATGCCAATCGGCTCTACTTTCTGTAGGCGCCGTCCCCCAGTATGACTAGCCGTCCCCGCACCTATCAGAACAGGGCGCACAAGTTGGCCACCCTGTTCGTGATGACGGCCGGAAGCGCCAATGCCACCCAGTTCTCCACGATGTTTATCGTCTACGGAGGAGGTGAGCCCACTTTGGGAACTATTTTGCAGGTCAACGCGCCTTAATTGACAAATGGGACCCTACGTGGCAAAACCACGATCTGACTACATATATGGGGCCCACGACGAAGTGGGGGACATCGGAATAATTGTGACTACCTAGGGTTCTTTAACGTGCACCTAGCTGGATCGAAATATAAGAGAGTATTTTTTTTGCATTTAGCCCCCTTAGAAGTGTGACCACCGCCGTGGGGTTTGAACCCGCAACCTCGAACTGAGCAGCACAAAACCATAGCCACTCTAAGCTACCACGGCGGGCTTGAGTCAAGGCGGCTGGCACAATCAGGCACTGTGTCGCCAGCAATGTCATTAGCGGCGATAAGTCAGCAGGACCTCTCGATATTCATCACGCAGCGCCGTTCCTGCTGGCGTATCTGGCGTTCCTCGGTTGCGTAGCGTTCCCCGTCCTTCGCCTGGAGAGCAACCTGGCGCAATTCGCCGGAGACGGGAACATGGGCATCTTCAGCACAGTTCCATTCTTCATAGGTGAGCGAAGTTTGCAGCAGGGCAAGTATAGGCTGGCGCCAAATTGAACAAGCCTTCTTAGCTTGAGTCTGGTTGTTAACTGTCGTAACATTCACACACTTTTGTGTCACCGAGCTGTGGCCTTCTTTGGGTCGGAACGACGTTTTTAGCACCCCTTGTGCTACGCTAAGTAGGGAGCGCATTTCCCGCTCTTTTTTATTCGAGGAAACTTACGCAAAGCATATGGTGGTAAAAGGTGACCAGAATGGGCGTTAAATAAACGCACGCTGCTTTGTGGGACGCATATGTGCTGCAGCAGTGAGCTGGCGTTTTTTTTTTGTCCGTTATTTAGCGGGCATAAGCCTATGTACCATGTGGCTTTAGATTGTCCTCCTTGAGCATCTTGTGCCTAATATCCTGAGTACCAGGGCACTTGCTGACTTTGGCTTCTTGTGAGGACATATTGTGAACGGTTTTATTACGAAACAGTTTTCTTACCGCGTGTCACCAGCTTTAAACGACACCTGAATTCTTTGTCACCACTGTTGTTGTTGGGCATTTTGCATAGAAATAATTTTAAGAAAATCTTCCGGGCTCAATAGGCGTTTGTAAACCGTGCGTGCACACTAAACATGCTGCAGGTGTGGGATACTCGATGACCACGTATGCGCTTGCGCACGCGGTAGCCGACACTGTGCCGCTGTCGGACGCCCTGGCGCTGCTCTCGTCCTGGACCAGGTCATTCGACTGGCATCACGACTGCCCCGGGGGATGGATGACGCGCAACCTTTCTTGCCACGCCATCCGACGCGGCTCGGTAGGCGTCCGTAAACTTTTGTTATTAATGTTTGTTTACCCTTCCTGGCCAGAATTCTTGAACTAAGGGAAAACTTTGCCCGTACAATTTGAATCATAAAAGTCAGGAAGAAAAGTTCTCACTGGAGTATATATATTTTTGTGCAATGAATTGTAGGCTTTTCTCATGGACTGCCTAAAAATCACCGTGTTCTACGTAACATAGGGTTCTTCAGACTTCTCAATTCGTAACAATAAAGGTATGGTATATATGGCCACACATTGATTGAAGATCACTTTTGTGGCCAAGCAAGGCAGATTATACGCATTAGGCAGCGGGCTCCGACAATACAGCGTCGCATCACGCTGGGGCGTGATGCGACGCATGGAAATTTGTAAAATTTCAGGAAGAGCCATATTTATTTGCAACACAAATGCTACAAATATTGCAATTAGCATTGCTGACACTCACATTTGCGAATATAGCCTTGTTTGCATTTCTCGATGTCAAATCTTTACTGCAGGACAGTATAGTTGCTGCAGGAATCATTGGACCAGAACGCGTTAAAACTCCACATGAATGACTAGTTGCATGTGTTGGAAAACAGCACAAAATATGACGCAAATGAAGATGTACACAGGGCAAGAGGGCGAGTCTCGTGTGACTCATTATTCTTTTGTGTCCAGTGTATACGATTTGTCACAGCGCTGCATCTTCTCGCTGATTCCATCGCAATTCCATCGCGATAGCATGATGTGCCGTGATTGGCCGAGTCGTTACATTGGACCAGAGTGACATAATTTAGGGACGAGACTGGGAAAGTCAAAGACTCTCTTCGATTCTCCCAATCACGCTGCTGAGCAAGTGTGCCTTCTGTTAATGACGTAACAGCGGGCTAATGCACTTGTATTTGCCACGCTGTTAGGTAAACCATGAATTCGTATCGCGTTACCTAGTTTTCGCTCTTCCGAATTCCGCTGCTAAGCACGAGGTCGCAGCTTCGATTCCCAATCACGGCGGCCACTTTGAGACGTGATCAGAATGCTTCGGAAGCGCTCGTGGAAGCTCCCCACCCTCCCACCCCCCTACGGCCTCCCACGTATAGTCTGTATGTACAGCTTTGGGACATTTTCATCCTTCTTGGGGTTATTCAGGACTCGCTTCAACAAGGCTCTGCTAAACAACCGTTCACCATGACCTGCTTGACAACCCTTCGTGACATTTCGTCCTCTCAATAGATTCAGGATGCATGCTTATGTGATCGCTGATTACGATAGCCGCTAATGACGGATGTTCTTGCATGAGTGAGCAGAACACGCCTCACTCGGTGATCGGCGGTAAAGGATCATCTTCGAAACACATAACATGGAAGAGTATGTCAAGTGGTCGAGGATCGCGGACACCGCGTTTGCTTGGCCGACATGCATCGGAGAAGAAAGCCTATAGTTATTGTGTTGCGGAGACGGAGTCATTGACACATGACTGCGCCAGTGACCACAGTCCCTTGTATCATGTACACTATCATCTTGCCTGACCAGACTAGCTTTGTAGAGCTCATGAAATGGGCACCGGGCCTCTTATAACAAAGTGAAGGGGATATCGGAAGGTCGATGGGGAGGGGAGAGCTTAGAGGCCAACTGTAACGAAATTTCGAACTGCGTAATAAGCTCATGTTCAGATGTAGTAGTTATGGACCAGTCTCTTGGGCACAATTCTACGTTTAAGGTAACAGCAGAAAAAAAATGCTGCTATAACCGCTCGCCGTGACGCATGACACAGAACGCTTCGCTACACAGCATGACTCCACAGCATGACTTCACAGCATGACTCCTCAACATGAGATTGGGCGCTGCCTGCGGCGCTCTGATAAATATCGGAGGCGACATGCTCGGGTTTACGTCATACTTGCTAATCATGCACCGAGTGCAGGCACTAACTGCTTAGTTGCTATTTAAAGGGGCCCTGAAACACTTTTCGAAAGGATCATAGAATGGCCTCATAGAATGGCATAGAATTAAAGTACGTCGTCCCACGGATGTCATGCCGCATAAGTTTTTCCAATTCTTCAACTGTAAGTTGAGTTATCGCACCGATATCCGGCTTTTTCTCTCTTTTCCTCTCCGCTAGCCAAGGAGCAATATAAATATATAACGTCCTTGCCGCTAGCGCGCTGGAAGCTACACAGTGGAGAAGCCAAGAGCGTAAAGCCCCGGCTAAATATGTTGAGTGTCGCGGCGGTGAAAAGGCTAATGGCGGCACCCCGTGGCGATTGTGGTGGACAACGCTACGTAGCACACCGCTGCCATATGGGAGGTCAGGCACAGCAGATGCATATATATATATATATATATATATATATATATATATATATATATATATATATATATATATATATAAGCGAGAAGAAAGGCGGTTAACCGAGGAGCGAGCTTTTTATTAGTCACATCATAAACCAACAAACAATGGCACCAAGGACAACATAGGGGAAATTACTTGTGCTTAATAAATGACGTAAAGAAACGATAAATCAATGGAAATGTGTGCGTATGAAAAAACAACATGGACATGCGAAGGCTGTGGGATCGTCCCCCACTTGCGGCAAGTTGTTTTTTCTATATATATATATATATATATATATATATATATATATATATATATATATATATATATCTTGCCAATGAAATCAGCCAATAGCGTTGGTCGGTCAACTGCTTTCGATGACGACATAGCGGATGCGAGAGCAAGCGTACTCGTACCAACTCGCCCAGCTGTCAACGCTTTTTTTTTTAATTATAACCAATTTACCCGAAGTGAAATACTTTTGGTGGTTACGTTTGGGAAGTGCCGTAAAAAAATTAAAGATTAAATTATGGGGTTTTACGTGCGAAAACCACTTCCTGATTATGAGGCACGCCGTAGTGGAGGACTCCGGAAATTTCAACCCCGTGGGGTTCTTTAACGTGCACCTAAACCTAAGTACACGGGTGTTTTCGCATTTCGCCCCCATCGAAATGCGGCGGCCGCGGCCGGGATTCGATCCTGCGACCTCGTGCTCAGCAGCCGAACACCACAGCCATTGAGCAACCACGGCGGGTAGGAAGTGCCGTAAAGCTCGTTGACAAGTGCCCGTTTCCGACGCGTCATGTACTTGCCCAGATTCCCTGCAAGCTGGCAAGGGAACGCCTGACGCACATATACCACCGAGTAGAGCTCACAGAGGGCGTTCCGCTGGCCGGTAAAGATGGCGTCAAGCTCGTGCCGGCGTCGTCCTACGAGCAGTCAGGCGTCTGCATCCCGGACTTGGCAGACACTGCGCTGCCGTACGATTTGTGAGTGTCCGAGTAGCACGCATACTTTACGTTTTAGATGCTGAACGTGCGGCGTTGAAAATTTGAGTATTTAAATATTCATGCGCGGGAAAATTCAGCTCTTTGGCGATTAATGAAAAATAAATTTAATAGGTAAAAAGGTCTCTTCTCAGCAGTCATCAGAACGCAACTAAATTTGTTTCAAATGTGATGAGTTTTATTCAGCACAATTAAGGCGGTTATGGGATGTGCACTTGATGTCATTGAGATCGCCATATTGTAGTACAGAAAGCACGGTGGAAAACTGTCCGTTATCTAGATCCGCTTATCACGAGTATCACAGTAGAAGCTGTCAATGGAACAGTAAAATGGCGTGCGTGATATCACGTGAATACTCCATAAATTGTGCGTTGTGCAGAGATAAGAACAAAAGCTTCGTCGTAATCTTGTCTTCTGGGTAGATACATGGTGGCCGCGATTGTAGTATCGTATATTCCGGACTAAAATCTACGGGAGAGTGTGTTGGGGGGCTACAGTCGGATACAACTCATGTCTTCAGTGAAGCCCCCTCGACGCCCTCCTAACCTCCAGCCACTGTTCCTCAGTGAGGCTGCAAATAGTTCGCACTTCAAACTTTCCTTGTTACCTAAATAAGGCGGTAACCACAAAAATGCAATTATAAGCACGTAATTTTGCACGTTTTGAAAGTTTGAAAGTTTGAAAGTTTATTTAACATAATGAATGTATACAATTGCAAAGTACACACTTTTGGGACCCAACAAATTTGTTAAAGGGTCCCTACCGATTGTTATCAGGGAAAAAACACTTATATGGCAGCTGTTTTTTTTTATACTGCAAAATCACACAAAACCTAAATACTCGTATATTATTTTCTCGTATATTTAAATTCTTTGTATTCTCGAGTATTTAAATACTCGTATTTTCACTCGTATATTATAGTCGAATGGTGAAAGCCTAATTCTTTATTGAACTGAAATAGGCGCTTGCTTCGCTGCGACTATTTGTTGACAAGTTTCACTTCAGTTGGCAGTGAAGTTTCGTGAGTAAAACGGGGTCAGCAGTGAAATGAACTGCACTGCGGACTTTTGAAGAGTGAAATGCTCAGACTTCATGCACTCTGTCCATGTCTATTGCATAACTCATCGTTTCCGCCGCTGAAAATACTCTTCAAGAACAGCAGACGCTCCGGATGTATGAAGTACGACGCGGTCTTGAAATGGTCGCATTACGACGATTTGGTCTGATTGGCTGGCGGAGTAACAACGTGGCGCGGTCCGTGTGCCTTGGTTGCCAACTGCTGCTTTTTAAAGTTGTATACTGCTATGGTTAGTAAGACATTTTTGTGAACTTAAGCTGCGCTAGGGACGAGACACCGATGTAGTTGTTGTTGTTGTTGTTGTTGTCCTGAGTGGCCGTGGCACATACCCACAGTGGGGGATTGGCCAAGTATCGGGCGGTTTAATTAGGTGCCTAAAATAATAATGATAACAAGGGAGTTAACAATTTGGGCGTGTGAGTTTAAAAGTAAGCGTTGTAGGAGATGAGGTAGAAGGAGGCGTTTGTCCTGTCTTCTTCTACCTCGCTCTCTCATCCTTAGCGCAGTTTAAGTTCACAAAAAATATTATCTACGGCCTATAGAAGTATAAAAGTTGGAATTCTGCGGTGCGCAGACTATCATGGGAGCGGTGTGTACACGATTTCATTCTTGAAGGTCAAGCTCGAACTGTACCTAAAATATTTTTCACCGTTAAAAAAAAGCAAAATCAGCCGCGCAGTCATCGTCGCTGCGCGCGAGCAACACTTCTAGCCCATATTGGCAGCTCCTCATATGCAAGCGAATGCGGCTCACAATACGTAAAGCGGTTGCTTTTGAGGGGTTAAACTTGTAAGCACACGCGCGCAACCTTGTTGACACATTTGCCACGCATTTATACGCAACTTCATAGATGCGCAAAACATAATAGCTGCGATAGCACCGAAAAGACGTGGCGCCTACACGTCATCGTTCAAGTTCAGTGTCGTTGAGCTTAAAATTAAATTCCGGGCTTTTACGTGCCAAAACCACGATCTCCATTATGAGGCACTCCGTATTAATTTTGACCACCTGGGTTTCTTTAATGGGCATCCACAATGCACGGTGTACCTGCGTTATTTTTTTTTTTGCGTTTCTCTCCCAATCGAAATGCGGCCGCTGCGGCCGGGATTTGATCCCGCGACCTCGGGCTTAGCGGCGCAATGCTAAAGCCACCAAGAAACCATGGCAGGATGTCGAGCCTGTATCGAGCTGTTCAGTGTCGTCGAGCGGACTATATACATAGAAAAGGTTTTTATTTTAGGCCTAAATTGGCCCCCTGCAGACTGTACAGCTTCTTGCGTTCTATAGCTGGTGTACATAGTCCGGAAAAGGCTGTGATTACGCCTTCAAGCTTGTACGCAGTGCAATGAGGTCGGTGTCGTCTCTACCATGCAACCTTCGCAGTGTACCTATACTCACCGATAGAACGCTAGTGGCACTGCCTTCTGTGCAGCCGCCGACACTCGATATGGGAGCAGTCCTCGTACGACATGACACGAGCTGAGCCCGTTTTCGCCATCGCCGCCATATGGCTGCTGGTGTTCGCGATCGCTCACAGGGGCCTCCTCAGGCTCAAGACGGTAAGCATCGCTTTGCGGGTTCCTTTATTGGTCAATTGATTCAACTGCTACCTAAGTTAAGAATTGCCTGCTATCCGGCAGAGGACCATGGTATTGCCGTGTCACAGTGCTACGACCTCTGTAGTTGAGGTGAAAGTGAGGTGCTAGTGTGCGTAATGCGGAAAGGCAGAAAACGACGCTTTTCCATTCCACCCTATCACTCACCTTTACCTCACGTGTTGCTCCAACTAGCCCAACAATGTATTATTCCACCCGCTGTGGTATTCGTACGGATATATGTATACATAAAGACAGCTTTTCTTTATCGATATGGTATGAAATGAGCGGAGGCTACGGTTGTTGCACAAATGACTGTGACTGCGGTTGTTCCACACACGCACGGCCTGCTTGCGGTTGTAGCTCGAAGGTGAGAAAGACTTCAGAAACGAGCGTGCGGGTTCGCGGTCCGTTTTCTCGTGCCCATCGTGTTTTTCGGAGCGTTTTGACGAACGCTGTGCGTCTGCGTTGAAGTCCTAGATAATCCCAGCCGTCTGATTTGCAGTGCTTCTACGCTTTCGTTCTCCTGCAACTGGTGTCCACGTTGATGCTGCTGGTCCGGGCTTCAACGCTGGCCGGCGCTACCCGAGGGCTACGCGCACTGATGCTCTCCAACTGGAGCTCCGTGACCAACTTGGAGGTGTCGAGTTTGCGCTTAATGCCTGTTCTGTCGCTTTGTGTGCGCTTCCCGCGCAGTTAACCGGTTTTAATTTTCAAGCGAAGCTTGTATTGGCTCGCAAGTGGCGTTGTCGTGGTCACGCAAAAACCCAGTTGCTTCCAGAGCATAGCAGTTGCGGAAAGGGAGGTTTGACAGCTGCGCCGGCGCCGGAGCGTGAGTCATTAGCAAGGATTTCAGCTGCATAGGCGCGCGCTCACGCCACGCGCGCTACCAATCAGAGCCGTTTCGCTTCCACCTGGGAGTTGGGAAAGGGCAGGAAAGAGTTTCTCACGCGCTGCGCCGGCTTCGTTTCCGTTCAGTTCAGTCTCGGAAAGCGGCTGGGATGGCCACACATTGTGCACTTACCCGAGGAACGGGCAGCGTTTAACGAGCGGCGGCGAGAACTCGCCCGTGAAAGGGCGCGCCGATCCAGCCGCTAGAGCAGCATGAGCCCAAGTAATCCGACAGCAACGAGAAGAAGATCCGAGCTGACGTAGCAGGAGGCTGAAGCAATCTGGCACCTGTGGCTTACTTAACCGGGACGAATTTCAGGTGCACGCAGGACAAGCTTCGCTTACCCCCATTTTTCGGTAGGGGAAGGGTTGGTCATTTTTTTCGACAACAGGCCAAAGCGCCATCCCGTCTGAGTAAACGTTTTGTCGTCATCATGAATAGCAATAAATGATATGCAAGATGCGTAAACAGCCTTTCCAACACATCCAGCATGCCATAAACTTGCTGCTAGCGATTCTAGCTTGAGGTTCGTCATCTTGATAAGGTCAAACTAACACCCATAGTACTCGTCGTAGAGGGCTAATTATATAGCTACGCGGACAGCTGTCATCTTAAGCATCGTTCAGTTCTGAAGAAGGTGGCAAAAGTAACAGCTTCGCGAAGACAGTATCGAAGTAAAAAATGGCGTTGGCTATTAGTTGTCCTAACAAGATGGCAGCTGAGCGGAAGGCTTGAAAACTCGGCGGTATGGTCGTCTGCTCACAGCAAAACGTATAGTCACGCTTTCTCATAATTTTAATCTAAGCTACGCTGTGTTTTCCGTAGGGTCATACACGAAAAGTGTTAAAACTATAGTCGGTGACAACCTAAAAATTGCAACCAAGCTCCACACACAAAAACGCAGTGAATCTATCCTTCAGATATGAAAGAACGCCGAGACAGTAGGAGTTCGCTCATAGTTACACCCAATGTGCAACCCATAAGGTTCGCTTGTTTCCCCGACATCGAGCGTTATCTCGTGTGTAGTCGTACAGATCTGTCTTTTTGTCACTGGTTTCAGGATGAAACATGAACGTCTAGGGAAATTTTACGAGGGTTCCTAAAATCGCTGCTCAGCTAAAGTCCACAGTTTAGCTGGACACAGCTAGCTTTTATTTTCCAATGTGCTTAGCACTTACATTAGCAGAACAAAGCCGTTAAGCTATGAGCGGACTCCATGTGGCACGGTTCTCTTTCAGAGATGAAGAGCAGGCGCTGTGCGTTTTTTGTGGGTGGAGCTCGTTTGTAATTCTTAGGTTGTCACAGGCTACAGTGATAATATGCGCTCTTGTTAGGTTGTTCTTCTCAACGTGAGGTGGCGTCAAGGCGCGGAGACGCCTTTCAGAAGGTTTTATACATGGAGGAAGGAAACAGGATAAGAGGGAGCATACCGCAACGCGATTGAAATCAACCTGGTGGTCCGACGCGTGATCGCACGTCAAAGTGCGCGGTTGGTTTTAGTGTTCCCGCTCTGCAGGCAGAGTCATGGCAGGGCAGCCGAACAAACGCGCACCGATTAAAAATTACTGGCTTTTCTACTGGGAACCAAACGTCTCAGGAAATCTTGATGATTCTTTGATGTCGACGCAAGAGGTCACGTGTTGGACCACCGCTGTAGCTTCACGGAACGTTCGCTTGCCAAGGCTGGCTGCGTGACGTAATGCTACCCCCTATGTTTTTCCTTCCTCCATGGTTTCTACAGTCAGTGACAACTGAAGAATAGAAAAGTAATACGCATGCTGCCCACTTGAAGCACAATATGCATATATGCGCCAGCCAATTGGGATTGCTCATTTTTGTAACTTCAGGTGGCGTGCTTTGCGGGCTTAAAACGACTGATTTATCCGTACAGACTTGTCTTTGTGTCACTGGTTTGGACTTGAAGCCTGAATGTCTTGGCAAATTTGGTGCGTGATCCTGATGTCAGTGCTCAACCGAAAATAACACTTTAGCTTGAACCAACATTCTTTTATTTTCTAATTAACCTAGTATTTACAGTAGCAGAGCAAAGTCGTTAAGTTGTGAGCGCACTCCAGCTGGCTCGGCGCTCCTTCAGAGGTGAAAAGCAAGCGCATATTGGAACACACTCTAGGTGTGTGGAGAAGCGCACTTGCAGGATTTGAGTATCGTCTAACGCGAGGCGTGTTCGCGCCGTCGACGTGGACTCCGGGTTGGCGCAGGTGGCATCTGGGTGGCAAACGTTGGTGGATTCCACCTGATAACAGCGCAAACGACAAGTTCATTTCGTCACAAGTACCAAAGCACGAAAAAGATAATGAAGACACTGTGTATTGAAACTGGGGCGAGTGTACCAGCAAGCCGTCACTTGCTCTTCTCGGAAACAATTTCAGTTTCTACAAGAGAACGTGTCTTTCGGCTACAGTCTACCGGCTTTCTCGCTTTCTGTACCACATATTAGTTAAATATCTGAGTTTCGTTAGTTAGCCTAAGAGTTTAGTTTCGTGCTTTCGTTGCACCCGGTGGGTCCTTCTCGCATGTATGGCTTTAAAGAGGGCAGCATGTTCAGTACTTGACATTTTCATTCGAATGCGCTGTAACTTCCCATTACTTGTTTTCTCCCACCAAAGGCCACGGGTCCGACTCCCACCAAAGATGGTGGGTTCGATTGCTTTAATTAAGTATCTTAATTAATTACGCCTAAAGTTTGCCTTAATTAACACCAAAGGTAGTGGGTTCGACTGTCCACCTTCACGATGTCAAGTGAAAACCAACTTGGAGATATGGCCGATTCGCCCATATCTCCAAGTTGGGTCATGGGTTCTAGTGCCTTAACCA
The DNA here is from genome assembly GCF_038994185.2 of Dermacentor albipictus. Lineage (NCBI taxonomy): Eukaryota > Metazoa > Arthropoda > Arachnida > Ixodida > Ixodidae > Dermacentor > Dermacentor albipictus. The sequence goes on from NC_091828.1 coordinate 126,483,393, forward strand.
ACTTCGCCTTAATCACCGCCGCAGGTCGCAGGTTCGAATTCCACAATAGGTCGAGTGTTTGACTCCGTATGAATTTTGGTGCCATAATGCCGGACAACGGATTTTTCGACCCACGAGCCATCTAAGGCTTTCGACTTAATAAACTTATGTTGGATTAAATGTCGCGTTAATTGAGGAGAGCTCGATCTGTGTAAGTCAGGCCACCGGAATAACCGTCCAGCGTGGTCGGCCGCTTCATCAAAATGGATTAGTTTGAGGAAACAAATCACCGAGTCTGCTCGTAAATAACCAGCAAAATGAGAACCGCAGCGACAAACGTTTCGCCCATTCTACCGCAGATGTGGTCTCACGCCCTGTACGTGTCGTTGGAGAGCGTGGGCGTCACTGGGACCATCTACATGGGCATCGAACGACTGAACAGCTTCGGGAACAGATTCCAAGAGTGAGAAGGCGTGCAATATATTCTTGCGCTTGCGGCTGGAAATGGACGCGAAGAACACTAAGCTGGTACGCGCAGGCCTGCATTGTAGTTGACACTCACTCGCTTCCTCCGATATTTTATCAGTATCTTCAAGCAACAATGACGAAGAAAGGTGTTACGACCAGGCGGAAAACAGCCGCAATAAGGGAATATAGGTGCAGCAAAATAGTACATCGCGCAAAAATAAAATAACACACACACACACGCACACGCACACAGATACATACATACATACATACATACATACATACATACATACATACATACATACGTACGTACGTACGTACGTACGTACGTACGTACGTACGTACGTACGTACGTACATACATACATACATACATACATACATACATACATACATACATACATACATACATACATACATACATACATACATACATACATACATACATACATACATACATACATACATACATACATACGTACGTACATACGTACATACGTACATACATACATACATACATACATCAGCGTTCATGGCACCTGCATTTTCTGGAATTGTCTGAAAGTTTCTTTTCAACTGGTTGCAGAAATATCTCCATGCGCCACCTGAACGATATAAGATAGCTGTCATAAACCTGTACGATCCCTCTTGATAAACACCGGTGTCCGGCCGAAACTATAAGCTATATTTACAAATTCAAACAAGCTGGCCTTTAAATTTTTGCTGCGTCATCGCCCAAGGAAACACTTGTACACGTCGCAACGAATCGCGATTTGTAGAAACGTGCCGTATTAAAAAATAAGAGTGCTTACGCTATACTGCCGCATTGTGCGGAGGGTGCGTTCTATCGGCACGTTCACGCGTCTTCTCCCATCGCAGGGACGTGATGTTCGTCCTGGTGGCGGACACGGCGAGCAAGGGCATCGGCACGGTCGTCTCGTTCCTATTCCTGGGGCACCTGTCGCACACGACGGGCATCGGCGTGCACATGCTAGTGGACGCAGGTGCGCGGTCGTTGTCAGGGCGACGCCCTCGTGTGTTCCGCTTTCGCATCATGCACTGCGGGTAGGAGAAAGAAGGAATGACGAAAAGAATCGGCAGACCTTAAGGGGCCACACGACGACTTCCCTTCGAAACTGAGGACAAACTGAAGCGAGTGCTCTAGGCAATTGTACGAATATCATGCCCGTAGAAAAAAATAAAGAGGGCTTAATAGATAGTTTTATCTAGTTCGTAAACGTATTACCGCTTGCGGAATCCCGGTTGACAGGAAAGCAACGCCTAGGGGCTCGGAGCTTAACGAGAAAGCATACGAAGATAATACTGCAGTGATTTATAGTATTCTACTTAAATGGTGGTGTAAAACGTTGGCAGTGACATAATTGTTAACGTGCAGTCCTTTTATGATTTTCGTCCGACGAGGAAACTGACGCGACAGAAATTTTCGGAAGCATTGAGCTTGGGCAAAACGTCACAAGATGTCGCTACCAGCTTCGCTACCGTAGTGACGTACAGGGGACCGGTAATCCCTGAACGATAAGAAGGCTATGAACAAGCTAAAGTTCTCTGATAAAACAACAACAACAGGAGATACAAAGAGCGAAATGTTTACCTTCCAATGTTTACCTTGTGTTGTCACGATGCCCTGCCCCACTGCCCCAGCCTTACTTTTTCATCTTTCCGCGGTGCACTTGTGGAAACCCTTCAAGGTTGCCGTCTGACAAAGGTGCCCTGTAGTGGCAAAAGAGCGATTGCAGGGCGGGTGGACTGCGTTAACAACCACCACTTCCCCGTTTGCTATAAGACCAGGTGGGGGGGGGGGGGGTTGTGCACGGCGGCGCGACCTTTCGCTAGGAAGTGACTCAAGAGTCACGAACAATTGCTAGTGCATACGGGCTGTCTCGTTCTGGTCTATGACGTCGTAGGTTGGACATGAGAGAAACGGGCCTCTAAAGCTTCAGGTGAGAGTGAACGATCTTTTATGCAAGATTGTGGGCCACCCTACTGCATACAGCGGAGTAATATTTGGCTTGCGTGTTCGTGGCAGCGATGTCTACAGATCACGAACGTTGTCCTAGAGTGTTCAAGAAGTGTTGATGTGCCCGTTCGAGATTCCTGCGGAAATTAGCTCACTTAATGCACCATGACAAGCTCCAACGACTTCTTTGAGATGAACACAACGTAGTGTTCACTACAGTATACTGCCCGCTGCGGCCTCGATAGTACAGGCACAAAGGCCACTGCTCTTGGAGTTTACGCATTGTCAAGTCACAGCTGTGCCAACCGCTGCGGTGTGGTTAGCGCGCCTAACTTTCAAATGCGCATTGCAGCAGGAGCATCACTTTGATTCCCAGTGGTGGGAGAAGTGTTGATTTTCCTCGCCATCTGCCGAGGGTGAAGCTCATGGCAGCTACATTTTGTACCAACAGCGCAGAGCAACGGCACAAAGAGACGAAGAAGACTACGATGCAAGCGTTTGTCCCGTAGCCTTCTTCGTATTTGTATCTCGTCGTTTTGAGCTGCTGTTACAAAATGCAGTTGTACAAGCTCGCCAAGCATTCCATCCTTTTGAGGAGGTAACTAGGTAGCCAGGAAAAAAAAATGAAGGGAGAATGCGGCAAGGGAATTAACAAATGACTTCGTTTGGCGCCGAAAAACAGACAAAGGATGGTAAACTTGGAAACAACAAACAAGAGGCTAGCTTCTGATTAGTTTCATTCGAAAGAGCACGAAGCCCTAGATACAGCTGCTTGACTCAGCAACACAACCTAACGTTGTGCGATAGACAAAGTGTGTATAAACAAATCTAAGTGAAAGAAAAATCCCTGCATCAAAATATATTTAAACTACAGGCAGTTACGTTGTTATTACTACATTGATGTTGATATTTTCTCAGTTGCCGCAGCTTGTGGATAGGCTCCTCTGTGACGTCTTTTGATTTAATGGCAGCATGCGGCCCCCATGTGTGCTCGCCGAAGAATACGCATGTAAGAAAGCATTAATTTTTGCTAATACGTGCAAAGATGTCGTATATGAAAATTACACTGTTTACGTGCTTCGGTCATGCTTAGCTCTGCAAACACTTAACACGGCTCTAATCGCAGATTTCAACTTCATCGTGAGCATCACTCCCCAGGCTGTCAGTCTGGTGCCGCACCCGGAATTCTGGAGTCGCGTCCATTCACTGTGGGTGGTTTCGATGATGCTGCCCAAATTTGTGAGTTGATCCGCGTGCCGCGCCCTTTCTTTTTTCGGATACTAACACAGCAACAATATTAGAAGTGTTAAAATCAGCTCCCACATCTTATTTGGAGTAAAAAAACAAATTACAAAATCGTGAATGCTATGCTTTTGCCGGCTGCATGCGCCGGAAGCGATCGCAGAGGCCGAAAACGTGTCATGGTCGACATGTTTTCTGACACCATTTAGCAAGTTTTCAAATTTTCTTTTCTTGCCAGGCAGGCGAAGACGTCAGCTTGGTCACCGATACAAGCGGTTTTCTTTCCCGCGGTTGGGGAGTAGGAGGTGTGTTCAAAGCACACTCTTTGAACACTGATGTTATCGCTGCTTGGGTTGTCGTCAATTTTGTCGCGTTTTTCACATCAGTACGTGCGCTTATTCAGCGAATTCTTCAATTACCTTTTGGAAACCACTGCTCTGTTTCTGTGTGTATATTATACCCTTCACTCCGGTCTCTCGTGTGTTGCTACTAGATTTTAAGAAAATGAATTACCATCTCAAGTATGCTCACACGCCGATAACTCATCAAAATGCAATCCGCATGGCAACAAACCTTGGTTGTGCGTCAAGCAGGTAGAACCTATATCGCCAGTCTCAGCCTTGCATCGCTGTAGCGAAGCTTGTTGACACAAAAGTGTACGCGACGTTCAAGTACAGCGAAAACATTTATGACATTTCGTGTGGCCCTTTAATTAATAAATGCAGTTCTGACATTGCGCCTAGCCGGAGGGCATTTCTAAAGTTCTGCAATTGCAGCTCATTGTGCCCGACATCATCGTGGAGTTGCTGTCCGTGTCGTTTCCGCCGATACTGGTCAACAGGAGGGCGACGCATTTCGTCGTCTGCGCCTTTCTGTTTCTCTTGAGCATCGCCACCAGCTTTCCCGTACGTATGCGCCACATTCTCCCCTGAACTTGGGACGTGGGCACAGGAGCGTTGCGTTTTATACCGGTCGCGTTGTGTTTTAGTCGCCAGGGTCTTGAACGCCCTGTATAAACAAACAAAGGACTGGCGATGAGGCTCCATTGTGACTTCTGGTTCTTCCGTCACTGAGTGCCCAGTTGTTTTCTGACATCTGAGCATTTCAAAATGAGTGAAAGCTTGAGGCCGCGACTGTTACTATAGCTGCGTAGAGAGCTGTGGACTGTCCTAGGATGGTCTGGGAGCAAATCCTATAAGCTTGCATTAAACAATGGAGAGCTAGCTGCCTTACGTGTCCTTAAACTCCGGCATCCGTAGTCTCTCTCTCTCTCTCTCACCGTTTATTCAGTAGGATGGATAATTAACGCAGGAACCTGGAATCGATCTCAGAATTGAATTTTCGTAGCATCTTCCGCACAGATCGGGCAACCAATAACAACACTGAGACGGTAACACTGAGAGATTTCGCTGCCTATTCTCGGGTTCCATTTCTTCAGGAGCCTACTTTGTAAGAACTTCCAGGGACAAGAGTTCATATCATTTTCTGGTGCAAGTTGACTGCCCTTTTCTTTCTTACGAATGAGAAAATCAATTATCGATCTTTTATGTATTTATTTAATTAAAGAACACTGTGGTCTTTCAAGACCACGCGGGAGGGGAAGAACATTGTTTACAATTTAGCCCGTAATAGTTGCAGAATAATAAACAGGTGATGAATTCTGAATAAAAGGAAACAAAGCGAGAAATACTAGTTCACTGATAAAACATGACTGACGGCAAGCAACAAAACAGCCTGACGAGAGAGCATTTGCCCTCTTGCGGGTCACCAAAGACAAATATAATACGCCGCGATAACAATACGAAGCCCGTGCGATGCTTAGTCTAAAGGAAAGAAGCGGGCGGTAGGGCAGGGAGGAAGACAACGAAAAAAAGTCTAAACGCAGAAAAAAAAGAGAGAGAAAAGAAAATTGACATTCGCGTTTAATGGTAGCTCAGGTATACTGAGCAATGCACCCGCCGTGGTTGCTCAGTGGCTATGGTGTTGGGCTGCTGAGCACGAGGTCGCGGGATCGAATCCCGGCCACGGCGGCCGCATTTCGATGGGGGCGAAATGCGAAAACACCCGTGTGCTTAGATTTAGGTGCACGTTAAAGAAACCCAGGTGGTCAAAATTTCCGGAGTCCTCCACTACGGCGTGCCTCATAATCAGAAAGTGGTTTTGGCACGTAAAACCCCAAATATTATTATTATTATTATACTGAGCAATGCATGCTCAATATCATCTGCACAAAATATATCGGAAAGGAGATTGTTCCATTGAATAATGCTACGCGTAAAGAAAGAACTTTTTAGACAAGTTTCGAACGAGGCGCGCTTGATACTCGTATGCAGGTGGCCGTATTGCGCGTTCCTTTTCGTCACAGGAAAATTATTTGCAAATGTGGTGCCGGCGTCGTTGCCCATCTATCACTATTGCTTCATACTTTGGCATACAGTGTTTTACATGCTTAAAGAAGGGAATTGCGCTAAAAAAGACATGGACGGGCGCAAAGTCGCGAGTTTGCGCCCGTCCATGTCCTTACTCGTCCGTGTCTTTTTTAGCGCAATTCCCTTCTTTAAGTATGTACGACCGACTCGCCCAACAACGTGCTCTCCTGTTTTACATGCAGCTAAAGTAGAAAAAAGAAAGATAAATACAGCCATGTGTAGATAGTGTTATGTACTGCCACGGACCATCAAAATGTGCGTTATAGGCTGTGATTAGATGCTTATGGAACTAAAATTGACTGAGTAGTCATTTCAGTGTGAACGTCGCAATAGCCGAGATCAGTGCGTTAGAGTATGGTCGTGTTGGCTGATGCTTTCTGTTTTGAACAGCGCCAAGCAGGACGAGCACATAAATGTTGCGTCTTCCTCTTTGTCTTCACCGTGTTTGATTATCGAGTGAGAACGTGGACGTGAAGAAGATAATTGCTAAAAGCCATACGTAATTACTTGTGCTAGTTTTGCTCTTGGTCGCTTGAAACGTTGCGGCAAACTTAAATCTCTCCTCAACGTTCACCGTTTTCTCATATAGGGTGGTGCCAAAGTGGTTGCCGTCGTGTCGCAAAGTCAAAGCGATGTGCGCTTCTTCCTGCTGGCACTCGAGGTCCTTGTCATCCTTCAGTTCTACGGTAAGTGCTCGCGGAAGTATATCCAGAGGCCCTTCGTATTTCGTGTGATTTGCACGCGATTCATTTTGTTATTCAGCATGTTATAGATGATGCCCACATAATGATGATTGATGATGACTTATTGGCATACCCTTTGAAATGGGGTGGTGATGAATAGTCACTTAGCCTGCTTAAGTTAATCAGGTATGCTATACACGCTTTCGTTTTATCATTTTTATGCGAAGCATATTACGAGAGCTCAACCCAGCTCCTCAGGCGCGGCGGTGTCGCCTTGAATACCACGTGACACCGTGACGTCACGACAGAGGAGAAGTGGCTTTGGCTCAACTCTTGCAAGATGGGCTGGGTGGGAATCGAACCAGGGTCTCCGGAGTGTGAGACGGAGACGCTACCACTGAGCCACGAGTACGATGCTTCAAAGCGGTACAAAAGCGCCTCTACTGAATGCGGTGTTGCCTTAGAAACGAGCTGTTGCTAAGGCTCAGGCGTGCGTCGCTTGCTCAGGCGCACATTTCGTTGCCGCGCCGAACGCTGCGTTGCTCGACGCTCACCGCGTCCAATGCGGGGCGTCCAAGGCGAAGCAGAGTAACGCATGAGTTGTTTCTTCGTCTAGCCGAACCAAATATAGCCAAGCAACAGCAGTTCACCAGGCTAAACAGTGGTTCAACAACTAAAATAAAGGCTAGTATGCTTCGCATCCTGGGCTTAACCTTACCTAAGCCACAGCCATTTTTTTTGAATAAATCTCCGTAATCTTCTTTTTCCTCCTCCTCAAAACTTCTCTATTTACCTTGTACCGCTCCCTATGCCTGTAACGGATCCGGTCGTATCTCGTATCGTGCTTTGGTATTGTTAGCCAGTGGTACTTCAAAGCCAAGGCGGTAAACGCAGATCATCATTTTCTTCTCTCTATTTTCTTAACCACAGGCATCATAGTAGTCATGCGCTCGTAGTTGTGCGTGAGCACATAGTACTTAAGCTTAGGAGCAGGCAACATGCCAATAAACGCTCTTATGCTACCTAAAGGCATCGAGGCTGCCTAAATCTGAAGTCCTCGCTGTACAATGAGAGAAGATAATGGTGTTCCAAGGGGTCCGTTTTTTTTTGTCGCAACCATACCGAAGCCCTGCAGTAGTTTTTAGCTACTCCAATGTTTCTGCTTGAGTAATGACGGCACTCCGGAAAACACTGGTGCGCCTTCCTGTTGGGGTCATTCTAACACTTTGCGACACTCTTATAAATTTGTGTCAACGATAACAATTCATTTCTCGAAGACAAAGCTTGCGCTCGATGCGCAGGTGTCAGGAGGCTCGGCGTCGACTCTAGGATTATGACGAACGAGGATCCAGGCGGCTTTGTCAACGTTTGTTGGACGTCGGTTACGCCATTGACTCTTATCGTGAGTAGTAGACTAGAGTTTCTGTGTAGCCGGCAGACGCTTTGGAACTACGATGAGGCCAGGGGGAGGGAAGGGGGAGGGCATGGGCACGAGCGCCCTCACTGGCCCAGTTAAACGGGAGAAATGTGGTGCTTCCCTTCATTCCCGAGGGCTGATGCCCGTCTGATATAGGCATATTAATCCTGGGCTCCACAATAGAAAAAAAGAAGAAAAAAAGAAGAAAAAAGAAAAAAAGACTGCGAGGATGGTTGCAGCTTAAACGTCTTGATTGATTCAATAAACGTTATTGCATTAAACGTGTTCTTTTTTTCAAAAAGGCCCCGGGTCCACCTTTTCACTCCATCTTCTACAGCATAGAATGTAGGCCAGATTCCATGATGTAGGATAAAAGCGAATTATATTGAAGACTGTACATCCTAGCTCGAAGGTGAAATGAGCACCAGCTCCTGAGCACACTCAGAGTGCACTTCTGGAGCCCTTGGTAGCTTGACTGACAGGGCCACCTTGGAGGATGTTTGAGAATAGTACACTTTCTGTTTTTTTTTTTTTTTGCAGCTAGAAGTCATAGAGGTGCAGTTTGAATTGGCCCACCTTATCACTAAAAAGACAAAGTGAATTTCAGAAGTGCAAGTTTCAAATTTAATTAATTTTCTTGATTTAGAACATCACGTACACATCAATTGTGAGGCTAGATCTCGCTAACGCAAATATGTTAACATCGTATCTCTTCAAACGGCTACATTATTCCGGTGATGATGATGATTTATTGGCATCCCCATTGAAACGAGGCGGATACAAATCGTCACTTAGCCTGTTTGCGACGCTTGTGGTTCACATGAGGTCCCTAGATAAAACATGTTTTACTTGTTTTATCTAGGGACCTTAGGTTCACAAGCGTCGACGTGCCACTTCTCAGCCATTTTAACTTAAGTGAAATGGTAATAAATATTAGTAATCCGTGTCAAAAGAAGCAATAAACTATGCTAATTGCTTTAAGCGAAATGACATTCTCTTTCCAGTGTCTCCAATTTCCACCTCACAATGTTACAATGCTACAATGTTCATATTCATAATCGCTGTTAATTCTGTGGAGCGCTTTTTTTCATGTGAATATGTATAGGAAATACGACAATGAAGCCTTATCTTAACGCTGAGAAATTAATAGGCATATTGTATGTATAGGAGTGGGAAAAAAAGAGAGATCCTACGTAGGATAATAACCTTTGTGGAAGTTACAAGGAAAATTCTTTAGCTCTGGTCGCAAACAAGCATGCCGGAAATTGGATGCATGTTACATCAGACCAGCCTGGCAATGCATTCCGTGAAACTTCATAATCTGCTAAACTGGGCAGATTATTAGAAAACCCAGAAAACAATTTGTGGACTGCGTGCAGGGACGCTGTGTATGCAATTCCTCTGACATGTGGCAAGAAAGTATGAAGGCCAGACCGGGTACTGCCTTAATGAGCGGCTACGAGAGCACAATAATAATGTCTGCAGAGGTGTGTCCGGGCGCATCGAAATTCCAGTAAAAGAGTGCAGGTGTAAACTTACGTTTTAAGACTGTAAGGCATTGTTTTTAGCCAAACCAAGCCAAGCTATGTTTCCGAAGGCGAGACGACGCTTTTGCAAGTTATACGCAGTCCAGCGTTCTTACGCGTAGCCACATGTAGGCTTTTGATTGCGGAAGCACGACAGTTTCGTAGCTCGCAAGGAGACCGCGGGACTCTGGCCACTTTCTCGCAAGCTTGCGCGCGTACGAAATACTTATTTGCGTCGCCACGCGATGAAGGACGCCACAGGTCACGCCAGTGCCTGCCGTTCCACTCGTTGCCGTGGAAGAAGCGCCGCTTGTTAGCGTAATGTTAGCTCGTAATGCGCTTAGAATAAAGGGAAAAGGCCGATACAATACGAGGACTGCGATTGCAAACAATAAGTGTGGTGCACTTTATAACAGCCGACTTCTGTACAGAAATCCGAGTGCATCCATCTCTATAGTACCGAGGTTTCACCGCAAGTTGGCGCGACATACTATCTTTCGCGACCCAGTGTGTCAATTTAAAATTATAATTCCTGCTTAAATTTTGAGCAGTGCGCTAGACTATCACGATCAGTCATAATCTTACTTTTTTACACCTCGTGAAACATTCTGAGCGGTTTCCAGTATCTTTAGCAAGACTACATTTTGTTTTTAGTGATGCCACCCGCGTTCTTGTCTTGGCGTTCGCTCTAACGCTACGCAATGACACCGTGTCATTCCCCCGCACCTCATTCTTTATAAGTTTCAAATTTTTATTGTGCCACTTTACCTCCATTATTCAAAACTACAGTGATATTGGACGCGCTAAAAATGAATGAATGAATGAATGGCAACTCTGGAATATGCAGGCTTTGCTTTCGGCCAAGCTGATGCAAGGTCCACGAGAGAAACGGTACCCGCCATTTATTGAAGGCGCCATCTTTTGGCTGGAGGCGGTGGAAGTCAGCTTTATTCCAGTGTACGCCGTCGTGTTCATCCTGTGCACCGGACTGGTGAGCGTTCGCGAGCAATTGAGGTGACCCTGCCACATTACCGGGGCTCCAGTCATGCGTGACAAGCTCCTGTTCTCGAATATTTAAGAAAATGATTTATTCAACCGACCGCCTTGAGATGCTTGAAAAGGCTGTGCGTAAAGCTTGTAAAAAAGCGAGTGAAGGGGGCCCGCTTGAGAGCCTGCTCAATAAATTCCGCAAGCGTGGCCTCTGAGGTCGGGGTGGAGCACGCGGGTTCTTCGATCTCTGAGGCCACGATGTAAGGCACGAAAACTTGTAGGCTTCCTGTGACAATGAAGGGGAAGCTACTGGGGCGCAACATCTGAACACGCGTTGCTGCGCCATGACGGCAGCGTATGGCAGCGCTTATGGTTTCTTAGAACAGATAAGTCGACACAGCTCGCACGTGCGATGGTTTCACATTGATAAACATTGAAGATCTATAGATTCCGTAGTGCATTGTGATAAGAGGGGGGTCTAATAATTCAAATTAAATTTTAAATTAAATTTAAGGCAAAGGCACCAACAAAGAGAAAAACACGGCATCTAAGGATACAATTGGATGACGAAATGTTAGGAAACGGTAAAGACAGAGCAGAAAGTATGAAAGCGTACTAGAGTGAAACAGTGTAACAAAGTACCAGGTTCACACCATAGTATCAATGTCGTCTAAGAAGTTACGCATACATACCATCCCAGGTCATTCTAATGATGAATTGTGTTGGGATAAAACGAGTACTTGAGAACGTTAATGCGACAGTTATACTCTCTCCCTTATTTATATTGGCTTTTCGTTCGTATACGTAATGCGGAGGTTGACGAAACATATTTATCGATACCGGTGTGATTATTGTAAATGTAAAAGAAATTGAGGACAACATTTTCCAGCAAAGTTTCTCCTGGATTTCAGAACTGACAAAAATGTCTAAATTACCGCGTAGATGTCTTGTACATTTATGTACTCTTTTAATGTTGACGTGAAAGGATTCCAAGCAACACAGGAGTCATCCTTAATCGGTCGTATATTGGTAAATAAACACTTCTCGAACGAGGCGAGGGGCATTTTTGGAGTTCCTTTAAAAAGCGTATAGTAGGCGGCCGGCCTTTTCTGTAATTGCCTCTATGTGAACTGTCCAATCAAGGTTAGAAATGGAAGTAATACGCAAGTATTCTACCCTGTCCACTTTTATTGCTAATTTACTGTTGAGAAAGTACGATTCATCAAGTACTTTTCTTCTTGTTTGCGAAATGAATGTGATAACATTTCTGTGCGTTTATATACAGGGTGTCCCACGTAATTTGAGCCAAGCATTAAAAACATGCAAATGCCACGTAGCTGGACAGAACTAAGGTAATGTTGCTTGCCGTCGCTTGGAGATCCTCTCATTATTTCTTTGCATACCGTATAACGCGATAATAAGCAATAATAAATAAATAAATGAATAATTAATTAATTCATTCATTAATTAACTTCTCAAATACTATAAATAAATTACAAGTGTCAATGAGAAAATGGTAGAGAAACATGTGCACGATAAACTCCCGAGGCAGCTTTCTGTTCCTCGATGCGTGCTACGTAAAAGTGTTTTTCCGTGCGTGAAAGAAGCCCGCGAGTACACGCAACGTGCCTCGAGCGGCCAGTCGCGCGGCAATTTTACATCTATCTGCATGCTTCTTCCACGCTCGGAAAAAAACACTTATGTAGCACGTATCGAGCAACAGAAAGCTCTGTCGGCAATTTTTCATGTTGCTCTACAGATGAAATGGAAATGTCCACTAGGTGGACACTTACAGAATAGCCACCTTGTAATATTTGCTTGCACAGCAATCATGGCTGCTTAAGCCATAATAGGCATGACTGATGAAAAATACTAGAAGAGAGCATGACCACAGTGCATCCGGCCTCTGCACACCAACTTCCGTGGGCCATATTGTTTACGTCACGCCTTCTCCCTTCCTTCAGAGTAACCTTACTGAAGCTAGTTCTGAGGCGGAAGCGCCAAATGGTACATTAAGTGAAAAAGCCGGCGGCGTCTGTAGCAGCGAAATTTCCCATTGGCTGCGACTTAGTAGTTGTGAATGCTTTCGCATTCGCAACTACTAAGAACTGCTCAGGTGTCCTCGGATTTTTTTCGTACAAAACTTGCTTCACGGTGGTTAATAGCCTCAGTTAGCCTCGATTCCGAGTTAGTTCCAGCCTGAGGCTTCCCTCGTTTGATCCACAGTTGGTCACTTGAACGTGTGCCGAGTCACTGGGCTCTTTTGTGTGTGCGTGTGTCAGAGCCTGCGTGACTGCCTGGTCCCCCTACCCACGTGGACGCCCGTAAACTGGGAGCTGTCCATGCTGTACCGGCAGCATCTTGTCGTCGAAGGAATGGACTCACGCCAGCTGGAGGAAAAGGAAACAGTATCACCGAATGCAGCAGCCTCGCCCGTTGCTTCGCCTAGTCGAGTAAGGACGCAATCAAGTAGTTGGCTGTTTGTGAGGACTAGTTCGGCGTCGCTCAGTAGCAGGGCTTACGAAAGACGGATGACGTAGCCAACCATGCTGCATAATCTTGCACTCACCGTTGTTGCCAGTAAAAGGGTGTAAATGTTTACGCTCCTCTCAAATTTGTGAAATCGTCCCCGCCCTTACTTTTTTTATGTCTGACTTCTGAAACATTCATTAGCGAGGAATCTTGCAAATGCGAGGTTAATAGACAGAGTGACAGATGTATGAATGAGAGAAAACGGGTGTAGCAGATGTTCTAGTTTAGATGAAGATGAAAGAACGGAATTGGGCCGGCCCTGCATGCAATGCACAGAGCTGACATCTGGTGTTCTATAAGAGTTCCAGAGTCAGTGCCTATATGTAAGGGAAGTGCATTCCAGGATGGCGGAGAACTAGGTGGTGAAAATAATGAATTTGCAGGCGTAGAATGAAGTCAACCGACGCAAGATAGAGGGGTAAATGGTGATTGCCAGGAGCGGCCATCGACCTGCAGGCAAGATAAATAATGGTCATGATGAACATCTGCAGGCAGACGGGACTGGTGGATGTATTTCAGGTCTAATGTACGAATTTCTTACCAATTTTATAGGTACATTCTTACTTGCCTTCTTCAGTGTCCCTTTTATAGGTCAACTGCAACGAAATTTCGGACCACTCTGTAAGCATAGTTTCGGATAGCGCAGATGTAAAGCCGCCCCCGAGCGAACTTCTATGTTTGAAATATGAGTGTACGTGTAATAAAAAGTTGCAGAAATAGATGTTTTCGATGCCAATACAATAATAATATTATAAAAAACACACGTCGTAATTACCGCTCGCCAGAAACGACGCACGAACCATAACGTTGAGAACCAGCGCGGCACGTCGGCATGACGTCCGAGGTTAGGCAGCACTCGCGGCGCACTGAAGATCTCGATGGTGACGTGCTCGGACGTGCGTCACATCCGCTAACGAACAACTGCACGGGACATGTGTTTAGGTGCGTTTAAAATACCTCAATAAGGAAATTAGACCGTTACCAAGACTGGAGCTTTCGCAATATTGCCAATTTCGCCAAAATGAAATTTGGTTGCCACTATATACATAGTATGCACGTGACGTCACATCCGCTGCTGTCGTCTGCTTCCGCTACCTTCCGCCATCTTGGGGAACCTTATCAACAGGCGCGCATAGGCCTATAGGTTCCCCAGCATGGTGCCACCGTAAACCGGAAGTCGCGGAGTATCCTTGAATGATGTACGTGCATACTACGTATAGTTGGCGCTTAAAATGAGGAAATCGAAAAGCATGCCGCACGTGAACGCGAACTTGTTCCCGAGAGTGTGTCTTGAAATTGCTTTCGTCGACTGCACCGGCAGCCTCTTTCGCCGCTGTCCGACTCGTCGTCGTCAAGCGGTCAACTGGGGACGCACCTGATCCTGACCAGCGAGGCGAAGATCAGCCCGGCGACCAGCGACTGGCGCTACGACAGCTCGGACGACGACAACGCAAAGCCGCCCGTGAAGTGGCGCTCTCCTCCCGATAAGGTCAGCCTGCTTCGAGCTTTTCGTGGTCGTTAACCCTTACGGGAGAACTGAATACTGCGCGTTGCATTAATAGGAGCGCCAAACGTATATTCCAGCTAAGCCGCTGGCTGATTCCTGCTAAAATTTCGCACGGAGGTGGCATTCTGCACGATGCCACACAACAAGTGGCAGCATGGCGTACGAGTGAGCGATTGTCTTCTACCACGTGCGTCACGACAATCCTGGAAAACGAAACAGAAACTGGCTCATAGAAAAGTTATTGGTCAATTTTTCCGGGTCCTCTGAGGCTCACCAGTATTTTTTAAATATTTTCCAAGTGGAGTACCTTTAGTTACCGGAGGAAATAAAGAGGTAAAACATGTGCCTTTCATAACAGCTCGAAAGTTTGCTGTGTCTGTCCGCCCTTTCCGATAGAGGAAGGAGAGAGCAAAAGGGAAGTTGACCGTGGGTTTCCACGATAGAGGTGGAAGGAGGAAGGGGGAAAGGTAGGGCGTGCTGGAAAAGGGGGTCGTGGGGAAACCAGTTACTGTATTTAATAAGCGGGCCTCTTTTCGTCGATTCTCTCCAGTTGTTATTTGTTGCTTTTCATCACAAATTGTGACGAGCTCTGCGTTAACGCCAGCACGGTGGCGTCAGCAGCGTGTGAGCCAATGACTAAAGACAAGAATAACACTGAACTTGGCTCAGCAGTGCGCGCGCAAACGCCCTCAAAGTCATGGTTGCCTTGTTGCTCCATCCGCTTTAAATCGCAATTTACGTCTCTCGAAGTGGATGTTACCTACGGGTTTCCCTGAGTACGGTTGTCCTTTCGCATTCCATTAAGATGTGCGGAGTTGTCTCCCGATTTTCGGTACAGCAGAAGCATGCCTCGTCTTGTTTCGCATATTTGCTCCGGCATGTTCTCGTCCTTAGGCAACCAGCTCTAGCCTCAAATAGCAAGGTACAGTCCTTTGTGTTATCGTACAGATTTCTTTTGCTTTCCTGCCGTTTTTTAAAGTTTCATGGCCTTTTTCTTTGCAAATCTTTATGTTAAATTTTGAGCACTCAGGCCTCTTCATTGTTTTATCTGGATGAGCCTGGACAGCGCTTTCTTTCTTGCCGAGCTCATTCCTAATAACGTCTCTGATGTACCTGATGTACCTCTGGTGTACCGTCTCTGATGTGGCGTGTCGTGTCCTTGAAAGATGTTACAGTCTTCATCCCTCTGAGCCGCTTGCGAATTTTTGTCGGTGAGCTCTGATATGGTTCCGGAATCTCTTTGGTGAGCCTTTGCGAATTTCGCTCTTCCAAAGCTTACTTGCACATTTAAATTTAAGTACAGCCGGCGACTGCAGCGACGTCGCACGGAAGGGACGAGACGAACAACGCCGCCGCGTATCTGCGTCTTGAAAATCAGGCCCGCTTAGGCTATCCTAGTACACTCTAATCAGACTTCGTGTAGAGGTAAGCACTATAGTATATTCGCTACTCAATGCTCGGTGGAAGCACGTAGCCCACTAAAATAAAAATACCGGCAAGCAAAGGCACCAGGCGGGCACATGATATTACGATTAAGCACCGAAAGTTCATGGGGCGGTCAAAGCTAGAACCAATGTTGAAGGCTGCCGAGGCTCGAGCGTACCAGCGGTTGCGTTCCCATGCAAGATCGGCTGTCCGCCAGCTATTTCTCTTTCACATCTCTGTAGGCCTAGTTCAATCAACATGATCTACGTTTTCACTCGCCGCGGCGACTGTGGTCGCGTTTTGCCGCTGATCACAAGGTTGCGGATTCAGTGCCCAGCAGCGATGACAGCTTTCCGATGAAGGCAAATGCAAATGCGATCGTAGATTGTATTCGGCGAACATTGGAGAACCATCGATGCTTCATAAATAATGTAGAGCCCTCCGCTGCGGCGTCTTTCGTAGTCCGTGTGTTTGGTTGCCAAAATCAATCAATCAATCAATCAATCAATCAATCAATCAATCAATCAACCAATCAATCAATCAATCAATCAATCAATCAATCAATCAATCAATCAATCAATCAATCAATCAATCAATCAATCAATCAATCAATCAATCAATCAATCAATCAATCAAATTCTCTTCGTTCTCATCCATGGCCGCGGGATGATTTAAGTACCCACAGTGCTGCGGGGCAGCTATTCAGTGGTCGCGGCTTCACTTTATTGTTTGTTTCTCCCGATATTATGCTCATATCCTTATTAATTGGTCAATCGATCACTTAGTCACTCCGTCAATCAATTAGTCAGTTATTAAATGACTCAGTCAATAATTCATTTGGCCGGTCGGTCGGTCGGTCGGTCGGTCGGTCGGTCGGTCGGTCGGTCGGTCGGTCAGGTGGCTTAAGTCAGTCGATATGGTCAAGTGACGTCAGTCAGTCAGGCCAGGTGAAGCCGGTCCCCTCCCTCCCCATTCGGTCACTCAATTTCTCTCCACCACGCAGGTCGTGCAATGTTCCGGCACCGTCCACAAGTCGCTAAGCCTGAGCGCCGTCTGGCGTGCGGTCAAGTCCGACGCCGCCTCGCCAAAGCCGGCGCGCACGAAGGGGCCATCGCCAGCTCGCACCTCCTCTCCGCCGCACGTGGCGCACTTGGAGAGAGACGCGTCGCCAGTCCTGGCGAAGTTGCCGCTCGTTCCTGGGAGCGACGCGGGACCCACGGCCCCGGTGGCCGATGGCGCGACCCGCGCGGATAGCGAACCGCTTGAAGAATTGCCGGTCGACTCCTGCATGCCGGACCGCGCCCATAATGCGGCGGGAGTTCCCCAGCAGATGCAGTCACCTCCGCAAGTACCCTCGCCGTGTCGACTGTTACCCGATGCCGCTGCACCCTCTGCTGTGGATGCACACGGATCAGCACCTGGACAGCAGCTGGCCACGGAGGAGGAGCATCTGCCGGCGCCGATCGTTGCGGAAATTTCCGCTTTCCCGACGGCTCGGCAAGTCTTGAAGCGTGGCCGCGCTGGCCTCTTCTACGTTTTCGCACGAGGGTCCCCAATATTTGGGGTTATGCCCTTTGGAACAGCTTGTTAAATTTGGCGGGAAAAAATGGCGGCACACGTTACAACAGCCTATAAATATACACGGTGTTTCACGTAACGTGAACCATAGGCGTACCTACCCGGTGGGCAGGGAGGCATTCACCCCCCCCCCCCTCTCCCCCACTGCCACCACTCTCAGAAGTGGGGTAGAGGGTGGCAAGTCACATAACTTGAAACCTAGACATAACTACCGTGTGGGCAGGGGGGGAGTTAATTTGCTTCTCTGCCCGCCCAGCTGACATGCCTGTGGCTCAATCAAGCTACGTGAAACACCCCGTATAGAAGTCTCCAGTGGGCACCAGTTTTGTTGGAGGGCTAGAATGTCTGATAAGCAAATTTTGCTGCTAATCTGTGCCACATGAGCTCGACATGAGGGGCACATTTCTTATAACATCAAGAACATGCACCTATACTAAGCTACGGGACAAAATGAAATTTTTTTCATGGCTAACTTAGCTGCCTAAAAATGATTGGGATCATGAACACTCCAGTGCCACAGTGCGGAGATAAGGGTCTTGTAATAATGTCATATTGCTGGGCTGGTTGGTGCGACATTTCGAGCAAAGGGAAGAGCAGAGCTAGTTCGCCGGACGTATTCTCGGACCATCACTTTTGGGGATATTTTTGCGGGATTTCGCATGATTAGGGCCGGACGCAGCGGCGTCTGCGATCGACGCCATTCTCTGCACTGTGCCAAGCACGCTGTATTAGCGAAGTGGCAGCAATGTTTCTGCCCGTGGACGGAGACGTGTATGGTGCTTTGTTCACGCGAATTCTCGCGAAAGATAGAATGGAAGCTGAACCAAGTTATAGTCGGTGACAGACTGATCCCCGTACTCTGAAACGCATCTCAACATGCTTGAATTGATCTAAGTGACGCCTGGCATGTACGTGCCCACGACGCTCATTGCGTTTCCTCCGGCGCGTACACGACAGGCGTCATTTAGATCAAGTCAAGCATGCGCTTCAACTTGAGTTACATTTCTAAATACTTGGCTAAGAATTACAAATGAGCTCCTCTCAGAAAAAACTCAGTGGACCTGCCCTCCACCTCGGAAAGATAGCCCAACCTGCTGGATGCCGCTCACAGCTTAATGACTTTGCTTTGAACAATGTAAATGCTAGGCTCATTCGAAAATAAAAGCTAGTTGTTCAAAGCTAAAATATGAGTTACAGTTGAGCAGCCATATCAAGATCATCCATAACATTTGCCTTAGACGTCCAGGTTTCACCTTGAGACCAGCAACATACCTTTACGGAGAAAATAGCCGTTTAAAAACGCGCATAACCGCCTGACTTTACGGAAAGAAGTAAACCTAACTGGCTTTCCTACAGCCATGAGCTTTTCTACAGCCAGAATGATGCCCAAATCCTGTCTGCCTGTGTAGATACTTTCTACTTGTGTGTGCTCCGGGTGTCATTCATGAATTCGAGGCTGACAATATTTTTTGCATGCACACTGCAATAGTCTACTTGAAGTGGATGTGGCAAAGCCAGTATCAAGCACAGATAATTTACTGTTCGCTCATGTGTCTTATTTATGTCAAGCACGATGTATTGCGTGTGCGATACCTTATGTTGTACTCAGTGTTCATACCACAGTTGTACGCGGGCCTAAGGGTGATAAACTTTCTTGTGGTCTATGCAAATTGCGTTTGAGATTAACAGCGTACATATAACCTAGTAATTCATGGGCTGTCACCGACTATAGTTTGAAGAACTTTTCCTGCACGTGAGGGCCGAAACTAGAGAAAATGCATCGAAATATCACGGACGTCACACTGACGCTCCGGCAATAAGCGGCAACAAGGTTCGGTGGCCAAATTCGAAAAGTAGCTGTTCGGCCTTCATTAATGCTTTAGCATAAGCAGTGTTAAAGTAGAAAAATAGTGCATGTGCGTGAAATGTGGTAAGCGGGTCATGTCGTACATGTAGAAGGGGGACGAGAGAGCTTAGAAGAGCGTATATATATATATATATATATATATATATATATATATATATATATATATATATATATAAACGAGAAGAAAGGGGGTTAACCGAGGGACCCGATAATTATTAGTCATATAATGAGAAGCCAACAAACACTGACACCAAGTACAACATAGGGGAAATTGCATGTGCTTAATAAATGAAATAAAGTAATGATATATTAATGGAAATTAAAGTGGATGAAAAAACAACTTGCCGCAGGTGGGAACCGAACCATCATGCGAACCATCATGCGAACCATCATGCGAAGGTTGTGGGTTCGGTTCCCGCCTGCGGCAAGTTGTTTTTTCATCCACTTTAATTTCCATTAATATATCATTACTTTATTTCATTTATTAAGCACATGCAATTTCCCCTATGTTGTACTTGGTGTCAGTGTTTGTTGGCTTCTCATTATATGACATATATATATATATATATATATATATATATATATATATATATATATATATATATATATATATATATATATATATATATATATATATATATATATATATATATATGAGAGAAACAACAGGCTGGCTTCATTGGTGTAGCGTCAAAAAATGAAAATGACGTACGCTGAAACACTTTCTTTACTATCCAAGCTGTTCGACAGATTGGGCAGCCTTCGTCACTCTGACGAAGCTTGGCCGACCAACCGAAACCTTTGGACAGTGAAGACTGTGTTTTGACGTACGTCGTTTTCATTTTTGGCGCTATATATATATATATATATATATATATATATATATATATATATATATATATATATAGATAGATACGTACATACATACATAGTTCAACTGACGGTGGCCTGCTGCGGGGACCAACCGTCAATTGGATTTCGCTCCTCCAAGCAGCAGGACGTGCGAGGAGTGAACTCCTGGAATGTAGATAACGCAGTTTAAATAATGGATCCGGGGCATCAGAAAGGTGCGACGTAAAGCTAACGCATTGCTGTCACATTTGCCGCTAAGTCGTACTGATATTTTTTACAGTAATAATCACCCTTTTCCCATAAATTCAGATAAATTATGGCTTGAAAACAATAGTTTACCTGTATGAACGCATTTAATATCCTCTTTTAATGTCTCTTTAGGTAGCAACACTTCTGAGCGCGACCCTCCAATACCCTCGACTACCTTCTCTACATTGGTATTCTCGCTGTTAAAGTCCTCCAGTCTTTTCAAGTCTGACTTTTTGACATAGATTTGACCGAGTGCTCACACACGACATAATTTGCGCATTTTGACTTTCTTTTCAACAGACCTGAGGATGCACCTAAATCGGGAAAACCAGATCTTGCTGTGAAGCCCATAAATTCTGTATGTGGACACGGTGGCACGGTAGCCAAAGGGCATCACGGTCATGGGAAGCTTACCGCTTCCGTATCACCCCGAAGACTTGCGACGAGGAAGGCGTCGTCGTCGCCAAAGACCGAAGATCGCCGGTGTTCCTGCGACGCCGGCGCTCTTTTCCCAACGTCACCGTTGCTACCAAGCTCAAGCAAGAAACCGACATCCCCCGCTGGCGTCGTGTCTGCACCCGAACAAGCTCCGGTGCTGAAGAGACGTCTTGAGTCGAGTCCCAAGCGACTGGGCAAGGATGCGACGACCGCAGTCACCACCAAGGATGGAAGGATCAAGTCGCCACTGGAGAAGATTAGGAACAAGAATGGGGCTCCCGAGGGTCCTTCGGCGTCGAAGGTGCCGAAGACCGAAGATCTGCGGTCTTTCTGCGACGCCGGCGTTCTTTCCCCTGCGTTGTCGCCGCTACCGACTTCAGTCGCGTTATCGACGTCCCCCAGTGACGCCGTATCGACACCCGAATCAGCACCAGCGCTAAGGAGGCGTCCCGAGTCGGGTTTCAAGCAGATGGGCAAGAAGGCGACGGGGGTGGTCACCTCCAAGGGTGGAGAGATCAAGTCAGCACCGGAGAAGGCTCCGGGCAGGAAGGGAACTTCCCACTCTCCAGCGGCGCCCTCGTCCGCTCCATCCAAGATTAAGCACGGTCACAAAGCCGCGAAGTCCCGTAAGAAAACGGCAGGGGCCAACGCGCTGTGGCCGGCATCCAATTCCATGAGCCCTTCGCCTGACAAGGTCTCCAAGGCGGCGAACCACATGGCGAACCAGACGACGACGGCAAAAGCACTGGCTTCGGATGGGAAAGCAGCGAACAGAAGAGCGTCGGCATCGACGGCCGCACTGCCCAGTGAAAAAAAAGCGGCGTCAGTATCGCCTGCTCGCAAGATTCGGCATCACAGGCACAAGAGGCGAGAGCACATGAGGTCCGGGGCTCCCTCGCCGAAGACGCCGGTAAAGAGAGCACATTCTCCGAAGCCAGCGGAAGGCAAGCCGTCTGCGCCTAGGCTTCCGACCGCGACACCACCTGGTACAGAAAGGGGCAAAAAAGAAGCGCCCGCCGCTACGGTTCCGTCGCCCGCTTCGAAGGCCAAGACAATAAAGACGCGAGGTCAGATATTTACTCACAAGGGAAAGCCGCACGACGACCACGCATTTTCCAAGGCCGGGTCGTCGAAGGCCTCGGAGGGCGCTGCGATCACCTCGCCGACCGAAGGCGGCCAGTCTTTGAAGGTACGTTGTAAGAGACCTGGGTGTGCTTTCATTCTCTATAGTTTAATTGTGGCATAGAAGTTACATAAACAGGAATAAGGTACCCCAGAAAGGATGGCCTACTTTTTGATAGGTGAACTTATCTTTGACAAAAGGATAGTTACACCTATCGATACGTAGGCCAGCCTTTCTGATGCATTTTATTCCTATTTATTTAACTTTCACATCACAGTGTGCTACTCCACCTGTTGGCCCCCCTTCTTGATTTTGGATTTATGTTGCTGAAATGGCCTTCTATTCTGAGAAAGCGTCATAGATTCTAAGAAAGCGTCATAGCTCGAGGTCAAATGCGATTTTCTTGTTTAGATAAATATTGCATGTGGAATAAAGAATCCCTCACTGGCCAACGGCTAAATAGATGTGAACGAAGCTTGTTGCATTCAGAAGATAAGGTTAGATAGCGCTAACTCCAAAGCTTTTATTTAGGCCTTCGATTGTTCAGCCATCTTGGGCTAGAACTGTTCCTCGGATCCCGAATTCAGAGTCACGGGACAAGTTTAGAACCAATTCTGCCTGAATTTAGTGATCACGTCGTCTTCTGTGCGACGTTCAGCCTTATCATGTCGCTCAATGACCCTGCCTAATTTGTCTTGTGGGCACACAGCCTATCGCGCTCGAACTAATTTTTTCTACTGAGTGTGTCGTGAACCTGAGAATATATTTTTTTTAATGCGAGCGCATTACATGGCTCATGAAAGGGAAAATCCGGCGCGTGGCCAGAGATGCTGCACAAAGACACGTGGTCACAGCCAATCAAAGGGACGCGCGCGCCACGTGGGCCGCCGCGTTCTTTGAAGTGCCACCAGATGGCGCTCACCTCGGCTAGCTAAAAAGCAAAGTGATTTGCAACGTCTGGCTAATATCTGTGGACAGGAAGGCAACGATTTAGGCTTGAAGTTTAGTGTTAGAAAATCAGGTGTTATGGTATTCAATGAAAACAGTGAACAGACAGTGGAGATACAGGGCCAAGAAATACCTCGGGTAACAGAATATAAAGACCTTGGTATAAGGATAAACGAAGGCAATGGATATATGGAAACACAGGAAAAAGCCATAACAGTAAAGGGGAAGAGAAATGCAGCCATAATGAAGCACAGAGCGCTATGAGGATACAATAGGTACGAGGTCCTCCGAGGTATGTGGAAAGGGGTAATGGTTCCAGGACTTACTTTTGCAAATGCGGTTGTTTGCTTTAAATCAGAGGTACAATCAGGACTCGACGGGAACCAAAGGTCAGTGGGTCGCCTCGCATTGGGTGCTCACGGGAAGACTACAAATGAAGCTGTGTAGGGTGATATGGGCTGGACTAGTTTTGAAGTGAGGGAAGCTCGTTGTGAAATTCAGTATGAAGAACGCCTGAGGAATATGGAAGAAAGTAAATGGGCTGGGAGAGTGTTCAGGTATCTGTACAGGAAAAAGATTGATTCACAGTGGAGAAAAAGAACTAGGAAGCTTATCAGCAAGTATGTGGCCTGTAGGATGGGCAACACAGCAACAAAGACGGTCAAGTGGAAAGTCACAGAGGCTGAAATAACCTCATGGGCGGCGGCAATGGAAAGGAAACCTGCCATGAGTAACTACTTAAGAGGAAAAAACGAAATCAGAAAAGAAACAATTTATGATAACTCAAAGGGAAGCTCATTACTTTTCGAAGCGAGATCGGGATGCCTTAGAGCACGCGCCTGTAAAGCGAGATATAACAAGGAACAAGAAGCATGTGCTTGCTGCGGTAAAGCTAGGGAAACTATGGAGCATCTTTTATCAGAATGTGAAGATGTCTACCCAGTGGTCGATTTAGGCACCACTGGCCTCCTTGAAGCCCTTGGGTTCAGTGGGAGCAATGGAAAAGTAAACATGTCCGCAGTAGGCATTAGTAAGAGGCGATTAGAGGATTGGTGGACGAAAATTAGGGAAACGACAAAAAACGGAGACGTACAAAAGCACAGTTAGAATTGGGGGATCAGAAAATTAGGGCGTGGGAGTTCATGGTGTTTATTCTTTTTATTTTTTATTGTTTAACTTAGGTAGGACATTAGGCAGTATAATAGCAAGTGCTTGGTGGCGCAACCCACCGCCCCGTTCCAAAGGGGACTCTCATAACATCCATCCATCCATCCATCCATCGCGGCAGTGGCGGCGCCGACCGTGCGGAAACAAGAAGAACGAGAAAGCTCACCTTCGCGCATAGCGTTCGCCGCAAGCGCTTCCCGGCAAATAGGCTGCACTTGCCGGGAAGCAGCAACTGTGTGGTCGGCCTATGCATAGCGCCACGGGTCACGGGGCTGCCAGTCGGTGCGGTGATTTCGATTAGTTCTGTCGTGCGCTTTGATGAACGAACCTTCTACTTCGACTTCCCAGTCAGTATCTGCGCCCGGCTCCGTTGGACATCCACGAAAGTACGCGAACGAGGCCGAGGCATCATCGGAGATATGTCGCAATGCTTTCACATTCATCTACGTAGGGATACTTAGTTGCCCTTTAATGCTTTTTTTTTGCTGTACTGCTCACTGAGCGAGGCGAGCTTGCTTTATTTGCGCTATGCTGTAGCACTTTGCAAGTGTCGTAAATAATTGTCAACTTGTGAAACATCCTGTACACGTTTGCACATTCGTTTGACGCCATGTTCAGGATTAACGAGCGCCGCTAATTTTATACAGGGGCCCTATAACGTAAAGCTATTCCGAACATTTCTGTTTCAAGGGCCCTGTAAAACGTAAAGCTATTCCAATATGTTTTTATTGCAATTTCCAAATTTGTGTAACCGCCGACGGGTGGTGACCTGCAGGGTTGTCTGAAGAGACCAATCAAATGCTCTCCTCACTTTGGAATAGAAAAGTTTGGAATAGCTTTGCGTTCCCCAGCTCTCATAGAGTTTCCTACAAAAATTAGGGAAATTAGCCGCAAGTATTTACTGGCGCTGCACGTATGGCGGTTCGGCCAGCATTGAAGTTATAGGTAGAGCTTGCTTAAAGGTCGTCCTTTTAGGTTCAACCGACATTGTGACATTACAAGTTGGTTATGTTGAACAAAATATTGCCTTATAAATGCTCAAACTACATATTGATACATATTGTCTTTGTGCGTTTAGAAAAAAAATATTTCTTGGAAATTTGGTGAGATAAAGCGTAAGAAAACACGCCACGAGGACGTCAGAAGCAATAAGCACGAAGATTGGTATTGCCCATCATACCTACGGTGGCTGAGGGATCGCAGCGCCAGATTTCGCTCTAGTAATTTTAGTGGGAAACTAAACCGTGACGGCTCTGGCCGCAAGACTCGTTTATCTTATTGCGTTCCTCCTTCTCCCCTTTTCTGAAGGAGCGGCCTCCCACACTGCCACTAAGCAGCTCGATGTCTGCCATCGTGAGCGAGACGGAGGACCTAAACCGCACCGGTGACAAGCTTTTGGAGCTTTTGTCGCTGCTCGAGTCAGCGTCTACGCCGCGACAGTCCGGGCGCGACGTCACAAAAACGCGCGACTCCACCGGAAAGCCTGCCGTCGCTCGAGCAAGCAGGGAGTTTCAGGCAGGAGCGAAAGAGCCAACAAGCCTGCCATCACGTACCGTCCAGGCACCGACTGCCACCGAGCCATACGACGGGCCGCCAGCGAACGCCCTGGATTCGGGCAGTCGTGTCGGTGCTCCTCGGCCTTCCACTACGTCAGCGACTGCAGTGGATGACGTAAGCGGCGTCCTCACTGGTCGCTTCGATGATCAAGCCGCACGCTGCTTTGACGTCAATGCTCCCGGGAGGGCGCCAGTAGCGGATGACCAATGTAGTCGCGCCTTCGGTTCCGCTACAGGTTTAGCGAACGACAATGCCAAAGTTGACCGGACCCTAGTTACCGTAAATATGCATGATGGAAATGCCCGTGATCGCACTCTGACATTAGATGGCGACGCTAATGCCCCGCGGTCTTCCGTGCCAGCACATGACGTAGGCAGTGACGTCATGGGTAGAACCAAAGATGATGACGAAAACCAAGCCAAAGCTGCACAACTGCCGTTGGCTGCGAATGAGACGGGCGCCATTCTGCACGCCCGGGCATTGGATAGCTTCGCCGATGTTTCACGGCCTTCGGCGACCGTGGCGGATAACGCGGGGAGTGGCGCCGTAGGTCTAGTTATAGGCGAAGCCAAAGACCAAGCCGAGGCTTCCCAGCGACTAGCTACCACATATCAGCCTGATGCACCAGCTACCACAGGCGTCCCGGCTCCGCACAGCCACACTGACCTCCCGCCTTCTACGTCAGCTGCAACAGGAGGTGGCGCAACCAGTGGTGGAGTCGAGAGAGCTGAAGCCAAAGTCGAAGCCACCAAGAAAGTCGACGACACAACGGCTCGCCCCTCGCTCCCTAGGCGTAGCAAACGCAAAGGTGGAAGCCGGAACCGAGTGAAATGATGGCTACTGAGTGGATGTTGCCTTGAGCGACGGCACGGCAATGTGCACATTTTACGAAGCTGTCGCGACTTAGAACCCGCGGCCTTTCTCAGGAACGTTCTCTAGTGATCCCGTGAACCAAGTTTGTAACGGCGTCATTTCGACGAAGCAAATGTACTGTAGATGGCGATTTGACGATTTTTCGCAGGGCGATATTTCGACATGCGTGATATCGTTGCGCTGAGTTTCGAAGTGGATTAATCGGCAGAGTTGTTTATCACTGCCCGGACCATGTTCATTAGCCTAGACAAGGACATTTTATAAACGCGAATGCCAGTGAAGCCACGCTTTAGTTACGAAAAACAGCATAATGACTTTATTTTTTTTGTGTTTACTACATTGCTTTATACCAGTAGGACCATGCACAACTGGTAGTCAAAGGGGAGCTCGTTACCTTCAGTAGGCTACATGCGTGAAACGCTACGTGCTATCTTTCGCTGTTAGTCTAGATATGTCTCAGTCGCATGCATCGACGCAGCTTGTGCTACAAAATGACGGTCTGAGACCGTGGTGTGTGTGTGGGGCTCGCGCCCTTTGTTGCCTGTGAGACCGCAAGTAACGTTCATTGGCACTGCGCCATTCTTTGGATTTTAGTGCGTCAGGTACCGAGCCTAAATTCTGCTTCGGTGTGGGCGTGGCAGCCCTATGAAAGAAAACATTGTAACTTCCATATCTGATAGCCCCATATCAATTATTGGAGCGTACAGATCCTTGTGTACAGGAACACATGCGATATGGGAACAATATATCAGAGCTAAGAAGGATACCATTTTTGACAATACATTATGGTATGATCAAATTCACAGGTATGTGACCCGTGAATATGGTGAGCTTTTCCCGCAAGTTAGCGAGATAAAGATACGACAGCTTGAACAGGAAAGGGGCAACGTTGAAGACAGTACGCGATTATTTTACCATGAGAGGCGCTGGTCGAATAGTGCATAACTTCTTTGTGAACACTTAGGAGCTGTGAAATTCCAGGCAAGCGTGTCCTTCAGCGCGTAAATTGGAAGTAAATTGAAATGTTCTGTACTGATATATAGTAGTTGAAATGTTGTTTCGGAGGTGAAATAAAACACACATTGCTCTTGCAGGTAATGAGTGAAGAGCACTATTTCGGAGAAGATGCTTGCCGGAAATGTTTGAATTCTGAGGGCAAGTAAGGCAAGTTGTTGTGTTAGTCGGTTCATAGATTAAGTGAAATTTTAAACTGCGCGAGGAAGATAGGACATGCACATAAACATAGACGCACGCAGAAAGCGCAGACTTTCAACTGGGTTTATTTCGTGAAGGCAGGGAATGTATAGGGTTCTACAAAATTGAAAAACAAGTAACAATCGCGATGAAATTGTGCACGAGGTAGTGATAAAAAATAGCAAGGCCACCGTGTGCATTGAGCGCGCGGGAGAGTCTTAATGCGCCCATCTTAGAAATATATTTCCTTCCTTCGTAGTGATAAAGAGGGTGAGCTGAGGCAGTTGCCACCCTTTTTACCAATGTGGAATGCCTCAATGGCTTCTTTCCGTTTTTGATTGCGCCTTTGAAAGAAATTTAGCCTTTTCCCGATACGGCAGACAGCTTTTGCTGTCGCATCTTTTGCAGTGCAAGTGGAGTGTGCACTGCAAGAGCGTGAACTTCAATGAGCGTGCACAGGAGCACAAAACGATCCATGCGCACCGGCACGGGCAGTAATCTCCCTTTTGTAGGGATGAGGTAGGGTTGGTGTAGCGGGCTGCATAGCCCCCGAGATCGCTGAATGCGTGACCGTACTTGTGCGTTTGTGGTCATGGCGGCTGTTATCGTCAGATCCACAGTGCGATACATAAATTTCACCAGGATTTTCTATATGTATTCGTCTAAAGGCATATCGCAATATATCTTATTATTCTTTGAAGTTCAGTTGTGTTGCCTTCTAGTCTTTCAACATTTCTTTCGGAGAAACAACTTTAACATATTATTATCATTTAACATAATATTATATTCTAGCTGATAAAGAAACCACCACATATACAATCTATGTTTCACTTAATCTTGATTACGTTTTCCACATAATGTTCCCGCTATCCGTAAATATACTTCTTGCACCACAATGATTTATTTTTACAGCGAGACTTTTAAGGTGTTAAGGGTAGTTACACAGCCGTCTTTTTGTGCGATGGAGAAAGGCGACGTGCGACAGTGTCTTCGGTATCAAAGGGTGATCAAAGAACAGCTAGGGTCCCAGCCTTTTGAGACGTAATCATAAAATTAGCAGTTTCAAACAGTGAAAGCGATAGCAAGGTTTAGCGCTGCGTTTGAACATCTCAGACGGTGTTGTAACCATATGCTGATGCGACATGTTGGCCCGAAGCAGCACACGAGGCAACTCCTGTTCGGTAGAAGGACATTACCGCAGGAAACGCTATGGCCCTGGCAGCTACCAGGCGTTCTCTGACGCCTGGTAGCTGCCAGGGTCACAGTGTAGTAGTCACAAGCGCCGCCAGTGGCGTTGTAGCCGTCGCATGCACGAGATGAGACCGACGGGAAACATATGGCATTAGTCAGCGCTCAGGGAACAAAAGTTGGGGGGATTGCGATAGCAAATTAGTAGACAGCTGCACTAAGTATAGTAGTTTGCTCTGCCGTATAAACACGCGAACATTCACTTACTAAATTACCAACCATGGTGTCACGCGCTCACAAGCAAACATGAACACATCTCGCTCGATGACTGCGCATTCTTGCTGGCAAAACGCTGGAACGAGGAAGAATAGAACGACAGAAAGCTGAGCTAGTTGTAAGGATTCAATATTGTACAGGCATAAGAACGAAGATACGCGTCTTATGGTAGAGGCATGGCATATCTATAATGGTGGAAGTGCTTGCGTGAGTCAGCCTTCGATTACTTTACATAAGGAAGAGATTAAGTGCCTTAACAGTTATCTCTCACGTAGACCGGCACGTGTACCCGACTGACACGTGGTGTTACCATTCTTGAGCATGCGCAGATGAGTTTTGTGTCTTCTTCCTTTTTTCGCCTCAGTGCTCCCTCCAGTTGATAGTCGGTGTTCGTGTTGTCCACTTCTCTACTCTTGTGTCCTGTCTGCACGCCTCGCTTCTTTTTTGCATAAGGAATGAGGAAGTGCGCCAAAAGCAACGAGTGACTTCACCTTCGTGCTGCCTCTCGCTTCAACGCGAACTAATCGGTGATAACGCAACGCACACGAAGCTATCAGCACTCGGTATGCTCCGTCCGCATCACAGGTCGCTTGCACCGCCCCATACGCAGCCGCTGCCGGAGTAGAACGACCCCCCCCCCCACCCCCCTATGCCTCGCATGTGACAGAAGATGGTGCGCTTCCTCCCCGCTTTTCTCCCTTGCGTGTACGAGATTGAGACGCGATCGTTGGGTGACCCTCGCAAGTTTCACTCACACATACAGCATACGGCGCGCGGCGACAATGTGACCGTGCTTGGACTTCACACGGATCATCACGGCGATGGTGATGGCGATGACAACGGCAGGAATGGGCCTGGAGTGTGCTTGCTTGGTCTTCCGGCCGCATTGTGTTGTAACTAACTAACTAACTAACTAACTAACTAACTAACTAACTAACTAACTAACTAACTAACTAACTAACTAACTAACTAACTAACTAACTAACTAACTAACTAACTAACTAACTAACTAACTAACTAACTAACTAACTAACTAACTAACTAACTAACTAACTAACTAACTAACTAACTAACTAACTAACTAACTAACTAACTAACTAACTAGAGAGAGAGAGAGAGAAAGGCAAAGGAAAGACAGGGAGGTTAACCAGAGATTATCTCCGGTTGGCTACCCTGTACTGGGGGAGGGGAAAGGGGAAGCGATAGGTGAGAGGGAGAAGGATTAAAAAAAAAGAAACTACACACACACGCACGTACACACAAACTGTTTCTGTGGGCACTGTCACGCAGCCCGCAAAGGCATTCCTACTGTGATGCAGTGCACCGTACAATCCTGAGTCACACAGTGAAGTCACAATCTGTCAGAAAGTCCAGTGTCTTTTAAATGGCCTACGCGAACATCAGCGCGATCGGCTATGAAGGCGCTGCTGCGGTATTTAACTAACTAACTACCGCACCGTACAATCCTGAGTCACACAGTGAAGTCACAATCTGTCAGAAAGTCCAGTGTCTTTTAAATGGCCTACGCGAACATCAGCGCGATCGGCTATGAAGGCGCTGCTGCGGTATTTAACTAACTAACTACCGCACCGTACAATCCTGAGTCACACAGTGAAGTCACAATCTGTCAGAAAGTCCAGTGTCTTTTAAATGGCCTACGCGAACATCAGCGCGATCGGCTATGAAGGCGCTGCTGCGGTATTTAACTAACTAACTACCGCACCGTACAATCCTGAGTCACACAGTGAAGTCACAATCTGTCAGAAAGTCCAGTGTCTTTTAAATGGCCTACGCGAACATCAGCGCGATCGGCTATGAAGGCGCTGCTGCGGTATTTAACTAACTAACTAAATATTGCAAAAAGAAAGGAAGTCAGCGCCGCAAACCGGACCAAGAGGCAAGAGGAGGGACACACTGCACTGACTAACAACTAATCTTATTGCGTGTACACGTCAATATATACTAAAGTACAATCAAATTTTGTGCAGCATGTAGGTGCCGCCCAGAAAGACTTCTTCGTTCCAATGTTCAGACAGAAGCCCCCCGAGGTGTTCTCCGCCGGTGAACGCCTTCGTCTGGTATCGTCCACGTGCCAGGAACGCCAGCGTCGCTTCTGACGGACGATACTGCGGCGATCAGGGAGTGTGCCCAGACGCCGAAGTGCCGCCACTTGTCTCGCATTTGAATTACGAATCGGGAAAACGCCTTTTTTTTCGCTAAACGACGTGGTCTCTAATCCGACTCTCTGCGCTCTCTTCCACGCGTCACTAATGCGGGTCCCGCGCCTGCGGGCACGTCGCCCCCTGGCGGTGGGATTAGCGACAAGCCGTTGCGCAGCAGGTAGCGCGATGCTGCAAGGTGAAACCTCCCCGGTGACGTGGACTTTAGGTTTTGCAATGGCACCAGTTTCCACATCGAAACAAATGAGCGTATAGATTAAGTATTATTTATTACGCGCACGCTGAGTCTATCTCAATAGAACGCATTGTATGTTAAAGAACTGCAACTTTACATTGACAGATATATCGATTTCGTTTGAGCCATAATATGTTCGTCGTTCAATAGCTCTTTTATGCTTATTTCATGAATATCGTCACCAGGCCATCTCCGTTACCTCTCGAAGCGCCCTCACGCATTTCGCCCCATTTACATAATCAATACGGCACCAGCGCATACACCTATGAACACAAGCCTTCAATTCATCAGTCCTTCCCCGTGTCATGGTTCTTTGGAACGATCTTCCCGATATTATTGCATCCATATGAAACCATCAATAATTCCATGATCAGCTGCGCGGATACCTTCAAGTGACACCGAGACGTTAATAATCCTTGTCTTGTACATAATATTGCGCTTTTTGGCTGTTGTGTTTTTGTAATACTCTGATATTTTTTTTCTTTAGTCCCGATTCTGACATTTATGCTGCATTTATATAGTTCTTCAATGATACTTTTTCAGTGCCTTGCACTTACCTCTTGTTACTGCTTCTTAGTCCTAGCCTTGTGCGATATTTTACCTTTTCTTTCTTGCCCTGTATATCATACATTTGCTTATAATATCCTTGTTCGTCCCCCTTACTCAAGGTCCTCTGGGCCCTGCAAGGTTTTTTAATTAAATAAATAAATAAATTGACAGATAGCACATATTGAAGGCGAACTTGGCGCATATTGATCGACTGTCATTTCAAATGAGAAATCTGATAATTTATATGACTCAAATAAGAAATTGGAGAACAGTCACTTAGGTATATTGTTTCGGCGTAGTATCCTTGCCATATAAGGCACGTATACAAGGCACAATGCTTTGGAAGTACATGAATTCCTCACGAGAAAACTTCTGTGGGTTGGCTCCATAGCCCTTGTCGCACCACAATTTTCACAGCTTCAGGAATGCTTGCTCCGTAATACATATTTGCTCCGTCCAACCTAACAAAAACTCACTGGGGTCGAGGTTGAGGGAATAAGGTGCCGTGCATTCAAAGTTCGTATTCCGGATTGTTTTAATTGGTGACCGAGCGGTATTGGGGTCTGGCGTTGTCCCGCTGTAACAATACGCTTGAATTTACAAGTCCACGCCGTTTACACGTGATTGCTGGGCAAACGTTTCTATACTATGTGCTCATGTACTTAATACTTGTATCATTTTTTTGTTGTTTGCACAATAAAAAAAAGCATGTTGTTTGTGTTTACTTCTACTATCGCTGTATTTGAATTCCACCTGCCTGGTTTTGTTTAAGACTGCAATGTCCTTGGAGAAAAAATGAAAGAAAAAAGAAAGAGCAAGAAAACGGAGATGTGCATGTCTGTTCCTGCTGGCTGTTCTACGCGGTGTTCCTGGGCTCCCTTATATTCAGCAGACACGGCCCGGTCACCTGGGCGTGCTCTACGGAAGGTACACCCGTGAGCAAAAGTATATGGACCACAGGGTCGCCGAAAAAACAGAATTTCATCGTAATTAACACGCATAAACAGAAACAGACAAGTGCACTAGACAATTCGTAATGCCAAGTTTAGACTGCAGTCTTTTATTTCACGCACGCACGCACGCACGCGCACGCACACACACAAACACACACACACACACAAACACACACACACACACACACACACACACACACACACACAAACACACACACACACACACACACACACACACACACACACACACACACACACACACACACACACACACACACACACACACACACACACACACACACACACACACACACACACACACACACACACACACACACACACACACACACACACACACACACACACACACACACACACACACACACACACACACACACACACACACACACACACACACACACACACACACACACACACACACACACACACACACACACACACACACACACACACACACACACACACACACACACACACACACACACACACACACACACACACACACACACACACACACACACACACACACACACACACACACACACACACACACACACACACACACACACACACACACACACACACACACACACACACACACACACACACACACACACAC
Source organism: Dermacentor albipictus (assembly GCF_038994185.2). Classification (NCBI taxonomy): domain Eukaryota; kingdom Metazoa; phylum Arthropoda; class Arachnida; order Ixodida; family Ixodidae; genus Dermacentor; species Dermacentor albipictus. Next base: position 126,517,435 of record NC_091828.1, read on the forward strand.
ACACACACACACACACACACACACACACACACACACACACACACACACACACACACACACACACACACACACACACACACACACACACACACACACACACACACACACACACACACACACACACACACACACACACACACACACACACACACACACACACACACACACACACACACACACACACACACACACACACACACACACACACACACACACACACATTGTGAGGCGCGACTTGATGGGACGTAGACTCTTGGCAAAAGCAAGAATGAGCATGCGCGGCTTGCCTTAGAGGCCTACCACATAAGAAGACAAGGCGATAATTGCGTGACACATCTTTGTCCCTGCAGCCATCTGAATTTGACTTCCTACGTTTGCGTACGTGATAATTTGGCACATCTCTGTATTGTAATCTGTGCGCCTGCGCGGTTGTGTGGCCTAGGGTTTATACATGCATCGACGATGAATAATAATAATAATATCTGGGGTTTTACGTGCCAAAACCACTTTCTGATTATGAGGTACGCCGTAGTGGAGGACTCCGGAAATTTTGACCACCTGGGGTTCTTTAACGTGTGCCTAAATCTAAGCACACGGGTGTTTTCTCATTTCGCTCCCATCGAAATGCGGCCGCCGTGGCCGGGATTCAATCCCGCGACCTCGTGCTCAGCAGCCCAACACCATAGCCACTGAGCAACCACGGCGGGTGACGATGAAGAATTAAAGAAGTTGTTAGTCAGCGCCAGTGTGTGTCGTATCTTCCTTTTGTGGTCCGTCTTAGGTGTTTGCGCTGTAAGTTTAAGTTCAGAATTATGTACCAACTAGGCCCAAATGAAGTTTTACTACAATTCCTAAATTGGTCCATGTGGCGTAATGTAGTTAGCCGATATGTTAATTAGCGAAACTATGTTAATTAGTCAAAAAGCAAGAAAGTGCGGCGCGACTAGTCGCGCACTCTTCTTCCGTGTTTTTGTAGGCCTCGCTCAGACTTGTCAAAACATTCCTGCAGCACGTATACAGCAACAGGAAGATATATCGGCAATTTCTCATGATGGCCTATACTTTCGCGACTGACAATTTTGCTCCCATTATAATATATGAGAAGCTAATGATTACAGTAGTTGTGTAATTAGACAATATGCAGGAACAGTCTGACTCTCGCCAAGCAACGGTAAACATTACATTGGTTCTGCCCAGCTACGTGGCGCTCGCATGTTTTTGTTTTGCACAAGTTACGTAGGACACATTTTATAATCTACAGATATGAAAACTGCATTGCCGTTTTTTTACTGCCGTCGTGCTCGTTTCTGGGATTG